>NC_086197.1:52209943-52512973 GCF_035770615.1 Melospiza melodia melodia
CCTGGAGGAATACAGCAGATTTCTGCTGAGGAAACTCCACCATTGGTTTAGAGAAAGTGCTACAGATGAGAATGGGCCTAGATGGGGAACCATCTGTGTGTGATGTCCAGCTGGGCAGATGGAGACCCTGCTTTTGGCTCCTTCTGCTTTCAGCTTTTTTCTGGTTTCATCCACCCCTGTGAATGCCTGTGTGGATAGAGAAGATCAGTTTTCACCATGATGCTCATTAAAGCTGAAACTCTGACTGTAGCAAATAGGCTGTGAAGGGCTAAAGTTACAGCACCTGTGCCTATTATACAGGTCTTGCTGCTTTCCTTCTCCCTTCTGCTAACCCTTTCAGAAGACAGGCTGTGTGTGTGTCTGTGTCTGTGTGTGTGTGTCTGTGTGTGTACAAGAGAGATGGACACCTTGAACTGGACTCTTCCCTGCTGCTGACACCACACTTCTACCTCAGCAAGATGCTGCCCTGGCAGGAGCTGCCAGCCTTCCAGCAAAGCATCATCTGTCAGGTGGAGCATTAAGCTGCTCTCTGTGGAAGCCAGGCCTATTAAAATACAGCCCATCTCAGGGATATAGTGGGAGATGCATTGACCACTCTCAACATAAAGAATAGGAGCAGACTTCCTGCGCTCAGCATTTCCACCTGAAAACCAGCTTGGTAAATGATTCCTTTGCATGCTCCTTACCTTGTCTCCACAGGCTTCCCAGGCTGGTGTGTTTACTGTAACTCTTTGTTGCATCCTTAGTCAATTTTTCCACTTGTTATAAAAGAAATAAAAGTTTACCAAACAGATGAATAATTCTGATTAACTATAAATGGCTGGATGCCAGGGGTGTCCCTATGGTGCAATTATCCACTCCCTCTTTGCTGTAGCAGAAGAGCATCTCTCTAAAATATCTGTCAGATGCTGCTGCTGCAGTAATGTAGTGCTCTGCAGGCAAAACCCATGGCTCTGCCTCACCCACCTCCATGCAAACTACTGTGGGGATCCACCTCACAGCTGGGATCTTAGGGCAAAGCATTATAAGCTATTTCCCCACATTGTTTGGTGAGCAAATCAGCAATCCTTACACTGGATTCAACTCAGAAATACCTCCCCGAAGCTGTTGAGTCTCATAAAGCCCAGGATATGCATGTAGAGCCACAGTAGCTATGTTTCAGCACGTGAATTTTTAACGATGCTGCTCTGCTGGAGTGGTGCTGCTTACAGCTCACACTGCACCCCTGGCCAGCAATTTTCCTGCAAGCCAAAGGGTTTATGAGCATGAGGTAATCACAACCTGGCTCCAGCCTCCATTCCCCTATCTCCAGTGCCCATTCCCTCTATCAAGATCTTGACTGTCTTTTTTGCCACGCAAAGGCAGCTCTTCCATCCTGTCTTATTCACCACTAACAAATCTTCAGGAGAAAGTTGTTACTGATGTCTCTGCTATAGCAAAAGCTTCATTTGAGCAACAATTTCTCTTCCTGCATGCTCAGATTCTTCTTTTTAGTTTCTTATCTTTCATAGAGGGGCATTTCTAAAGGAAATTAATCACAGGAACCTTTTCCACCCCCTCCTCAGATCAGGAGGTTCAGCCCAGCCCTTATCCCTGGGTTACAGGATACTCAAGAATTAAATTACCTCAAAACCTCCTCTTGATTTGCTTCCTTCACTAGGATTTAAATATTCACCAGAGAAAGATAACTCTCTGTTGTGGAAGCCAGGAGCAATTGGAGTTTTGGTTTCTGCTTCAGTGAGTTTTTACATGAAGCTCAGGTGAGAAAGAGAAAGCACAAAACAGAGTATAAGCCTGAAAAGCATAAAAAAGCCCATATATAAGAGCAATCATCAGTCCTTATGCTCAACCATAAAAGCGCACATGCTGTCTCTGTCCCAGACCCCCAGAATTAATTTCAGTAAAAATGGTCACAGAAGCAAACTTCAGCATTTGACTTCTTCCATTCTCCCAAAGAAAATATTAGCTCCCCAGGAGTTACCTGGGGGCTTTAAATAAAACCCTCCATTAAAAGGTTTTATGCAAATCCAGGAGCAGAGATTCTCTTCCTTCCCCCAAAATGCTTATTCAAGCTTTTAATTTGAGGAAATTTTAATCTTTAAATTTATTTTGTTCTTAATGCAAGTTTAGTACATTTTAACAAAAACCCTTTTGTCTAACTATTCAGAAAAGTAGGCCGTGTTTCTTCTTAAAAATCCCACGGACCTCAAATTAACTCTGGAGTGTTGTAGGAGGTTAAATTTAATACCATCCCTCTGACTTGCATCGATTGGCAATGCAGCTATTTCTGCTGTACATTTTCCTTCTTTCCAATGTCATTATTATTTGGTTTTTTTTGAAATGTGGGAGGATCTATCCATCCTACCTAATTCTGAACCAGGACTCTGCTGTGCTAAGTGTTATACAAACACAAAAGAAACCCATGGCTCCTTCCCTGAGCACGCAGGGCTGTGAGACAGTGATGAGGAGCTCAGTAACCACGGCCAGAGCACCTGCAGCAGCTGCTCGGCCAGACTCAAGGTTTTTGGGAGGGGTGTCAACAGCTTTGATGGCCTTAATGTGACTTTGGAGGAAAACAATGCAAAAGTAATTGTGGGTTTTAATGACAACCTATTGAAAGGTGAAGGTGCTATGCAGAGTAAAAACTGCAAAGGTGTTTATCAGAAATAGTAACATAAGCAGAAAAAGCCCAGTGTCACTGAAATAGCAGGGACTGTTACCATGCTGCTTGTTTCACTTTAACTCTGCTACTGCTGAAGGAAATGTTGTTCCTCTGCTTAGCTCTGGCATGTTGTAATTATTCCAAGAGTCTCCATGAGGATGCAACATCAGCACATTATGATTCTGACACATTATCTGAACCAGTATGGATAAGATAAATCTCAATATCTAGAGGTCATAATCACTACTGGTAGTAATAGCTGAAGCTTTCTCTACATCAGAGAGTCAGCACAGGCTCAGCAAAATCCCAGTTAAACCCTTGGATTATACAGATGACGTGTAACTAGGAAGTGTAGGTGTCCTCTAGGTAATTTTCATGCAAATGTGTTTAATTCTGAAGATATTAGCTCTCTGGGCTCCCAGTGCCCCAACATGTACTCTGCTTTCCTTGCTGATAAGCTGAGAAGCTACTCTGATACCACAGACAGCAGAAGGGCTGTATTTATATCCTGCTGGAGTACTACTTCAGAGGTTGTGGGAATGCCTGCAAAATTTGCAGGTCAGCATTTCACAGTAATAAGTAGATGGAAACTGTAAATCACTTCCCACACTCAAGTTATGAGATCTGCCCTCCACAACAGTTAATAGTCATCTTTGTTAAAAAGGAAAACAAAGCAAAAAAACATCAAAGAGAAACAAAGCTACAGGAGGTTTTTACTTCACAGCTGCATGCGTGCAATCCACTGATGCTTTCCCAAATTTGAAAAGGATTCTAAGGTTCAAGGGAGCAGATTGGAACAAATATCTGCTGGGAGATAGCAGCAAGCCTCTATTCAAAAGGATGTGAGGAATAAACAGCAAAATAGTAACACAATGGGTTAAGTCAATCCTGACCTTTTTGAAATGGAGACTATGGTAATTTATTCGATGATGCATGGAAATACCATTAGACACCCAGTGCTGGATGTTGCTCTGCAACTACAGACTTGTGAAATCCTTTGCTCTTCTTCCACACTTGTGCTCCTGGCCATGGATGCTTCCTAAGCTGGAGAAGCAGTTGACAATGGAAGGTCCTCTCTGTTGCTTAGAAGACACTCGGATTCCTGGTGCTTCCAACTGATCCCAACAGGATGTTCCAAAGATAGACTACTACCAAAAATCAAAACCCGAAAAAGCAGCCAAACAAAACCAAAACACAAACCAAACCTCAACAAACAAACAAAAAAGAAATTTAAAAAAATATAGCTATACTCACTTTGTAAGGCAAAGTAAGCTGTTTCAAGTGATGATCCCAAAAGAAATGCTAAAACAAGAGGAAACACTTGGGAGCTTCATATGATGTCTTCATCCTGGCCCAGTCTGTTTGTTTATTTATTCCCCTGATTTATAGACCATCTACTACCATGGCAGGAGGGTGTTTATTTACACATACAAGAACATAAATTTTGATGAATTCCATAAAAGCTAGAGAACAAACAAAGCTTAAGAAAAAGCCCCAAACCTCTACCTAACGCTAAACATCTTGAGTTGTGCTCTGAATTACTACACAGGAACTATTTTGAGCTCTGGGGTTTTTCACAGAGATGACTGATAAAAATAAAGGACTACAAGAATTTTTGAAGGCATTGAAATAAAGGTCATCGGACAATTTCTTGAAAGCTCATATGTGATTTAGAAAATAAAGTCTTATTTTGAAAGACACCTAGGTACTGAATATTATCAGCATTTAGCATCTCATTCTAGTGAAAACACTGAAGATTAAATTTCTTGTCTTGGGCGGGTCTAGGTCTATAAAGGTCTTGTGGCCTTTCAAAGTACTTTAGTTTTAAAGCTTTAGGTTTAAATTAGTTTTATAATTAAGTTTTACGTTCCTCAATCATTTGGATTGTGTAAGACTATTGGAGAGCCCAAAATGCCTTTACGAATCTGAACCTTGGGAAATGAATGTCTCTTGACACTGGATGAGACTGCAGGCCTGCATGCCACATTCACTGAGACTGGAGCAAGGGAAGTGCTTCAACTCTGCTAAGGGCCTCAGGACCACTTGTCCAAGCAAGACATTTTCAAAGGCACAGAGAATTCCAAGATCCTCAGTGTTGTCTGATATGGGTTAGGAGGAGAATTTCAAGTAATATATTAACATGAAACTTAGCTTTCTCAAAGGAGACAGAGGCTTCCAAATCAGACAAACTGTGTCTTCCAAATTCAGTCTGTTGTTAAGAAAGAATTTTAACTATGAGTTTACTCAGCCCTCAGTAAAGTTATTGGAGAGTTCTCTCCAAATCTCTTGGAGAACAGAATAGTTCTGTGACAAGTTGCAGTAAAGGAGGAAATCTATTGCAATGCTTTGCTAACCTTACTGCTAAAACTTCTCTAACACTACCTTGCTTTCAGTTTTTCCTCATTATTTCCCACCTTAACCACCATGGACATGAACAAAACTTGATTCTTTCCTTTGCAGCAGTTTTGTATTTATTTCTAGAGACAGTTATATTTTTGTTCATTTCTCTCTTCTTTACAATACATAAATCCAATTGTTGCAATATATCCTTGAAGAAATTTAACTTTTTCACCTTACCTGTTCATCAGATGGTGGATACAAATCAGTTATAACAGTGGTTGAAGATGGATGTCCTCTGCATCTCTGCAGCATTAACAACAATGTCCCTCAAAAAGTCCAGTAGAAAACTGAAATGCAGACTGAGTGAGACTCAGTGGTAGAGGTAGAGCATTATTGATCATTTAGGCAGGTCTGCATGCCCAACCAGGCAGCAACACTTTTTGTAAACTTGCAAGTAGGGTGAACCTGCGAGACCTAATCTTTTTTGTAAAGGGAACAACGATAAGCAATGGATTTAATTTTTTTGCCCTGAGACTACAGAAAAGTGGGAGCTTGTTCCCAGTTTCTTCATAAGCTGAACCTTGCTGACTAAAAAACAGAGTGTCTGATTCCATGAGTATCATTTTCAGACTGATTGTGTCAAAAGGGATGGAGCGGAGGCAAATCAGCTCTCACTATACAAGAGAGATGCAGTATGAGCTGTGTGCAAACCTTCAGGGAGGGTTTTGGTGAGGAGCTCTGCACTGTGAACTTGTGCTCAGGGGTGAACAGCTGATAGTACTGCCTGTGGGCTGAATGACATTGTCAACAACAACCCCAGTAATCTTGGGGCTTCAGAAATGTGATTCAGTTCCAGCCTTCTGATAAGCAGGGAAGTATACTTGAATGCAGTGTCTGAGAGATGTGCTAGCTTTGAACCTGATCTAGTCAAACAAATGATGAAGAAGAGAAAAATATTCATCATGATTTCAGGAAAGATGTGAAGTAAGAAGAGGAGAAGTAATGTATTGCTTGAAATATGGATTCAAAGTTTTTAAAGCATGCATATGTTTTAACAAAGAGAAAATATTATGTTCCATGATTATGATATATTTGAACAGGGAACATAATTTGTTAGATGTCTCGCATTAAACTCTTATTTTGGCTAATAAATACATAATGCTTATGTAAAGTGTTATAGCACAAAAATATATTTATTGCTAGTGGGAGGCTGTTTGTATTAGGAACAAAATTACTACTTCTAAGCTGCCATTCAATGAAGGTTATCCAATCTAAACAAAGTCTATGGTCCTGGAGATTTTCTAAAAGAACTGCTGGAATTTGGCACCTAGGGTGGAACACATAGCTGCAGCTCTTGAGGCTGGCTCATGGACACCTCTGAGTGAAGTGGCAGGATTAATTCGTAGACTTGGCAAATGATTCTTCTGTTTATACAGCTCAGCAGGATATTTGCTTTCTCCACAACAGCAGGACACTGTGGATTCATGTTCAGTTCGTGATCTGCTGTAACTCCCACCTCCTTTCCTACAGAGTTGCTGGATTTCTCTGTTCTGTAGTCATTCATACTCCACACATGGCTGTTCACTTTCATGCGGTTTCCTCCCTCATATCCTGTTCTTGTTCATTTGTGATTTTGCCATGTGTTCACTGATCTATTGGATACTATGCCTTCCTAGCAAAATGCACCAGGATACTGTGAAGAACTGTGGAGTTCTCAGGTATCATCAAATTATTTTCCTCCTCCTGCCCTAAAAAATAGCCTGTCTAATTGGGCAGAAGTGAGATCAGGAGAGAAGAGATGTCTTCCTTTATTGTCAGGATTGGACTACATATGGCCCTTAAGAAAGTCCACAGAAGAGGCTCAGGATAGGAAGAATCAGAAAGATATCTTTGTTCACGTGTGATGTGGGCAGAGTCAAGGCACGAGGTGGTTTCCTGCCACAGACAACAATGGCTATTGCCTGTGGCCTCTCTTTTGGTGTTAGCAGGTCCAGAGATCTGCAAATCTGATCTGGCATTTCTGGTGCCTTTTTAACCTGATAGTTTTGTAATTTACCTGCCCACTAGACAGAGATCTGCTACCACAACAGAAATCACTAGGGAGAAAAAAAAAAAATACAATAAATCCCCCAACAGCCCCTCAACCTTAAATTTTTCTGAGGAACACTGGAAAGGGTTAGAGGCCTCTCACCCCCTCTGACCATTCCATCCAAATGATTTCCTTTTTTTTCCAGTTCACTTATCTACACTTTTTCAGGCTCAGAAGACACTTGTTAGGGAAGTACAGAAAATCACACTGTCAGATGGGTTGGCATGAAAAAATTACCCAGAAAGATAAGCATCCAAGTGTCTTGAGACAGCACTGAAATGGAAAGAGGTTATAAATAAGGAAACTGGCGAGAGTGGCTTATTAAGAATTCTGTCCTGTGCTTCCATGTAGAAGGACCATATTCCTGGCACCAAGGGGATGGCTTGCCTGCTGCTACCATACCTCTTCACTAAATGTGTGATCACTTCTGCAAAGACATGCAGCCCTGCAAGCGCTCAGTGCCATGTTGCCATCCACACCAAATGTGCATCTGAGATGCCGCAGATTATGGGCCCACCACTGGTGACAAAACCACCTGCAAACATTTTTTTCATTTTAAGAATGAAAGTTTCATCTCAGATCAAGCAGAATGTTACATTGTGGAGTAAAATCTGTGCCTTTTTAGGAAAAAAAAAAAAAGCTAGGGCTTTCCAAACAAGAGAGTTTGGGGGGGAAGTCAAGAGTTTGATTCACAAATTGCCAAAACAGACTGCTTCAACTTTCCACTTTCTGTTAATTTTCTCAAGTTATTTGGTGGACAGTGAGTCAACTGAATGAAATCAACAGGGAAAAATAAGAGACAGTACAAATGAAAAATAACTCTTTCCTGCTCCAAAAGTAAGAAGATATTTTCTACCTGTAAACTTACTTTGAACTTACCTTGGGGCAGACAGCAGTTTCCCTGGCAAGCCCAGCTCACTTCAAGTGTTTTACTCCTAAGGTGCCATTTTGCCTTTCCCTGCTGCTCTCAAACACCTTTCTTGGGGCAAAATTTTAGAGTAGATACAATCCTAAACCACCATAGGTCTTACTGTTTTCTTTCTATCTGTCCTTTTCACTGATTTTTCTTCCACTGCAAGTATTTTCTACATACATAGGTTTTTTTCACACGTTGCAAGAACACTTTCCTTCTCTCTTCCCCTCTGTATCTGCTTTTTTTTCCTTTTCTTTTCCTGGCCATCTTTCCTACAGTCCTGTTGTTTTGTACAAGGAAAAGTCTGTACTGCATCTTTTAATGGTGCAGCCATTCTATTCTCTCTTAAGTTCTTCCAGCAGCTCACTGCAAAACAGTGAGGGTGATAAACAGCCTCAACACCTTTTTATACAGTGGCAGAAGCATTTCTGTCTCCTTACTGGGGATGTATCCCACAATCACATTTATTAGGCATGGTTACCCTGTGACTGATTTATCACATAGGTCCGTGTCATTCGCCATTGTACCCAAGTGAGGCATTCCTACCTCACAGGAGATATTCCTCAATGATACTACGCTGGGAAATGCTGTCAATGCACAGGAGAAGAAAGCAATGCTACAGGGACAAGTGGCCAAAGTTAAGGACTGAAATAACAGGAACGGGATGACAGCCACTACCTTAAACTACACCATCATGAGCCTGGGGACTAATAAGAATTTCTGCTTCAGAGAGGAATTGGAAACAATGCATTAAAGGCAACCAAAAATAAAAGATTTTCATTAAAGAAAAAGGAACATATTTTTCTCTGGACAAGATTGTTGATATGAAAGAAATTAACTTGCTAACTTGTATGTCTTGTTAAGAGGATTTGATTAACAGTGATTCTCTAGGCAAATATTCTGACTGCAGTAAAAATAGTGCTTTCCATCAAAAGTTTTCAATTATAAAGTTATCCTTCTCTATATGTAGCTACTACTTACAGCCCATTTTTTACCAGACTGGTAGATGTCTTTACATCATTAAACCAACTATTTAGCTCATTTTATTCGAGAAGGGTCAAAATATCTTTTCTAACTGCCAGTAAGTTTCTGGCCACAAAGAACATGATGAAGGCTCCCCCAAAAGCTTCTCAAAGAGTTCTGTCTTGACTTCAAGACCAGAGATTAGTGACTTTAGCAAAACAATCCCTGAGCCCAAAAAGCCAGTCCCCAAGGAGGGTTTGGGGTGAACTCTGTGCAAAAGCAGCTTTTTCCATTTCCACCACACAGATGCTCATTTCTTTCTTAAACTCTCAAAATCCTGTTTTTTTATTAACCTTTTAATTTTTTCTTTCTTTTTTTGCCCCATAAAGATTTGTCTGCTTGTGTGCAGCTCACCCCTTTCCTTAAAATCTTCTTAATTTTCATTCCTTATGCCAAATGAAAGAGCATTGTGTCCAGGGCAACAGAATGAGTAGTCTCTGTGGCTGTTCTGTTAAGCAGCCCATGAGAGATGGTCCATTGATCTTGCAAACTGTACTGCAGAATTTTGTTAAGTCCTGACACACCTTACGGCTCACAGAGGTCCAGGGGTGCAGAAGGGTACATCAAAAGCAGCTCAGAGGTGAGTGGTTCAAAGGGCATCTCTCCATTTCTTTCTGGAGATTCTACCTGGAATCCAGTTCAGTTCACCCCATTTCTTTGTGGGTAGTGAACTGGATCCCAGGTAGACCAGTGATAGTGGCTTCATTTTCCTGTGGTCCTTTCAGATAATCCACTAGCCAGACTCCATGGTTCTCCCTTCTACCTCTCCCTGTAAGTCATGTCATATGTCCCTGCCCAAGACCTGTTTGAACTACTTGTGAACAGCACATTGCTCAAGGTCAACCAATTCACCACACTTGACTGATTCTGCCCAGCAGCTCTTTGAAGCGTAAGGTTAGGGAAGGAAATTTTGGACTGGAAAGGTCTCAGATGGATGAGTTGTGGTACAGATGAAATCTGTCTGAATAAAAGGTACTATTTGCATGCCCCTCTGAACTCTTCAGCCCTTATTGAATTTTCTCCCTTGAGGCTCTTTCACTTTGGTGCTGAATTCCAGAAATTCAATAGCCAAGCCATTCCCATTAATATACTGTCTCTCTCCTTAACTGTGTTTCCTACACATCTCTATAAATAGATTTAGGCACTACACTTTCACTGTGTTCTTTAAAGCTGTGAACTTCTGTTACCATAGAGATTTTTTAAAAAATATTTAGCCATGAAAGTACTAATATTAGACTGTAGGTTCTTTGGGCAGGGAATTCCTTTCTGTCTGTGTATTGTCCTTTTCCAGACATATTATAAACATTACATATTCTATAGGTAGATCTGTTTTACAAGCTTTTTCATGGATATGAATCTTTTCCATCCTCTGAGCTTCTTTGAGGTAAATGAATCCTTTCTATATGTAGCAGATAAACAGGTGGTTAGCTCTGCATCTTTGCTTTTTCACCTGGCCCTTCTCTTATTGGAAGAACTGAGCCTTTGTCTGCATGGATCTTTTCTTTGCTTCTGTGAGAATTAGGTCCAGAAGAAACCATTTTGCTTCTACTTAGCGAAAGTCTAATCTGAATGATGTAGGGATTTGCATACATTTACCATTGGTGCTGTGAAAACTGCTGCTATCATCTGCCTCTAGTACGGCAGGTTTCAAGGGAACTGGAAGAGTCTGCATTATTAGGACTAAATTAAACACTGACTTCAATTGCTTCATCTTAATAAACCCTCCACTAAGCACAAGGAGAGTCTTTATCAAGCTTGAGTATGCCCTTAACTTCTGGAAGCAAAAGAAATAACTATGTTCACCCCTTTTTTACCCTCCTCCCTTTGAGGGGATGCTGGGAGGGTATCTACATAAGCTTTCAGACAACTCAGAAATCAAATGAATCATTCTGTGGGCGTAAAGTTGGAAATCAGCCTGTGTTTTAGAAGAAAATGTAATTGACAGGGTTTTAAACAAAAGAGACGCCACAGAAGCAAAGCTTGTCACACCATGTCAGCATCTGACTGGGCTCATGTGTTGTGACTCGAAATGCTCTGAGGCTCGGGCAGTGGATAGGGAAAGGACAAGTGAAAGAATAACTCTGCTGCTCCACTAAGCTTAGTGACTCTAATGAGGTATTTTGTTGAAAGGGATGGAGCTGTTGAAGGGGAAATATGTAAGATGCGCAATACCCAAACTTAGTGGGATTGGTAGCAGCTACCAATTTCTTCACAGCTGGAAAAGTGCTTAAATCCTAAGCAAGATCAGAAAACATAGGGGACTGACTTTCTTTCTCCTAGCTCCAATTGCAGCTCTCCTGCCACAACAGAGTTGGGTGTATGTGGCCTTCTCTGGCTCTAGAGAAGCCTTGAGTGGTTTTACCTGGAGAGTGTCTTAGGATGCATCATGAATTGGTGATTTAGGTTGCTCAGAGAATCACCACCAAAGGTATCAGCAAAAGCAGGTCTAATATGAAAGTTAAAGCACAAGAAAGTTATCTTGGTTTGAGTTCCAAGGGTCTCACTTAGGTCTGCTGTTTATAGGTTTGCAAGAGAATTGGCTTTAGTTGTAGCAATTTTCCATCCTGGTCACAACTCATGTCAGTAACTTTCTATAAAAGTTGAAAATTGTTGTTCCACTTGGATTGTTACTCAGGCAAGAAAAGTAAGTTTCCAAGGCTGTTAAAAAACAAGCTCATGAAATAGCACAAGTTCCTGGGAACAGACACTGTTTCTGATAAGCTCAAGAGGAGCTGGCCCAAGTGCTGTTATTCAAGGCTGAGGTCTAAGGAACATTTGTGAGATCATAGTGTAGTGTGGGGGATGCACTGCCACAGGTTGTGACTGACATGTATCAGCAGATCCACCTACTGAAATGTTATATTTCTTCACAAAAGAGGTTCAACAGAGGGAGTGGCAGCATGCACTGTTCCCCCATGCCCTGGCAAAGGACTGTGCAGCAGCCTTTGCTCTGAGGATGAGAAATGGCTGTGAGTGTGCAGATTAGGGCTCTATACATAAATAAGTTGAAGGACACAGAGATTAAGGCTTGTGGGGTAGTAAGGAAGATTATTTGAGAGGTAGGCACAGTACTGAGACCTGGCTTCTCGTCACCTTGGAGTCCTTCCAGTCAAAAGCGAGAGATGGATTTGTCTGAATTCCCTCCTGGAGGTACTGTCTTGCTAGTCATTGATTACAGAGTGATTTTAAGGCAATAATATTCCAGGCTTTAGGGAGCACAGTCAGGCATCTAACTACCAGCAGGATGAATCTGTGCCTGGGAGGGAAGAAAAGCGTCAGTCCAATCTTACCCTTTTGTCTTCCAATTTGCCTGTTTTACAAGGAACCAATTTTAGTTGTTCTGCGCTGCAAAACAATAAAAAGTGATGTGCTTTTTCTGTCTCAATGGCTTTATGTCTTTCTTTTCCTTCCCCTTACTTTTTTCCCATTCTTTATATCTGTTGCCATTATATTCTATACAATTTCTTTCATATTATACTGTTATTGTATTTAATCTGATTTTCCTGTGATCCAATACTGTTTGAACACATTTGTGTCAATATCTTACATCTAGCAACCTGCCTCATTGGGCTGATTTTTTGTTGTCTTCTGCACTTTCTATTTCCAGCTCTCCTTTGCTGCTCTGTTGTCTATTGCCTTTGTTTACTCTACTTCACCAGTTTCACCTGGCCCTCAGTTCAGACCTACACCTCAAATAAAAACAAAAATCCCTCTTCTTGACTGGTATCATATACGTTTATAAATACATGCAGGAAAGGGTGAGGGGCAATTTCACAAAATCATGGACCCAAGACCCTTCAACTGAGATGACTGTCATTCTGCTTCCCAGCTTCAGAGAAATGAATGTGATGGACCTTTTCATCACAACACTTTACTCCTTTCCCCCAAGTCCAGAGAGCACTCAGGGAAACCTGGCAAATGATGGTAAGGTCTCCTGAGAGATGTGAGCCATTCTGCAGGAACAGATGGCGTTTCCCACAGTTAATCAGTGTTAAGGAGAGCAGAACAATCTTCTCTCCACAAGCCTGCCATCCCAAGGTGACAGTGTGACTGCAGGACCACTGGATATGGTTAGTTCCTGTGACTGAACCCAAGACTTAGCTGACATATGGACAGAAGGGAGGAAAATGCGAGTCTTCATCCCAGGTGATGTGGATTCTGGGCACCTTCTCCTCCTTGTTCTGGTTTCTTGAGGACAAGTGTGCCGCAGGCTCCATCTGGTTCTGTAATAAAGGATAAATTATTAAAATAAATAAAATATTGATGAGATGTTCTATAAAACAGAGGGCCTTTAAAGTATTGATTAAGAATTGAGAAAGTCATAATGAGTTTTATCTGCAGAAATGATTGGGAAATAATTTTTGTGTAGTACCTCTCTTCATGGAGCAGGTAAAAGGCAATATTTAATCCCCGGACTTGACTGTCAACTCTATAGTTTATAAACCATCCAAACACAAATTTTTACAAGGTCATTGTCTGGTCCACCCAAGAGCCTTGCGGCACCTCATACAAAGTAATAAAATTTCACGATAGAATTAAGAAACAACTAATTACCCTTATAGTAAGGATAGGACCAAATAGGAAGATCAACTTTCCACATCCTGCAGTGTATGTTTCGCCTGATAGCTTTCAAAACTACATGGAATCAAGAAAAAGATGTGTAAAGGCAAAAATACGGATCTCTTAAATCGTTAAAAGAACTAAATAGTTCTTCCTTAAATAAAGAATAAATACCAATTATTGGTTTTGGATTAGAAAGGTATGACCTATTCTAAGTTGGTTCTTCAGAGTCAGCTGGAACACACATGCTTAGTAATAGCTATAAAATTGCCAAATGTACGTCACAATTTTGGCATTTATGCGATTCTTGTAATCTGCTCCTAGTGAGGAGCATCAGGCTGGTTGTTAAGGTATCTGCAAACTGACATCATGTGCTTCCCTTTGTTGGAATGTAACTTCCCTGGAGTTTCCCTTATCATGACTTTCTCTCACAGGAAAGCACCAAATTCTCTGACTCAGCACCTGCACAAACCCTTTCCCAGACTCCCATCATGCAGGCAACTTGTCCTCAGGCTCAGCTGTTTGGGACAGGTTGCAGTAAAAATCAGTTGTGGATTTACCCAGTCCTTCCAGCTGCCTTTTAGCCCCTTCTAAAAGACAGAAGGGTCTCTCTACTGCTTTTGGAGAAAGGCACCTTCAGGGAGTGAGTCAGTCTTACCTAAGATCTAATCAAAAGCTTGGCACTTCTAGAGGGTGAATCAGACCTTAGCTGGGCTGAATCACTCCCTGCAGCTGTCTATCAATCTGACCAGCTGGCTAAGTCTCCCAACTATGGTGCCTCTGAATTGCCTCCCGACTGGTTTCTTTTGAGCTTGGTAAGTGCCACAGTTAATCAAAACTTCACCTATAAAATCCTGCATTTCTCCTTTCTGTCTCTCACCCAAAGCTTATGGTCTGCCTCTGAAGCACTTGACTTCGTATATCTCACCATGAATTCCTGATTCTTTACTGCTGAGGTTTTCCAGCTGCCTCCTCCACCTGCAGAGCCATGAAGGAACTAGTTCTCCAGTAGGTTTCAGTCAATTAATTCTATTAAGTTATTTCCAGTTGAATAGGTTAATGACTCACTCTTGACCTATCTGGTAGATCCTTGGCAGGTCCTGCCAATTTTTGGTATCTTTCTACATATTGTGGTTCTTTACTATGACCCACAAAATAAGCAGAGGCCTAACCTATGACTGATTTAAAACTGACTTGCTATGAACCTGATGTCACTGCATCCATTTATAACGTATCAGAATTTACTTCACACTCTTCTCTTCATAATTCCCTAGCTCCTGTCTGTGGGTTACTATCTAGAAATCTATTAGAAGATATGTTAATAGTGGCATTAAATACCTTCTCTATAACTTGAATGGAATATTCCATAAAGCAAGGTCTCAGATTTAGAGGAAAGGAATTGCAGAGGTAATACAGCACTCCTGAAATATTGATGTGGAAATGTCAAGATCATATAGGATAAGTATGTCTTGTTAGGGTCTTTGTTTTTTAGGGTTGCAAAGCCTGGGGCACAGATCAACAAAAGTATTTCCACTGCAAACACTGAACATTGCAGTGCCTGGCTTTCAAACCCTTCATTCCTGATTTAACAACACTTTGGAGGGTTGGGTGCTAAGGAACAGAATTCACTAGAGCCAGCATGCTGAGAAGAGAGCTACTTAAATTAGCCAATAGGAGAAAACAACAGGAGGGATGAGTTTTAAATCACGTCTCTCTTGGGGATTGAATGCCTTAATTTGACTTCATGGAGATTAGTTTGCAGGCTGCATTGCCTATGCAGGGAGGAAAGTGTTTGAAGGCTCTTTAGCAAAGGCATGACGAAGCCCAATCGTTAGAAAACAGGAGTAAAAAAATCAAATTGGAAGCACAGAGCATGTTTTAAAGAATCAGGATAATTAACTGCTGAATTAGCTTATCAAAAGATATAACACATTTTCCACCTACTGAGTGGCATCTTGCACTCTGAATTTCTCCATCAATACTGAAAACAACTAAAATGCATGTGTATGGTTCAGGAATTACTGGGTGATAATATTTGTCAGGAGCTTAGTGCACATAATCTACCATCTCCTGTCTTTTAAACAGATTAATCTGCTTTTACCAGGGCTAAATTTGGCCTCACTCCTGTTCCTGTGTGCTCAGTGATGTTTTGATATAGAATAATGTGAGTTAAAGATTGTATCATCTTGTCTTGTCATCTCTCTGCACCCATTGCAGGATTGTCCTTTATTTTTCTGTTCATTAGTACTTTGACCAGGGCTTTTTTAATGTATGAACTGCTTCTGTCGTTTCTCCTGGGATTATTCAGCAGTCTATTAGAGCTCATTACTGGAACATTTTCAACGTATAAATTGTCCTTCAAATCCTCTGCTCTCTTACCTGTCATTTCTTTAAAGTCATACCCGCTATGGCTCCAGTTCTCCCTCTCTTTTTGCTGATTATTTTTTGGTTAGAAATACACTAGTCATAGATAGTCAACCTATGTAGTGGCAAGAAACCTACACCTTTTACATAATTCAAATTTATCTCTCATTCTGGATCTGGGAGCCTGGTCCACTTCCATTTTTGGTCTTGCAGTGCCTCAACAGGATCCCTGGGAAAACCCCATCACCAGCTGTGTGTGGTCCACTCTCAGTACTTCCCCATTGTGTGCTCTGCAAGGTACAAGTGCTGCTGACTGTGACCCCCTGAAGCTTTGAGTGATATTTTATAGAGGATCAGCAAAATTAACCATGCTTGGTGGATGCTACTTTCCCCTCCCCAGTTTAATCAAACTCTGTAAGCTGGGACATGCATTTGGGACAAAATGAACCCCATCAAAAGCAACAACCTGATTTTGGCTAAGTTAGATCTTTTAATCTTTCCTGCATGATTGCATAACCTCAGGTGGAAGAAACTTATAATCACATTGGCTTTTCTCTTCAGTGCATTGCATTGCAGACTTGTAACTCATTTATTCATTCCCACCATCCATCTCTTACCAGTCAGCTCTTCAAGTATTTCCCTTTCCTCAAAAAAAAAAAAAAAAAAAATTAGTTTCAGAAGAGTTTTCCCCTGTGTGAATTTTCCCAGGCTGAATCTAATTTTGTTTTATTTTCAAACTCTATTTCTTTCCCAGCTTTGACAGTTACGGGGCAAGTACAAGAAGCTACACGGAATTAAATGCAATCCACACTACTTCTCTGTTCTCCTTGGGATTTGCAACAATTCCTGCTTTTGTATCACCTGTGAATGTAATTGACTCAATCTTCATTTTGGATAAGGATTGTAACTGCTCAGTGAAGAAGTGGCCATGGTGAGATCTGAATAGATTCAATCTCTCAACTAAGGGAGGGATTATCTTTCTAATAGGAAATTATTTTAGCAGTGTGTTTATTTACGTGAGAATCTTATGTCTGTTTTTATGTCACACAACATTTTCTGTGCGAGCTGAGAGCAAACTTTCTTCACCTTTTTTTCACTAATTTTGCCTTGAAGTGAGAAGTGATTGGATTTGCAAGCCCGATGCACGCTCTAAAATGCTGTAATGATGATTGCTTGTGAGTTTTTTACCAGATCTGTGCTTTCAGGGTCGCTGGTTTGTTGGTTTTGGGTTTTTTATTTTTCACTGAAGGGGTGGGTACAATGTCAGTGATGCCAGCAGCTACTCCTGCAGCCATTCCCTGAGACAGCAGCTGCGCTGAGCCCTGCGCCCAGAGCCACCAGCAGCTTTCTTTGGCTAAGAGGCGCTGCTGAGCTGCCGTGTCAGAGCCAGCAGAGGGAGCAAAAAACATTGTGTTCAGGAGCCGCATTAGGGTTTTGTTCTTTAAGTATCATCTGTTTAAGTGAAAAGTTTTCTTTTTTAGTCTCAAACAGGGTTTTTTTCCTTGCTTTTATACTTACACTAGAATTGTCTCACCTAAAAACTTCCTTCTCCTTCCATAGGACTGTCAAAACCTTTAAGGCTCTCATAGAAAATGAGAGTCACCTGTCCCATCTTAGGTCTGTGGGAGCAACATGAAATGGAAGAAGTGCTGCAGTACCAGTGGTAAATCTTATAATGCAGCTGCTATGGAGCAAAAATACATGGAGATTGGGAAGCATGAAGACTGAGTGTATTGCAATGTGCAGCACCACCTCTCGCATCCTCTTTGAAGTTTCTTAGAACTTTGCGTACATCAGCATAGCAACAGAGCTGAGCAGTGCTGAAGCTTGCTGAGACTCCTTCTCCACACTGGACTTTGAGTAGCTGGGGGCAGAGGCAGCTGCCAGTGCAGCACTGGGCAGCACCAGCAAGCTGAGCGGAGGTCCTGTGTTTCTGCCTGCTCACGGAGCCTGGATTTGCTCTTGTGCTCCCTATTGTGAATGTTGCAGCTGCTTTTTAACATCTTAGAGAGCTCTTTGAGCAAAGGGTCACCTTGCTGCCTTAATGTGTAGTGCTGAAGGCAGCAGGATCCCTATACCTAATGGGGAAATAATTATCATAATTAAAGCAACCAATCATCAGTTTGGTTACCTTATCAGTAGGTCAGCCTCTGAGCCCAAGAGTCAGGATGGTCTTGCTACTAAGTAAACTCATATACTCAATTAATATCTGCCCTTTGTTCTTCTATCCATTATGCAGCATGAGACAAACACAAATATTTTTCCTCTAAACTTTTCAAAAAGTTCATTTAAGAAGCACAAAGTCAAGCCTGATAAAGTGCAGTGTAGAACTCTGCAAATAATTACTTTGAAGTTTGTTATTTTTCATTCAGAATTCTGGATGCAAATGCTGTGTATATACTTTAAATTTATCCCCTTTCTACTAAATGCCATATGCTATTGATTGGAGCCATAAACATAGTAATTGGTCTAAACAGAACTGAACAGGCCATTGGGATTCCCTTACAAATGCAATTGCAGATTTTTTTCCACAGAATTAAGAAAAGCCAAACATTTGATCAATAATTTAAGAGGCCATTTTGTGCCTGAATATGTTCACGATGGAAGGATTTCTGGCAGAATTTAGAAAAGCTGACATTACTTAAAATAGATATGCCTTAGAAAGGTATCCAGTAAAAAATCTGGCCTTCTATATAAAAGGAGAAGGATAGGATGTCATAATAGCACAATACTGAAAAAGGTTGTTTGCTTTCTGGTCACGAATTCCACTGTTCAAATGAATTTCTAAACCTTTAATGAAGTCAGCAAGGATGCTGAAAGAAGACTTCTGGAACCAAAGTGCTAGGTCCTGACTGCAAATCCAGGTACCTAAGCAAGGTAAATGCCTATTTGATTAAGGATCACCATCATCATCCCCAAAAAGATTCTTTTCTACTGTAATCTGTAAAGCTCTGCAAAATGGCCCAGAAGAAGGTAAGATGAGGTAGAGATGCTATATTTAGTTTCAATTTCTCTGGTTTTTCACTGCTTTTCTGTTTTTATCAGGATGACTCTCTTCTCCTTTGCTGAAAAGGTGTGTAAGATGGAGTATAATACGAAGAATGCAAGGTGCTGAGAAAGAAGAGTGGTAATTGCCAGTCAAGCATGGCAGATAGACATTACTGACACAGAAACTGTATGGAATAACATCATCCCTGAACAGGGAGACAGCTACAGAAATAGCAAATGGGAAGCAAAATCCAAATGCAATAAAACTTTTGGCATCCTTCTTGTATGTGGGCTTTAAAAAATGTGAGTATGCCCCACTTCAATGAAAAGCTACACTAAGTATGTCACAACCTTCAGCTTTCCAGCACACATTTAAAGGATGAAAGTGAATGAACATGGTGAAAGCACAGAGTGCTTGACACAGAAGCAATTAAGGTAGGTTTTTCTTAGTTTCTGAAAATGTGAAGTGTGTGAGAAAATAGGGAAATTAACACTTGAACCTCCACAGTCCACCTGGAAAGCACTGCAAAAATTTTAGGTGTATTATTAATAAAATTGTCCTAAGCTAGATCATGAGTTGACAAAATCAAATGAATGAGGTAAAGATTTGTCCAGATAGTCTGAACTCTGCATTTATAGAAAACTGGACGGAGAAGGTTGAGGATCAATGCAATCATCTCTAAAACAGCTAGAAATCTCGACAGAGTAACTGGAAAGAGAACAAAAGAGAAAGCTTTAGCTGTAGCTTTCAGTCATTGCCAAACATACCCAAAACTCGATTCTTAACGTCATGTAGTCCTGGTTACTGCTTAGAGATAAATAACACAGGAGAAAAGCAATAATAAAATCATGGACTCATAGAATAGTTGCGTTTGGAAGGGACCATCAGAGGTCACCTAGTCCAATGCTCCTGCAATGACCAGGAATATCTTCAGCTAGACCAGGTTTCTCAGAGCCCCACCCAACCTGACCTTGAATGTTTCCAAGGTGGGGTATTCACCCCTCTCTCTGGGCAACCTGTTTTGGTTCAGCTCCACTAAAACTTAGAGCTTCTGGATTCAGAAATTATTAAATTCAAAGCCAGCAAATCACTTCCTGTGGCTCTGAGTGTGGAACTACATGGTCTGACCAAAGCCATTAGTTCTTGAAGGTTTTCTGGGTTGCTGCCTGTCACCTTTCACAGTGTTGTACTATGGACTGGTGATAGTGAGATTTAAAAACCTGTGGTATGGACTACGACGTGGAATCCAATGGGATGAGGATTTCATACATCTGTCTGCATGGTGTTTACAAGCCTGACAAGTGCTGAGTTTTGTTGAGCAAGCTTTGGTAGTGGGTGTCAGAAATGACCTTGCCAAATAAACACACATTTTTGTGGTGACTGCTTCACACAGATGCATTCCAGCAACGAGAGTCTCACTGCCTGATTCCCTGAGGTATTTAAGTGCCTTATTCCCATTGATGTCAATGGGAATCAGGTAGTTACGAGAGGACAGGGCTCTCCCATCCTGCTGTTGTGTAAGATGGAAAAAGATGGAAAGGATCTGGCAATGATGGCTTCAAAATAATTTCCTGTGCCCTGTATCTGTAAAACTACTGAAGGTCTTCCTGAGGCTCTGCTCTGTGATAGAGCAGGTCTGTGGCTGCCCTTGCCTTCCCAGACAGAGATCATGAGACACAGGGAAGAGCTTTAACACACAGTGGGCCACCCCCATTCCCTGACACTCAGGCTGGCAAACCCCCTTTCACGTGAGCTTCAGGATACTTGTCAGGAAGTGTGTTCAGATTCCTGAGATCTGGAAGGTCAAAGACATTCAGTGCAGGTGAGAACCAGGCTGCAGTGTGACAGGGGCTTATCTCTGAATGGGCAACCAGGTGCAGCTCTGGGCTGCAAAGTCTGATTTTTGAATCTAAACTATTCCATATTTGAATATGTCTTTGTACCCCAATACCTAGCACAATTCTGGCACTGATTAACCTTTCCACTTGATTTTGGATGTTTATGTCCCTGCGGGGTGTCACTTTAATGATTATTTTCCTGTGCAAGCCTTTTCCCCTTTCACCGAGAAGTCTCTCACCATGCCAAGCCCTTGGGCTGCCTGTGTGTGTTGGACAGTTAAAATCCCTGTCAGTCTCCTGCCTTCTAGCCTTTGCTTTGGAGTGTCACAACAGCCAAGCAACAGCTCCTGTGATTTAAGCTTTATCACTTGCTTAAAATTCACATGGGCTAAACCTAGCCACAATGAAAGGTTTTGTCTTCAAATATATTAAAATATTTAAAGCCACCATTGCTGCTAAACTTCTCAAATTTCTGGAATATGTAATTCCAGTTGAATGAAGTTATTTAAATAGACTGTGCTTTGGGAATATGGCCCATAGGCTTTTAAAGAATTAGAAATCACTACAAAGCCATGGGCTCTCACAGGGATGCACACACACACATCAGCTCACACACATGCTCAACCAAGCCTATGCTACCAAGGGAAAGAAAAATTTGAAAAAGCTTTAAAAGCTTGATCTTGGAGCTGGTATGGAAGGTCATGAATGGAAGGAAAACCAGGAAGCCTGTGGCAGAGCTTTCAGTTCGTTGTAAAACCTGCTTCTGATTCCTGCAAGAGGCCCAAAGCACATCACCATCCACTGCTCAGCTACTCTCTCACGAGCTGAAAACCAAGTACTCTAAAGCCAGGAGGAAGCAGGAGGCTACAAGGATTATTTACCTTAACTAGACTTTCTAATTTCCATAATTTCTGCTGCTTAGAGAACCGACCCCTGACTCTTTTTCTTTACCAGGATTCAGAGTCATTATCTCTGCAATTAAAGCAGTTACAGAGGTACATTTGGAATGCAGGTTCCTTTGAATTATTGCTAATAGAAATATTGAGGAGCTCTGTTAGCTTTGATCTCTTATCACATTGTGCACAGAGCTCATTCTTGTCTCTTTCTCCCTCCCTCTCCCTCTCCAAGCATGGCTGCTCCCAGCATCTCTGTGTGTAATCAGACATGTCACACCTCCACAGAGGTAAATTGGGTTTATGTAAAAAGGAAAATTAAATTAAAACTGGTTAGGAATTAATTGTAACTGCCTTGGATTAATCTATCATTTTAGACTATTATTGGCACATCAGGGCAAAAGATCAGCTAACCCAGTTTTTGGAGTGTTCAGGGGAGGGAGCACATTCATCTGCAGCTAAAGAGGCAGCAGTAACTTCTTGGAGAGATGTTATTTACTTTTATGAAGTTTTAATTCTTTTGACATAGTGAAATATGCAGCATCAGCTGATCCTTTTAACAGCAAAATCTGTCTTTTCACTTATGGAAGGACACACCACATTTCGTCTATGTCAGCAAAAGGACTTTATAAATTGCATACCTGAAAAACCCATATGAACTTAGACAAAGTGGTCAACATGCCGAAGCCAAGGAGTTAACTATCTCCACGAAAAGCAAAAACCACCAAATCATAGGTTATAATAAATAGGCATAAGAGAAATAATGTTCTATCAAAGTAGTTTGAAGGAAAAACCCTGTTATTTCTGACAACACAGTTGCTGCAAAAGAAAAATATTTTATCCTCATAAAGGCATCTTCTTTCTATGCCATAGCCAGAGTCTTTATGACACGCTTTTTAATGACAGATGAAAAATTGTCACTTAATGTCACCTGGATTTAATGGGGAAATGTAACAACTCAAGGGAAACTGAAATGCACAGCTAGATATCAAAATATTTGGTGAAGTAATGAGAAAATGAAGTCAATATATAGTTCTTAGGGTGGAAATTCTTAAAACTTAAGATCAGCCCTACTGCTTTAATTTGAACATCATCTGTTCAATGTATCCCAGTTTTGAAACTCAGAATCCTGACAGGAAGAAAGTCATAGGCACTTGGTTAAACATATTTTCCAGAGTCTAATCCCTTTGACCTAGTTTGTGTGGTCTTAAATAAGTCACCTTTCCAGGTACCAATTTCCACACCTGAAAAGCAGATTTGATGTGCTTGCAGTGACACCACAAGTATGAATTCACTGCTGTGTCCCTGGCTCACTCCAGATATCATTGCCACATAAATGCAGAGCTCTGCCTGAAATACTGACGCTACTCTGGAAATGACAACACAAGCCACTTCCTCAAGTCACTTGTATCCATAAGCACCTGGATGAGAGCAGGGATTTTAGGGTAGTGTAACAGCCCCGCACTCAGTGACCAGCTGCTGAGCAATGATTTGGAAGGACTGTCTCAATTACAGCTGAAGCACAGCCTTCATCACCTCCAGGTGACAGAATTACCAGAGCATGCTGAGTGGCAGAATATCAGCACAGCACTTTTCTGTTATTAGTGAGGATATATTAGAATAAAGCTGCCTTTATTCATGACAGACAATAGGCAGACACTTTTGTTCTAGGGAGAGGATGAGTCTCTTTTTTTTCACATAGGAAAATGACACTTTAGCTGCAGCCTTTAGTCTGGAAACAATAGTCTACAGCAATGAGAAATAAGAAAATTATTCTCTGGAATGGCTTCAAAATTCTCTGCAGCCCAAGTGAAATTGCTATATAAAGCTTGGGAAAGCAAGACAGGAAGAGGCCACTGGAAAGAGAGAAAATAATTTAATGCCATTTAGAGCAAACATAAGAGATCATGTTGTAGATACTTACTCATGTAGTCCCAGCTACTGATAATCTATAGCTCTCTAATAGTTGGGTGTGGAGGTACCCACACAGCCCACCTTTGGAAAATCAATTCTGTGCGTGTATATTGCTGGGATTAGAAGTTTTGGACTAGTTGTAAAAAGATGTTTAGAAATGTGTAGGTGTACAAAGGTCTAGGGTGTAAGAGTTTGGTCTTATGGTTTATCAGCTGGTTTATTGCTGACATTATGCCTCAAATGTTTATTTTGCTGGCTGACATTTAAGTACCTGTCATTAATAAATCAACAAAGCACTTCCATCCTGATCTGTCTTAACAATTCAAACTGTGCAATTCTTCCCTGCTACAACAGATGTCTTGTGATTGGGGCATTTATTACAGACCAAAATTACTATCTGTGTAGATAAATAAGGATTAGTTCTTGCAACAAGAGAATTTTTGTCTTTAGAGAAAATCGGTCAATTAATCTGAATAAACTGAACCACAAAAAGAACGGAATGAGCCTGTTAATAAAGTCTAGATGTACATTGATGTAGTTATCCAAATTTAAAAGAATATTATAAACTTTGCTTTGAATCTGACTGAGCTAAACTTGAATGTGACTGTGACAAATTAACTTTGGATACAGTCCCAGAAAAGAGTCAAAACTGAATTAGGGTCTAATACCTGATTAAAATGGATTTAATGTCACCCTTGAAAAGAAGATAAAAAAAGCTGGCCTCTGTGGTTAGCTGAAAGAGATGAAGATACTTACCCATCTATGGGCCTCAGTAACCTCAAACTAAACTTCTTCATATTTTCAAAAGAATGCAGACCAATAGAGTTAGTGAGTGCTCCCCTTTAAAATACCAGCTATGTTATATTCTTGGTCCTCAGCCACGTCAGGTCACACGAGATGTTGATCTTGGCCAAGAGGAATAAGTAGAAAGAATGGCTGAAATTAGAAGGGGCTAATGACACAACTCATTTTGAGATCAGTTCAGATCAGCTGAGGGGACTGGATCAGCATTTTTTGACCAGAGGCAATCAGGATATCTGCTAGAAAAAGGTAATTAGACATCCTAGAATCATGAGTTGCCCAGCTGGAAGCTAATGAGTTATGGAACCCAAATGAAGGAGAAACAGACCCTAATTAGGCTAAATAGGAATTCCTGGAGGAGCAGGGAAATGTCAAGGAGTAGACAGAAAAACTTTTTCCAGTGCTTTTTAACCATTTTTTAAAAGAAAAATAATTGGGGTTTCTTTTAGCGTAATTATTTCTACTTTTATTGCAAAATTGAAATCACCTTCTCTTTCTGTTTCCCTCAGCTTCTCTGTCCAAGTCAGTGCTCTCTTCTTAATACAGAAGGTTTGGCAGTAGTTTTCCAGGTGGAGAACACACTCTCTTACCATGGAGGTTTGCTGCACAGGCTATGGATGCAGGAAGGAGATCATTGCTGGCAGTATCAGCAAGGTGTGGCTCTCCTTGAGCACACAAATCTGAACTTTATTATCCCTGAAGGGGTCCCATACTAAACAGTGAAAGACATCCTACTTGGAACTAGAATTCTGCCTCCACACTTACTGTGTCTTGGACTCCTATCACACCTGCTCCATCACTGTTCACTGCATTCACTTGGAGGAATTTTGATCCAAGTGGCTTTAAAAGGAGATCTGGAGGGCCAAATAAATCTTTCAGATGCATATTGAGTTTTGGATTTGGATCAAATTTACCTCCAGTCCATGTATATATTTAAATAAAGAAGCCTAAAGCAGAAGCTGCAGTCTTTGGGAATACACCCACCTCTTCTCAAACAACTGCTTTTAGGCAGACAGTGTCATCAATCCATGCACAATGGTTACATGGGCTATGCATGGGAGGAAAGAGGGGAGCTGAGAAGCCTCTTTCAATGCCTCCAGGGATGCTTTCAGCTGTGTTGTTGTGATGTATCAGGCTGAAAGAAGGTTGAGAGACAATGGCAAGAGAGCAGCAGCTGTGTCAACAGCCAACACTTGTATTCAAGGATGCTGAGGTTTTCAAACTGGTTGCTTAAAGTGAAAAATGTATATATAAGTGGCCTTGATTCACCTTCATTAACAGATGTTCTCTCCTATGAGATCTATTTATTTTGTTAGAGTGACTGGAATTAAGAGCTAAAATTTGGTCAGAGGCTTTTGAAAGGTGTAGATTTTCCCTGTAAGACAGTATGGCAGAGCAAATGAGTGTATCTGGTATTCTGTGTGTTACAGCCTCTCTCCCTGAAGCAGAATCAGGGAACAACCTAGGTCAGGATGACTCGGATACTGCCTGGTACAAGACCCTGCTGCAGGAAGAGCTGGTGTCCAAAGCAGAGCAGGATGGATCAAACACAAGCCATAAAGGGGTGGCTTCCTCTTGCCCACAGACACACGTGCATTTCATGTGGGCACAGGGCAGTGCCATGGCTGCTGCCCTGATTTGCAAGGACTGGAAGAGAGCTTGACTTTTTCAGTGAAACTTGGTGAACAGCACAGACAAATGGCAAAATGACAAAGCTTGCATACAAGAGAAGACAAATCCTTTCTCAGAGCTGACCTTGCTAAAAACACAGACATAACACAGCCCAAACTGTGAGAAATTTCACATTGCATATACACCTCCAGATGATTCTTTAGACATTTGTGACAACAAAGGAAAAAAAAACAAAACAAAGCTGCCAAGAAAGTATTCTGAAATCCACAATGCCCTTGGGGAATAATGAGGGAAGAAAGACAAGAGAGAAAACTGAAATCATAATTCCCTAACAGGTAAAGCCCATACTGGCAGCCAGTGCCTTCCTCCAAAAGGTTACAGCCGAACTAGATAAAACCAACCAATTCTAGACTGCCCTTTCAGTGTTTCCTCCCACCAAGAGGAAATATTTGGCCAGGCTACCCTTATGGCTACCCTTGGACAGATATTTTGGCATTTCTGCTTTCTGTTCCACAGGTTCAAAGCTGGAGGAGAAGTGATTGCATCTCTTGGGCCTACCCATGTACAGACTCCCATTGAATAAAAGAAGAAAGGAGTGTTTCTATTTTCCATTTTACAGGGGGCAGATGGAAACTCCACAGCTTTTAGCAGACTTGGGTACTCAGCCTATCTTCCTGGATTAGCAGCACAGTGACTTAAATCCAGGATCAGTTATCCTCTTGGTGGGATAGTGTTAAGACAGTGGATACTTGTATCACTGAACTTTTGGGGAAGACCAGCAGTAAATATTAGACCTATGTAAGAAGCATTCTGTTAGACAGTTTAGGAAGAGTGAAAAGAATCTCCTGATGGAGCCAGGAAATAGATTTACTCTGCTCTGAGAATGTGCAAGCTCAAAAGGCTGTTCTTCCTTATGGGGATGCTAGTGATGAAAGCATGAAAGTCAAACGTAATTTCTTTCCTGGGGATGGTAAGGGGGAAGTGCAAAGCTCACTGCAGTCATCTTTGGTAAGGAAGATACTCTTTTGTGGTTTTTCTTTGTTCTTCTTCCTTGAATTCTCCTGCTAATTTAATGTCTCTCTTTTCCCATGGCTGTTCAATCTGTTCATCTTTCTTTGCCTTCCCTTCATGCATCTCAGTAATCCCATGCACCAAATTCAAACTCTTGCCTGGCTAGATTGCCTCCTCAAGGCTCATGGGCTGAAGCCTATTTTGGTTGCTCCTCAGCCTAGCAAATTCATTCTCTCTTCTGCCTTCCCTTGTGAGATATCATCAGTATTTCTTGGATGCCTCTACCCAGCGTGTGTACAAACCTGTCAACCCCCTGACATGGCTCAGTCACAACGCCCTGCTGGAGTTTCCAAACAGCAAGGAAGCTGTCCATGAGCAGCTATGAGAAGAAATGTCAGCCTGGCAGTGGGCTGCTGGAAATCACACGTGGGAAGGAAAAAGTCAAAGCTGAGCTCAGGGCTGTAGTCTGAACTGCAGAACTGTTCCTAAACTTACCCAGCAGGCACCAGCTGTCTCCTGTGGGAGCAATAACACTTCCATGTCTGCCTGGGCTTATATACTTATATCTGCCCCATCACCAGTCTGCTAAGTGACTATTTGAACACTATTTGCTCCCTAGGAATCCCTGCTTATCTTACAGAGAGGTCCCTAGGTGTCATTTGCCAGATGGAAACATTGCACAAATTGAGCTTCACCTCTATGGATGAACCAGCACTGAGACTGACTTAACATCAGTGATGTAGATAAATACCACTCATATTCCAACCTGCAACCTGCTTGGTCTAATCAGCCTGGGGCAAAGGAGACTGAGGAGAGACTTCACTGCAGTTACAACTTCCTTGTGAGGGATTGAGGAGGGGGCACACCCTGATCTTTTCTCTGTGGTGACCAGTGACAGGGCATAGCCTGAAGTTGTGTCAGAGGAGGTTTAGGTTGGATATTAGGAAAAGGTTCCTCACCCAGAGGGTGACTTGGCTCTGTAACAGCTCCCTAGGGAAGGGGTCACAGCATCAAGCCTGACAGAGCTCAAGAAGCATTTGGACAATGCTCTTGGGCACATAGTGTGACTCTTGGGAATGGTGCTGTGCAGGGCCAGGAGTTGGACTCAATGATCTTTATGGCCCCTTCCAACTCAGCATATTCTGTAATTCTGTGATTTTGTAAATGGAAAGATGCACTTCCTTTGCAAAAAGCAAATGCTGATAGGTCAAATGTGGATCTGAACAATTTTGGGAAAGCTCAGCTAACTTCTGCTATAAGATTTGCTGTATGTAGATGATTTTCTCTGTGTCTCACCATCATCAAATGCAGACATGCCCATAACCAAACATTAATTTATTTTTGGTCACTCTTTTATCCTACTTCATTTTTCCTCCATATGCTATAAAAGAAAAAAAAAAAAAAAGGAAAAGAAAAGAAAAAGAGTGAAAATGCTGTAGAAAGACAGAGATAAAAAGGGAAGGAAGGGAAGCAATTACAGAAGGTTGACACATTGGAGTCCATTTTCTCAATGAGAAGTTGATTTGGACCTATTTTTGTCAGGACAAAAGATAACAGCTAAGGAAACATGACCTACTAAATTTGAAAGAAAACTCTGGCAATTGAATGTCAGTAAGCAGTCAAAACAGTAACAGTAAGCAAACATGCAGGGATATCCCTGGCTTCATAGTAAGTAAAAAACCCCCTGGAACTACACACATTTCATATTGCACTCTGTCTCCCTCTCATGGTACACCTTTCTTTCTAATCGGAGAAATCCATGGAGTGGCTGACATAAGGGATCCATTGCTTCTAGTGTGATATCCCTGGAAGGATTGGAAGGACCAGGGACCAGAATAGCACCAGCTCAGCTGCCCAGGTTAACACACTGAGGTGGTATCCCAGGTTATGTTGGGTCCAGCACCATCTTAACTGCACATAGGAGCTGCTGCTAGAGGTGCTCTGAGCAGCACCAGGACCTATTGGCATTGTGTGGGGCACACATCTTCTTTTTCCCTGAACCCTGCAGAGTGCTGAAGTCATATTCTCCCTACCCAGCTGCATCCACATCTTCAGTACCCCTATTCCTCAGGATAAGGATAATGTGATTTTGCACAGATTTTCTACCTTTTTCAATTAAAGATAGCAAATGCAACATCAAACATTTCCATTCCTATTGCTTTTTCCATCCTTTCTTTCCCTATCTGTACTCTTTTCTTCCTCAGGTAAAGCCTGCTCTTTCATCTTCAGTGTCATAACAAGAATCCAAAGTAAAACTGCACTCAGTGAGCAATGGATGTACAGTACACAGGGTCTGTAGGACAGAGCCTCACTTCTACATATACATATAAGCTTTATATCAAAGTTTAAAATGCAACCACATAGGTAAGCCAGTGAATCTGCTAAGCTGAAGATATGAGGATCCTTTCTTATTTCTTTTTTCTTAAGCATACAGACTTCCCACTAGAGTCATTATACAATTTCCCTGGGGTGGTCCTTCTAACAAAAATTCAGGAACAACTTCTACATATTTTGAAAAAGTCTCAGTGAAACTTTGAATTTTATGTTCTGCATGTTAAGGGATAAAGGTATTAATGCAAGTCATTTACGGATTTTGAACATTGAACATTGTTTTTCCGTTCTCAATTGAAAAGATGAGCCTAATGCATGCAAAGAGCAGCAACATTTTCCCACTCAAGCTGTATGAATATTTAACCATAAGAGGTTTCTTTTTGCCTAATCTGGAAAAGTGATAGGGGCAGGGGGGAATCTACAATGACTTGAGACTCCTGAGCACAATGATGCAGTGCATTCACTCACAGGATACTCTTCCTACCAATTCCTTGAGAAATATCCCTGGAGATGCCAATCTGGGTGCAGGTCTGGAGAGAGTCAGTTGTGTGCTGAGCACAGAGAGACTGAGGTGTGAAGTGGCAGCTCTACAGTTATCCCAGAACTGCATTGAACACAAAGTGACATTGAACAGGTTATCTGCTGAAATTGCCAACACTGTATGAAGTTTTAGTATTGGTCAGGATATCCTGACCACATTCACAGAAAGTCTGTTCCTACCTGTGTTGGCCACTGGCTGGGAAGCGTGGAAATATGAGCCTAGCCACCTCTGCTGTTTTACAGAGCTTCTCTTCCTCTTTTCTAATTCCTGCAGCTACCTCTGTCATTTTCATCCTTCTCCTCAAGCCCTGCAAAAGGGCCCAAAGGCTTTGGAAGTATGTCCTGTTAGGTGGTGAAGAACACGACTCAAAATACAAAATGCATTAGAGAGAGTGTGGAGTTGGAAGGCTTCTCTCCCTGTCAGGCCACAAGCAGCTGTTGTGAACCAGCTCTCATACCCAGATTTTCCTGCAGTTTGATGACACTGACAGCTAATGCTGATGACACAGGGGCTGGTTATTACTGGAAAACAAGGGGTGAGGCTACTGCTGTGGGCCAAACAATTAACGCCTCAGTGGGCTCCAGGGAGCAAGCAAGCTTGCTAAAGTACCAGGGAACCAGGAGTGGTGGCAGTGGCACACACAGACATCACGTGGAGCTTGCACAGTCCTTGATAAAGTCTGAAAGATGTAATCTTAGGTTTGGCATGTTCATTTTTTTTAACCACACAAGCTACCTTTGATTTTCCCTGCATTTTATACCAGCTGATCTGGTTCAGCTGTGACAGTTCATCTTAATTCAAATTACCAGAACTTCATTTGGTTTGGCCTCTAATTTAATATATTGTTCCCTATCTGATTTTAAGTTGCTTATGCCATGCCAGTCTGGTGTCTCTTCTGTGTGTAGCACTGTTCCTGAAGCTCCTCAAGTTCAACTGCCAGAGACAACTGTACTCCAGAGACCTTGTTAATAAATATCTGTCCCTTTGCTATTCTAATCTTCTGTCTCTGTCAAACAAAGTTGCTGATTGCACAAAACAATTTTGTGTTTGTTCTAGTGTTTGAAACTTTGGAATTAAACTTTTGGAATGAAACTTTTGATTCTGTAATTGAAAGGAGGAGATTACAGAGGATAATAGCTTGAAACTAATAAAGAAAATATTCTTGTCAAAACATACTTGAAATTTTCCTCTGCACCAAGACAAAAAATTCAATAATGATGATTTTATTTAACACTGAAATGGAAAATAGGGAAATAATAAAAATTTTGTTCCACTTGATTTCAAAGCACTCTTCAAGATTAAAACAAACAAAAATCAATCTTTTGTTAAAAACGTGGAATTGAAACATTCCTCCCCCTTACCACCCTCCCCCTTACATATTTCTTTTATTCATTTTGGCTAAAGCAGTCTGCAAATCCAACCTGGATTTGCAAAAAATGTAAGTAATTTTCAAACTGCAATTTTAGTTATCAAATAATTATCCATTTGAGAAATGTGTATGGCTCAGACTTTGTAAAGAAAACCTAAATAGGAGACACCAAATTCATGTTTATTTATGACAAAAATCTTTCTTTGGGATTCTTGGCTGCTGTGGTCAGTATGCTTCTCTGTGCCTTCTTTACTACTTTGCTTTTCCTGGCTACTTCTGGATGAAAGAAAAAGGGAAAAATAAGCCTTTTAGTGAATTGGAGGCTCTTGTTGCACATTCTTTTTGTGTTGATGACCGAACTCTGTTCTCAGGATTCCTTGCTGCTTCTGTTTCTCAGCCTATCAGTCTCTTTTATTTGCCTCAGCATTAAAAACGTTTGGTGCCTTTTTTAAAGGATAAAAAGGAAATAAACCCTGGAGTATAAAGGAAAAACAGTGTTGGGAAGATAGGAATATTCAGCTTAAATATTATGAGTTAAAGCATTTGATTAAAAACCATCAAAATCTCCCAAAGGAGATGGAGCTGGGAAGTGGAATGCAGAAGCAATGGCTTCCATCCATGGTGCCAGTGGGGGAAGAGGCAGGCGCAGATGGGAATTCATCCTGGGAGGTGACAGAGAAGCAGTTGCCTGCCATTCAGGTGTGAATGAGGCTGCTGTGCGCAGCGCTGGTGCAGGAGGGCTGTGGAGTCTGCACGCAGTGCTGGGCGCTCTGCAGCAGGGATTTGGGAGCAGGCACTGTCTTGGCAGGGTCAAAGCCCACCTGAAGCAGAATGGGAGCCGGGAAACTGCAATACCATCCTTGTTAGGCACAAGAGCACATCCTAATTATCTTTTTGTGTGTGTGTGTGTCAGTGTACACAAGGGTATAGGCAATGTTTTAATAGATCTGAAAAACATCTGCAGGTCAAGCTAAAACAAGGAGATTTTCCTTGGCCTCTGGACCACAGAAGGGTCCCTACTGTACCTGACCAAAGGCCTGATGGTCCCAGCACTTTTTCACAGTAACAACTAATGGGCGTTAAATAGATGGATCAGCAGTGATTATCACATCAGATTGGGCACAATCAAATCCTCATAACTGGTTAAGGAGGTTTACATGCTGGATTAAGCACAAAAGCTTTTTAATTTGTTGATCTGCCTCTAAAAATGACCTGAGAGAGATGAGTGGAGGTCTCCAGAGCAGGTGGAATATCTTCTTGCTACCAGCCTAACATTCAAACGACTAGACAGATCTAATGCTGGAGTGTACAAGGCGGTTTGGGCACAGTAATTTAGGAGCTGAGCTGTTCCAGAATAATTTTCTTACAGAGCCATTCCCATTTAACAATTATAAGCTGGGAAGGGAGGCAGGTGGAGGAATTTACACTCCATTTTGCATCTAAAATGATATCTCTGCCTTGTCTGGGTCAGGCAAGCACAAGATGAAATATATATAAAGCACACTGATAGAAGTTTGAGTTTCTAAAGCCCAGTTTGTGAGGACTTGAAAAACAAATATGGCCTTTTCAACTCATCTTGTGACAGAATTAAAATAAAGCTGTCCAGAGTGACTGTCAAAACAAGAAAAGACTGATTACCTGACAAAAAGTTAGTAGAAATTCATAACAGAATAAACTATGCAAGAACAAAATTATGCTGGGATGCAAATTGATATTTTAGTGTAATGCTTGGTTTTCTTTGTAACACTGATTTGTCATCTGCTGTACCAGGTATACCAAAAGCTTGCAAATCCTCTATGATCATGTAATCAATATAGCACATTGATGGGGTTTATTTCTCAACGACCAAAATGCTCAATTTTGATGCTGAATCCTGGAAGCAGTGCTTTGGTATAGCTGCCAAACCTAAATCCAGAAGAATAAATAGAGCCCACGAGGGGTAATGGGCTCAGCTGCAGTGCTGCTGCAAAAAGGCTGACACTGACAACTGTTTTGCTGCTTAATTTTTTCCTATCAACAAAGGGGAGCTACCTTAGCTCTCCAACCCTCAGCATAATGCAGTGGGTACACAGGTTAATATTCATTACACATTCAAGGGATGTAGAGTATAGCAAGCTCAGGTCTGGAAGCTTCTGTGAACAGTGTTTGTCTTTCTGTTGTGTGGCAGCACAACACACAGCAGCAGCAGAACTCCTGGAACAGGGCTGGGTTGCTAGGCAGTGTGTCCACATAAATATTAAGTCCTAATGATATATCAGCAACATATGTCTCTGCACGTTTAGAATGCATTTGCTTCAGCATGCTCTTAAGTGCTTTGCTGAACTGAAGCCATAACTGCTAAATGGTGAATTTGAACGGGAAAATGCCACAGGAGAATGGTCTACAAAGAATAAAATCAAATTATTCTTGGGAATGATAAACAAGCATATATAAAATGAGCCACATAACTAGTTGTTTTAATGCTGTGAGTGGAGTGCAGATAAAGGCTAGGAAGTTATAAACACTGATGCAACTCTGCTAAATTCAGTGGATATGAATTTATTGTCCATGAGGATTTGCTTAAATCTAGACTTCCTTTCCCACTGGTATAAATGATTCAAGACTCACAGGGCATCAGATACCCCACTGCAGAGAGCAGCAACAGAAATCCATCCCTTTCTGAGCTGAGTACAGAATGCAAGAGCTGTTAGGATGGGAATCTAAGAGTTTAACCAGGATGGTCAGGTACAACTAAGAGAAAGTCCAGAGAGCTGAGCCTGGCTGTATGTCTCATGGATAATTAAATATTGTGAGGAAGGTAAATCCCATTTTCACTTCTGTTTCCATTAAATGTTGCTCTGCCAAGGGGTGGGGATAGAATGGGGGATGCAGAGCTACTGTTCAGGATAAAAAAAGAAGGGAAGTAAAAGACAGCTCCAGATGAAATGGACAAGCAGCAGCAAAATTCTGACTCTGACATCACTGGCAAAGACCTGTAGAAATTGCCTACACCAAATCAATCTTTCAAATCCGTGAGTAGAAAAAATAGGTAATATTAAGTTATAGATAGTAATTCATTCTTAATTTGCATTTTAAACCAACGCTTCTTTCCGTCTTTTTGTCTCTTCCATCTTTTTTTCACCTTTTCATCAACACTGGAAACTCAAAGAGGGGTTGCTACTTCTGAAAATCAATCAGAATAGAAAGGAGATCTAATAGAAACAAAAAAGTCTCTTAACCCTTGCCATCCCCACCCAGTCCTAGGCTTATTCATTGTTCCAGTCTGAAAATTAATTGCAAAATTTAATGAAGCAAAATAAAAAAAGATTATGGAGATGACTGAAGTCTCTTCAGGAACCAAAAAATAATCTCTAGAAAGTGGGGTTTTGGCAGTGATTGAACCTGCAAAAATGAAAAAGCTGAAAGGCTCACAGGAAGTTGTTGACTAAATCCTAATTACAGTATAAATCTCTATCTCAAGCTTCACAGGAGGTCAGGAAAAAAAGTCAAATGCTTACTATTTTGACTAAATACTTAGGAAAAAAAAGCCAAACATCTGATGTTTGTGCTTTTATTGGACCAGGACAAGAAGTGTCATGAGAGCAGTGAATTCCGAAGCAGATTGCAATTAGCAGCCAAGGAACTGCCTTCAGTGGGTTACCCTCTGCGCCCTGCAGCATGACCAGATGTGTTTAAGCACAGGTATGCTGTAGAATGCCTTGCATGAAACTGCTGACCACCTGAATGGGCAAAAGGCAAGGGAGGTAACACTGGTAATGATAACTGTGAAAAGTCACAAAAGCCAGTGACATCTCCCAAGAATGTGGCCAAAATTTCAAGATCTACTCCTTTAGATCTGTTTCCCTGCCAACCTGCTTGCCTGTTGAAGCAAGTGGTAGGAGAACAGATATCAGGCTTACTTGTTCTTGGATCTCAGGCACTAATGAGTAAGAAATAGTCAGAGTGGATGACATAGAGTTTTGGAACTGCATTGTAAAATCACATGTCAGGAAGGAATGGAAGTCAGAGAAATGTAGAATTTGTTCCTATGCCTTGAGTAGCAGTCATATTCTAAAATCAGGAGATAATTAGATATTGAACAGCTTTTTAAAAGAATTTTGAAACTTACCTAAAATTAATTTATATTAATTTTACTTCATAGATAACAGTGCACTAGAACTTACAAGGTATTAGCTTTACGTTTTTGTGGAAGTACACAAAACTGGTCCATTTTTGTAGCACTTCTGCAGAATGTATATTTTCCCTGGGGATTGGCAACAGTATTTAGAAAATAGACGATTTCTTCTAAGATGGTTAGCAGAATTTTCTCTCAGATACACTGTATTATGAATTGTCAAACACTTCTGCCACTAAGATACATTAATTATATTGTATTTTTGTGAATCTTTTACTTTGACCCTACACAGAAGAAACTCCAAATTGGAGGTGGCAGCTGGGGCAGGGGTCATTCTCTGTTCCGCACTGGAAGGCAATGGCAGTGCATGTTTTTCTCTCTCAAATTTCACCTTACATGCATCCTCAATTCAGTCTATCTGCTTTCTGCCATTTAGAGGGCTCTCCACAACCTTTGCTGATACTTCTATTTCTATGGAAACAGTCTTTCTTACTTATTCTGTGGCAAATTTCAAGCTGTCTTTTCACATATTTTTCTTTTTCTTTTTTTTTTCTTTTTTTTTTTTTTTAATTTTAGGTCTCCTTTCCTTTGCCTTTTCTCTCTGCTTCTTCTGTACTTGCCTACCTTCCTTTTCCCTCACATCTATATGCCTTTTTATTTGCTACTCTTTGTGGCCCCTGAATAATCTGTGCTATAATTTTTCCTTCCACTCCTTTTTCTTTCCAGTCTCTTTCTATTCCATTTTGTCTTCACCCTTTCTATTGTTTCGTTGTACCCTCTTGTCTCTCAGATGTTTCACCTTTTTCTCCCTACATCATTCATTTGAAGATTTTTTTACTTTAACATGTCCCTTTCCCAACACATGCATGTGTCTATTCCCTAATTTCATCTTCCACATTTCTGTGAGGTCCCAGACATTCACTTCCCTCTGTCCTCAGCCTCACTGCCAGTCTTTGCAAAAGGGTGAAAAACCTTTCTAAATTCAGTTGTGGGTTAAAAAACTGTGAAGAATGCCCTGCAGAGATCAGCAGAAGAATGTCCCAGAGAGATTAATGAGCACAGTTTATGGAGGGGCAGAAGTGCTATGGGCTTCTTGGGGATATCTCTGTAAATCCAGGAGTTAGTCTAGCAGGTGAGGCTGATGCTCAGTGCTTCAAACTAAAATTTTACATTAACAAAACTTTAAAATCCTGTGTGTCATGGTGTCATCCTGTCCATTTTGTCCACAGCAGTGGGTTAGTGACAGATATTGTAAACCTTAATATCTTCTCTGAACCTCAGAAAATTTTAACCCAATCTGCCTCTTCACCTATTCAATAAGGGACTTACTCTTCTTTCTAGTAAGGCACTTACAAAGCATTCCTGCAGTTGTTTTGAGACCCTCCTGTAAATGACAGTCATTATCATTATTGATAATTAGAACCTAAATACTCCTGCTGTAATTTCATCCTGCATCCCAGGTCATTGCAGGCTATTTTATGAATGATCATGGTATCATAGAATCATTAAGGTTGGAAAAGATATTTTAGTTCTTTCAGTCCAAAGATTAGCCAGTACTTCCAAGTCCACCACTAAACCATGTCCCTAAGTACCACATCTTTAGAATGCTTCCTGGGATGGTGATCATGTCACTTCATTGTGCAGCCCATTCCAATGTTTGGTCACCTTTTCAGTGAAGAATTTTTTACTGATATCCAATCTAATGATATTTCATTGTGTTCTCTTAGAACATTCTTTGAGTATACCTACATTAGAGAAAAATTGAGACAGTTTAATTGTCGCAGACATTTTTTCATAGAAATCCTTTCTTTCAGATTTGTCCATCTTCTGGGAAGCTGAGGGCCCCAGAAGAAGAATGTAAACAATTGTTATCAGCTGCTGTGAAATGCAATAGGATGCACCTGTGATTGGTTCATGTTCCATGTTTATAATTGAGGGCCAATCACAGGAGCAAGCTGGGGACAGAGACCCTGGACACAGAACTTTGTTATGGATTTTCTTTTCTATTCTATTCTTAGCTTAGCAAGCCTCTGCAACTTCTCTCTTTATTCCTATTAGTATAGTAATAATGTATTATATAGCATATATCAATAAATCCAGCCTTCTGATCAAGAAACAAGATTCTCATACTTCTCTCACCCCAGCGACCTCCTCAGGTCACTGTAATATTTAATATGCTTAATTTTCTAATTATTCAGTATTTTGGAGAGCTCTCTCCTATCTGTGATATTGTTGGCGGGGGTAGACAATTTTCTTCACAGTAGCTGGTATCGGTCTCTGCTTTAGTTTTGTGCTGGAAACAGTGTTGATAGTTCAGGGATGTTTTAGTTACTGCTGAGCAGCGCTTACACAGAGTCAAGGCCTTTTCTGCTTCACCCCACCAGTGAGGAGGAGGCTGAGGGTGCACAAGAAGCTGGGAGGTGACACAGCCAGGACAGCTGACCCAAAGGATGTTACACAGCACACTGGCACCATGTTCAGCATATAAAGCTGAAGGCAAAAGGAAGAAGGGCATTTGGAGTGAATGATTGTGTTTGTCTTCCTAAATCACTGTTATGCATTCTGGACCCTTGCTTTCCTGGGGATGGCCGTACACCTTCCTGCCCATGGGAAGTGGTGAATGAATTTCTTGTTTTGCTTTCCTTGTATGTGTGCAAGCCTTTTGCTTTACCTATTTAGCTGTCTTTGTCTCAGCCCATGAGCTTTTTCACCTTTACTCTCCCACCATCCCACTGGGGAGGAATGAGCAACTGGCTGTGTGGGGCTGAGTTGCCAGCTGGAGTTAAACCACAGCATTATCACTTTCCTCCTCACCAAATCGATGGATCTAGCTCTCTTCTGTTTCGTTCCTATTTGAAATACTCTGCTGTGATTCTAATAAGTTTCACTTCCCTTTCTCAAAATATTTTTTTGTTTTTCTCACAGTCTCTTTAATTGAATTGACCAAAAGTAAATGTAGTAGTCAAAGTAAGGACATGCTGTAGAACCAGTTGTATATAATGGCATTTTATATAATTTTGTCTTTGCTATTCACAATCTCCTTTCCCATGCAGCCAAACATCTTATTTGCTGCTTCTTCATGCACAGCAGATGTCTTCACTGAATGATCTGTAATGGTGCCTGGAACTATTTTCCTGAGAAATAACAGCTTATTCTGAATCCGTCAGTATATATCAGTATTTTAAATAGTTCCTTCCAGTGCTGGTTACCTTACACTTGTCTAAAATAAATCTGTTATTGTGTTGCAAATTTCTCTAATTTGATCGATCTTAGAATTTCTCCCCTCATTTCCACTGAAAGATTTTATTCCTCTTGGCAATACTACAGCTTTCTTTGGTCACACTCTGTTCCTATTATTTAATATTATTTAATATTTACACAGTGGGATTGATCCATCCCCTGATCAACACCTGATATACAAAGACCTGTTTGGAGATGTTGTAAGAAGTAAACCCATCTTTTCGGCCACCCTGGAGAGTGAAGGGATGTCTGTAGCCACACAAAGAGAGTGCAGCTGCCTCAGGAAGTGTAATTATGGGGCAATTCTCTAATTAATTTCTCCTCTTAATTGAACTGTTCCTGCATTATCTTCATGAAATCCAGAGCAGCTCTGCCCTGGAGCAACTGTGCTCACCAGGAGCAGCTGTCCCTCTGGGCTGAGAGTGTGATGGAGCTGCAGTAACTTCAGCCTGGCTCTCTGTGTGCTGTGCCATTTCCTGAGAGTGTTGACAATCCAGGGCTTCTGATTTTCTTCTGATTTTGACCCCCAGCTGGACTCTGCTTAACAGCAATTGTCTTCTCATTTCCTCATGTGAAAATCAAAACAGGCCAACAAACTGGTTTAAGAGCTTCGTCCCCAAGACAGTATTGATCCCATCCTCTTACACTGGGCATCAATAACAGGACAAGCACATGCAGAAATGGGTTTTACCTGTGAGACCCTGTGGATAGCATAGGCATAAGGCAGCACAGTCCTGGCTGCCAGGGCCCATCCACAGCTCCAGCCAGGGAGCAGGACACTGGGCACGGTCCCAAGCATTTGGCATCAGCCAGGGATGGGCCATGGGCAAGGGTGGGCACTCAAATGGGATACAAAACTATGTATGGGGCTAGATTCTGGTACAGTTGTAGCCTAAAAGCACTCAAAAAGTACCCACACAGGCAATAGGATTGTACATTGTTAAATGATGGAAAATAAAAAAATGCATTGTTTTGTAACTAAGCAAGTTCCTGATACTGGGATTTTTTACAGGAGAATTATGGCAGTAGGAAAGTCTTGATGTCCTATTACCTGGGACATTTAAAATTAAGCTGATCACAACATCAGCACATGCACTGTGGGAAACACTCCAAAGATAGATAGGTAATGCAGTGGAGAAAAGGGGTTTTCAATCTCTTATTATGATGAAATTATAGCTTGAATTGTTCAGCAAGAAAAAGTTGCAGGGATTCGTTACATGCAATTTAAATCTTTCAGTTTTGTTACATATGCAAAGAACAAACTAAATCCCAACAGGATATCACCATACTGTGCCCGTGCCATCCAGGTAAGGGTGTATGAACAGCATGCAGTCATGTTCATAATGAATAAGAAATGAAACCAAAGCCTGTCACTTTTGCTACACTGGCCTTTCTGCCAGTGAGAATGACATATGCCATTATTACTTTAGACATTTTAACCAGTTTATCCACAAGAAAGAAAGGGGGGAAAAAAGAACTCTTGATGAACTATTAATTACAAATGGGCTTAAAATACTAATTATCACTGGAAATATAGGGCAAAACCTTGCCCTGGGACATGCAGAAAAAACCCTGTTGTCTTCAGAGTGACTTGCAAGTGTATATCCAAGGGCAATGATTAGACTATTATTATTTGCTCAAATAAATAAGCCAGGTAATAATGAAGAAGGACATTCTTAGTGTTTCATCCATAACACTGCAACCTCGAGCCACATATATTTTCAGATTCAACCTGGAATCTTTTACAGCATGCAATTAGCCTGACAAAATACTGTTTCAAGTCTCATTCATTAAGAGATTCCTGAGGGTCTTGGTATTTTGCTTTAAAAAAACCCAAACATTATTTCAGAAAGTACAAAGCAACTTTTCAACTGAGAGTAGACCCTCAAAAATGAGAGGGAAGGAAGGGAGGGAGGGAGGGAGGGAGGAAGACAAAACAAATATGTGCATTGGAGTTTATAAAATTGAAAAGACATCTTTGTTCATATCTGCATCTGTGAAATGCCCTCTTAAAGTCACACATGAATTATACAGAGAAACTGGAAGGTTCTTATTTCTAGAATGATCTCTTGGGTTCATTTAGTGGAAGAGGCATCCCAGATCTACTTGAAGACTTTGTGAACCAAGAAATTTGTGGACTTGGAAATTTACTAAGATTTTAAAATACTAATGTAAAACAGGTATTGACACTTGAGAAATGCAAAGCTTTTAAAATGTTTTCTAATCCCTGAATAAACAAGCTTAGCTCTTGGAACCTGGTATTGTATTTTCAGAAGTAAGGCATCTTAAAGCATTTCTGATAAAGACCTGAGTGCTGGTCATTTGGAAAACTGGGCCCTTTGAACCATCTTAAATGGGACACACATTGTGATTCTGCCTATTGAAAATTTATTCTTGAATTCCTGATGCTTGTTTGAAGTTTGCACTGCTAAGAATACTGAAGACAGCGCAAATACATTAATTTTCAGCAACATCTTTCGTGGACAAGGGCTTATAAGGTAATTGCAAAAGCTCAATTGGATACTTATAGTGTCATTGATTATTATTTAATAATTATTAAATATTATGGTTAATATTAATATTTAATTAAGTGTAAATAAATATTATTATTAATAATATTGGTTTATTAATATTATAGATTAATTTATTATATATTATAAATTATTTATTTGTATTGTATTATTGATTTATTAATATAATTGTGAATTAATATTATTATAACTAATAATGTTAATTAACAATTACTATTATTATTTATAATAATAGTCTCAATTTATTTGTTTTGAATAACTTTTTTGGTGTTCTGTCCAGATCTGCTGAACAGTAATGCCAGCGGGCTCTGGCATGCTTTAACATCAGGTCCAGCATTCCTGGCCTGAACTATAAAACTGCTCTTGTCTTCAAGGGATGAGGAGGCTATTTCCACAGTACACAAAAATATCTCTGGCAACAATAGGAGCAGTCACTCCTTTGCTCATCTGCAAGATAAAATGTTCTTCTGTAAAATAGCAGGTAATGGTAATGCAGCTTTTGACCTTCAGCGGGGAAACTCTCATTGCTGAGTCTTGATCTTGGGTCTACATGCTCTATTTCCTTTGAGAATGCCTAGATAGTTACTGGAAGCTATCACCCCAGTAACTGCTTTGAATATGAGACAGCTGAACTCCTGCTAATAGCTCTGCCCTGCTGCAGTTCCCTCACATATGGTTTCTCCTATGCAGAACTACTATCAGCAAGAAATCTGGCCTCATTGTCTCAGGTAGATTGCATTTGCCTGTTCAGTTTTCATTGCCATCTTTCAATCTGATTTTTTTTAACCTGTTATCTCATGTTCTGTTGTATTCAAAAGATTCTAATGTTGCAGGAAAGCCACAATGGAATATTAGATAATCACTCATTACATTTTATGAAACGTGTCTAAATTACTACAAAATATTTCTCTACTATGCAACCTACTTGAATTCTAGTACTGTGAGGATTTGCTTACATGCTAATTAATGCCTGGTGGTTTGAAGTTTTAAAGTTTCTCAAAAAAAAAAAAAAAAAAAGAAAAACCCAACATCCCCCCCCCAAATCCCCCAACAAAAACAACAAAAACAAACAAAAAACCCAAGCAAACAAACAACAACAAAAAAAACCAAATCAAACCCAACATCCCCAAAACCCAAATCAAGCCTATCTTAAGTATTTCCAGAAGGGCACCAAGAAACAGAGGAACTTCTAATCACAGAGGAATTTATTAATCGTTTTTTTTCTCTTCTTTAATGTTAAAAGACCTGATTCCTGCAGGATCAGTAAAGTATTTGCTTAACTCTGTTTAAGTTGCTGTCAGACCTGTCCTTAGCATATGAAGTAAAGTTAGAGACAGCTGTGGTGTCAGTATCAACCAATGGTACAGAGTATCAAAATAAAAATATAAATAAAATTTTTTTTAAAAAAGTATCCTATAGACTATGGAAAAAAACAGTAATTTCCTAATTACCTCTGAAATCTGAGCTTGACAAGAAAATATATCACACAGGTCTTTGTTGAATGTGGAAAAAGACAGCCTTCATATGAAAACATCATGCAGCATCTTCCCATCTTTCTGTCCTCAGCTATGACTGTTATTTGTTATAGATGACCAGATCTTACTTCATTCATTAGAGAGCAGCATAGTAGATGCCATTTGCAGGATGTGTAAGCCTTAATAGTCCTTTAAACCTTGAGGAAGATTCTAAATCTTCTGGACTTCACTATCCTCGACTTGTACAAGAATCTATTATGTCTGAAAAGCCCCAGTCCCAGCTTCACCAGGTCTGGATTTTACCTGTGAAACCTCATGGCTCAGACTGAGATATATTGACAGAACACAAAAATCAAAGAGTAATATGCCCATTATCAGCTTTTCAGAAAAATTATTTTTTCTAATTTTGTTCTCTTTTTGCAGTAATACTTTGGAAAAGTCACAGACTCTCCTTTCCCCTTCTGACTTGAAACATTTGTTTTTGGCCAACATAACGCTACCTCTCTTGTTGTGAGTTTTTCAAGGCAGACCTGTCACATACACAGGTCACAATGAATGATGAAAATTGATGCATAGACACCATATGGAAAATCGTCAATAGGCACTAGAATTGCATGACACTTCAAATGCCGTACTCCGAATAATCCTATCCTGCTTCCTGGCTGGAGGTGTTTCTGAGACATCAGGCAGGCGAGAGCATAAGTATAGTGAGGGATTCCAAATCTAAAGAGTATTTTGAATCTTAAAACCATTTAACTGTCTGAAGCTATTTCATCTCCTCACAACCTTGTGAATTTTGCAATTTCTTGATTTCCTCCGATTTTAGTGAGCTAAGAGATAATGAATAGGAGTTTTCCCTCAGGCTGCTGCTGGGGTTATGTTTTCACACCCCCCATTCATGATGAAGTGCTCATGAAGCTTATCATGAGCCATTGCAGTTTACAGCTTGATTTTGCTCTGCAATAAAATGTCAGGCTTAAGGCTGTGCCTATAAATGGCAGGAGAAGCTCAGCTGTCCACTCTGCCAAGCCAGAGCAGGAACCTTGGCAGCCCCTCAAGTGTTATAAACACAGTTTCTCATCATTTTGTTTTCTGGAGCAAAGCTGGAAAAGATAATGTAAGGGTACCCCAAAGGCTTCAAGAACCTAAAATGACTCAAAAGGTGTAAAGAGCATATCAGGATTTATAAGATAACCACGCTGTTTTAGTTTGTATTTTTTTGATTTGTGGGACTGGCAGCTCGGGTTAGACACACTTTGCATATGAGACTCCGACTGATTTCACAGACACAGGAGAATCCACTGTTTCTGGGGTTTGGTTGTATGTACCTGGCAGGATTCTGCACAGACAGAGTCACTGTTTTCTTTGGGCAAGTGAGGACCCCTAATTAAGCCTTGTTGTTTTTCTGGGGCTGAGCTTACACAGCTACAAGCTGGTTTGCAGCTAGCAGCTGTGAAGACAGCACTGATGGAGGCGTGTTTTCCAGCGGCAGCAAAGTGCCTTGGCTCAGATTCCTGCTGTCCCAGTGGAGTGGTTATAAAGCACTTTCATGCTTTGTTTCTGGTTCAGATAGCCCCTGGCATCGATGTGAGCACCCCCCAGGGCAGGATGAGCTGCTGTGACCCTGTTCTCACATGCAAGCCAGCATGTGAGAGGCAGTCAGGAGCTGTATCTGTGGGAAAAGTCAGCTTGCCTTTCCAAGGGGAGGTTCCCAGGGTTTTCTTAATTTTGAATGCAAGCACTAATGCATAAAGGGAAGTGGTGGGGAGAGCAAAACTGAACATCAATGCACTCAGCTGAATATAAGAGGGGGAGCTGTGGATAGCACCTTTAAACCTGGAAGGTTAAGACCATTAGAGTAAGGGTAATTTCATAGTGGAAAACCTATTTTATTTTACTTTCTGTTGAGAGAAGTAAAATTGCAATGCAGTTTTCACTGCACAGTTAGGGACTGGCAGCCTTTATGCACTGTACAGCCTATGGGATAGCAGAAATAAAGGTGCTTGCTTTCTTCTGAGGTTTCAGAAAATAATTTTGAAACAAATTAACAAGAATGAGACTTTGTGACATCAATTACTTATCTCCAAAAAAGGTATGTTCTGGCAGAAAGCTAGCTATCTAAAAAGCTAGGGGAGGTCACAAAGACATGTAACTTATACAGACTTGCTGATGAAATATGTAATGAACCTTGTCCACAGAATTATTAGATATTACAAAACAGTTTTGAGATGCCTTTTTTTTGGCAACTTAACTTTTAAGACTTACGGTTAGTGTGAACGTTCTTTGATGACCATAATGACTTGTTGAAATGTTGGCTTTTTAAGGAAATATGACTGAAATCTATGTCCATCCACCTCTTTGCTTGCTCTTTGCTCTCTCACCCTCTTGACCAAGCTGGTTGGTGCTACCAGAATCAGCAAAAGGGCAAAGTATCTCCAAGTTACAAAGATCTGACAAGTTCTTGAAAAAATTGACAGCTGAGAAAAAATGGAAGCCTCAGATTAATACAGTCATTGGGGCAAAAGCTTCATCACAAACGCAAGCATGGGCTGAACTAACCACAGTAGATGAAAAATATAAAATTATAGACCTGAAGTTTGGTTGCATGGGAGGGACTTGGGGTAGGCAGAGGACTAGCTGAGGTAATCCTGGTAGGGGCAGGCAGAAAGATGAACAGAGGTCAGATGCAAGTAAATAGAAATCCAGTAATTATTAATTCTGTTGTTACCATAACTTTTTTTATTTTTTTATTTTTTTTTTTTACCACAAATTAGAATTCCAAATAGTCACAAACATCCAGGAGCTGCAGAATAAAGTCAGACACCAGGTTTCACAACAATTGCTGTGCTAGATCTGCTAACATTGCAGCACCAGAGCTCATTCTTACCTTTCCACAGGGTCAACCAAATGCTGGGTGGTAACGCTGACCTCATTAAAAGCAATTTTCATAAGCAGTCTCTATGCTTGGTGTAAGGACCTCATTAAAGAAATCACAGCTTAATAATATAAGGGTTCATTGGAGGTTAGATTTGTCAGCAGAAAATGGCCAACTTTAGTAATTCTGTGACACAAACACATCTTTCAGAGATGAGGGAAAGGACAATCTAATATCCCAGTGATTTGCAAGAGGCATCTCAGATAAACCCAAAATTAAGTTCCTAGCTTCCAAATACTTAGGGCAGAATGTTTTAGAATTAGAAGTATCTATTGTTTTCTTTTCTAACATGGATGTCACTTCTGGAGGACCTGTGATGCCTAAGGATTTTTAGTTTTTTAATATATATTTTTATAGTTTCTAACACCTTCTTACCCTTTTCCCACCTTCTAGGCCTTTTTCACACTGTAGAACTATAGCTAACCCTTTCTAACAGATTATGTCACACTCTTGAAATTTTGTTTAGTGTTATTTCCAAGAAAATAATTTCTAACAAGGACATCTTGTTTTGCACCAGCATTTGAGAGACAAAACAAGACATAAAGCAAAAAACTCCCTGGAGACACTCCAAGGGGCAGGCCCAAGGCTGGGTCACCAGGGCAACTGCTCTCCTATTGGCTGTACTTGCTAGATAGACTAATTCGTTAACCTTATAAAAATTGTAGAAATCCTATGCCATGCATGCTCATAGTTATTTTTGTGTACCCGAAAGCTTTCATTAAATAACAGCTCTTTATAAATACCACTTTAATATTGTTTGGAAAATTTTTCTTTTGATTCCAGGCAACAGTAGCTGCTTTGATTGAAAATTAATATGTTGATACAAAATCCCACAAAGGATGTGTTTTTCACCATCCTCCAATCTCACATATCTACCAAATATCTCAGCAGCCTGGGAAGAGAGTCAGCTGCTTATATTCAGGAAGGATCTCAGACATAATCCTTGTTTGTCAGAAGGTACAAGGTAGAAGGGAGCTTTTCCTCAGTAATTTTTGGGTTGTTTCCCCACAGAGTGCAGTGGAGTGGTCAAAATGGCGGCACAGGCACCTGAGAGGAGCTGAGCTCAGCGGAGCGGCCATGGAACCCAGCTCAGCCAACCTCCCTTCCAGGGGTTTGTTTGTCACTGCTGTCCTTTGTTCTGGGCTGGGGGGGGATGCTGCCTGTGGGAGTCCCTCACCATCTCATCTTTGTCCCCGCCAGCCATGTGCTGTGGCCTGTGGGGGCAGTCGCCATCTCACCTCTCTCCGGGAAGCCGGGGATGCGGCCTGTGGGGCACGGCCACCATTTTGTGTTTGTTCCTGATGTTCAATGCCTTCTGATGGGTAAAATATCTTCTCCTTTTGAACACTTTAGTTATAAATATTGTGGTTGTTACTGTGCATTTCTTATTCCATTGCTCTGTGCTTTCAGTAAGTTATCATCTCAACCCATAGTTTCTGCTTTTGTCCCTCCCTTACCAGAAGGGGTAGAGGTAGCAGAGTGGCTTATTTTGAATTTAAATTCCTGCTAGGGTTTAACCGCTACACATGCACACACACAGACTTCTCACTGTGTCCCTTCTTGGTACAGCTGTTTATGTATTCTATGTCTTAAGACAAACTGACTTGATGGGGTTTTTTGGTGTACCATAATCCCAACTTCTCCACTCTCATCCTGCTTTTGGCTGCCTGGTACTGAGGATCATGACTATGCCTAAAGGCAGAGATGTCCTCTCTATTGAAGCAGAAGTGTAGCTGATCAAGTTATTCCTTGCCTCATCCTTTTCCCCACTGTTCAATATTGAATTGACTGTCTTCCAGGCGTTATTTCTCCCTCAGCTCCCTGAGCTGTGCCAATAGCCCACACTGCCTTCAGTCACAATTTAGGCTAAACTAGCTGATTTTGTACTGAAGCAGGCTATAAACACTCATACAACCTCATGATGCAGGTTGGCTACAAAGACAGGCAGGAGTTCATGATGGATAGCCAGTAGGCAGAAAAATCTTAATCCACTACAAGATATATCCAATGGGATTTTATGTCTGTATCCGTATATATATATTATAGATAGTCACAGAGACTGAGGCCAGAACTACAAAGTATTTTAAAGGGAAGCAAAGCTCCAATCTATCTCTTAAATCACAACCTGTGTGGCTTCCTTAAAGACACACAGGGAATCTATGATGGAACAGGAAATTGAATTAAGATTCACAGGTAGCAAGTCTAAATTGCATTTTTTTTCAAAGTTGGAAGTCGAGTTAGAAAAACAATTTACAACTAAGCACTTCACAGCAGTGGAATAGGAAAGTTTTAGTTTATTTAAAGTATAGCAACTTCTGTGAATTGCAGGTGTTACAGATTAACACTTTAATGGGAGCCACATGCATTGCATCCTTGATGTCTGACTACTAACTCAGATTTAAGAGATAAAATTGTTTTGACATCTAAGGAGGACATGATGTTCTTTCTGAATATAGATCAAGCTGTCTGTGACATGTAAATGAAACTCTTCTGAGTATTTTTTTCTTAAAGAAATGTGATCAAAAAGAAAGGTAGAGAATTTTTCATCCTTATATGCTATCCTGGGAGTCCAGTTCTAATTACAGAGTCTCTTTGGACAATAGCAACGTTTAAATCTTGTTTTGCTGAAACACTTAAGCACGTACTTAGGTAAGGTTGTTTTCAGAACTGCATGTAAATAATACTTAGGTCACAATGCTTTTCCATGGTCCTGACTGTAATTTCCATTCATTGATTCTGATTGTCTGGTTAAATTTTTGGAAGATGTTTACATAAATATTAATATACATTGCCATTAGTGTACACTGTTTTTCCCCTTGTCTGCTTAAATGTGTGCCACAGACCTCCTGTATGTCTCATAAAATATTTCTTAAACTGGTTTCACACTGCTTCTATTTTTTCTAGAATAATCCAAATTTTCAGTTTTTCTTTTCATTCTGTTCTTTCATCTGAGGAAAAATCATTCTGTACTCTGAAGTTTTGTATTGGAGACAGCCACCCTAAACTCTATAAGGAAGCAGAAGATGACATGTCATGCAAATGGACCCAAACTCCATTTCCTTTCAACAAACAGGACATTCCCCTAATGGCACTGCCACTTCACAGAATTACAGAATCAAAGAATCATGGAATAGTTTAGGTTGGAAAACACCTCTAAGATCACTGAGTCCAATCATTACCTGATCACTACTTTGGCTACCACAAAACTGTATCTCTTAGTGACCTATCTACATGTTTTGAACATGTAGAGGGATGGCCTCAGACTCTGCAAACCTCTGCAGAGTTATGTAATGTTCTGTCTCTGTGCTCCCTCTCCCTTTGACATCAGAATGGTTTGCTTTCCATCTTTAGCTTCCATGGTAGCATGCCTCTTCTTCTCAGTGTCATGTTCTGTCTCATGCTCTTGCACAGGCTGTCTCCTCATTAATCACTATTTGGTCCTATTCATGCTTTTTCCCCCTCTATTGCAACAGTCTGTAACTGCATGGACTCAGATGCTCACATCTACTTGCACTGCATTCTCTCTTTGGCTTATACAAATCCCTACTTATTCAGTATTTATGTATTTTCCCTTGTGTGCTTGATTTCTACAATTTCTACAAAAAAACAAGTATTTATTTACACAGAGGCCACATGGAGGAAGTTATGGAGGAAGTTTGCCAAAGATTTTGTATACATTCACTAATTCAGTTTCACATGAGACAGAGTGCACGAAGTAGCAACACAGGAAGCTTTCTTTGAAGAGGTTTTGTAACTTTTCCACTCATAGTTTAGTGGTACCATCCTTGGGCATGTGGCTTTGATTCAGGATGCCATGCATAAAGAGAGGCCCTTTGGTTTGTTCTACTTCATGGTGGAGAAGATGGAGCATGAACACATTCCAGAACTTGGTGAGACAGAGATGCTTAATTCGATAGGTACTTTCCAGGTGATCCAGAAAAAGTAGTATCTGTGCCCTGTTTTTCTGAGTCCTGATGCTGTGGTTTTTCTATGAGTATCTGTCATCTAATTCCAGGAGTATTGTGTTTTCTGTGGCTTTCTTTTCTTTTTCCTTTCTGTCCCACTTACAAGAGAGCTACAATAGCTCCAACAGGATATTTCAGATTTTCTGAAACAGAAATGCAAAGGGATATACAACATTCAACCTTTAACAGAGTTGTTTTGCCTTCTAATTTCTGTTTAAAGAAGTAACAAACCCTTAAAACAAGACTGCCATGCTCATTATTCTCTGCTTTCCCTCAGGCACATGCTGTGTGAGTGGGAAAAATTACATCTCACAGTCTGATGCTGGCTACTTTCTCTCCCTTAGCTTGCCTCCATCCTTTTTCAGGGTTTTATCAGAGCAAGGTGATAAATCAGGTAGAATGATCCTGCCATCAGCTTTACTCTGGAAATCTAAATTAGGTGACAAGGAGAGAGATAGAAAGAGTTTGTGGAGAAAGCACCAGTGATCATGGAGATTTCAATAACAGATTCTTCATTTTGTGTGGGAAAAGTGTCTTCCAGAATTGATATAATGTGCCATTGTGCACCCTTCAGTCCCTTCCAGCACATGGAAGCCATGTCATTATGGCATAAGGCAATTTCCATTCAAAGTATCTAAAAATCCTGGCAAAAGAAGAGATTATGATTTACCCTGTCTTCCCTTTTTTCCTTTGACAGCGTGCTAAGTGCATAACTATGCTCATGGCATTCAGGGCAGTCTGACCCACTCATGCCAAATCAGTAGATGATACCTTCTCCAGGTAAGAAGGGATGAGAAAATGGCCTCATGTTGCACCAGGGGAGGTTTAATTGGATATTAGGAAAAATTCTCTCACTGAAAGATTGGTCAGGTACTGAAACAGAATGCTCAGAGATGTGATGAAATCAACATTTCTTGGAAATGTTCAAAAAGTGCCTAGTTGTGGCAGCTGGGGACATGATTTAGTGGTGAAGATGGCTGGACTTCATGATCTTGGAGGTCTTTTCCAACCTTAACATTTCTATGATTCTAAGACATAGTGGAGAACAAACGAGGTCAAGGCCTCATATCCATGAAATGGAGAGCTCTGCTAATGGTAACAACCACTTCTTAACATGCAAGATCATGCTAAAGTAAGGAATATTTGTCACCAGGTATAGATAGAGATACATCTGAAAATGTTAAATTTTCAGAAAATTTTACAGAAAATGGATGAGAAAAAGTTTAATTACTTTTGGCAGGTTTAAACCCCTTCTTCGGACTTTCAAAACAGGAGAAGGTATGTACCAAGTTTGTATCCTACACTCTCCTCTTCAGATAAAGAGGGCATGGACTGTCTAAGGTACTTGTGATTTATACTGTTACTGATATATCTTCTCACTTTCTACATCTGCAAACAGGTGATTCTGGGAGGTGAACACCATTATGTCAATGACCAAGGATAACTCTGTGAATCTGTGTCACACTTACAGGAGACAGACTCTGCAAAGAAACAGCTGTGAAAAGTCAGCAGGTATCACCAGTCCTAAGCCTTCTTTGAATATCTTGCAGCTGAATTTTGGGACCAAAATAAGGTGAGGTTTCCTTTTATTTGACTTTCGGGCATTTAGATTTCATAAGGATAATTTTTAATCTTTTGTTTGCAAGCTACCTAAGATGACAAGAAACCAGAGTGTGAAACTTATAAAATCTTGAAACTGGGCAGTGCAATATTTAGCCTTAATGTCACTCTGTTAACTGGGGACAAGGTAGCTTTCTGTAAAAAAAAGAAAAATCCAAAAAACCAACAAAACCAAACCAGAACCAAACCCAAAACCAACAAAAAGCCCCAAACCAAAAAAACCAACAACAAAACCAGATTATAGGAGAATTGCGTCCGATAGGAGAATAAGAAGCAAGGACCCTCAGAATAGCCATCATCTCTGAAGAATTTCATTCTTGTTCCTGCTTAGCTCAAGCGAAATCCGTGTAAGGGTTTGTCCCAATTCCAATTAGTCCATCGTAGGTCAGTATATCTGGAAAGTCCTAAAAAGATCTGTGCAGTTATTTCAGGAGACTGAGCAGCCCAATTTCTGTTCAGTTAAATGTCAGCTGAGCATACCTGGAACTTTGCAAGTATTGCTTCCCTGAAAAAGATGAAGGCTGACTCTGACAGAGAAGTAGAAGGTGAGAATGGAGAGATGCAAGTAGCTGAATCTCTTAAATGTTCCTGAGTGTCATTAAAAATAAGGGTGACCAAGGAATGTAAATGTAAAAGACACCTAGGTCAAAACTTGAAGTGTGATTTTGGTGCAGCATCTCTGGCTACATTAACTGGATATAGTCTGAAACAAAAGAATTTGAAAAGTATTTACAGTATCCTGAAGGTATTTTGACATCTGTGCATTTGGATGTTTTAGTTTTGCACTGAGGGGATAAGGGCAGAATAATTCCTGCTTGAACTTTACTCACTGGAAAAGTAAAATCATTGCTTTTGCCAATGAGAAAGAGTAACTGAACAAGTTCTGGCCAAGTTCATACCAAAGGTGCTGAACCCTTCTCTTTGAAGGGATATCATGTAGCAGAGATAATTTTTTACTGCATGCTGATATTTCCTCCAAATTAACTTAAACTGGCATTCTGCCTCAAAAGCTGAAAAATATTGAACCTGACACTCTGCTTGTTTGTTCTCCATTCAGAATGTCTACAGCTACCCTTTTTGTGACTTTTCTATTGCTGCTGGGTTTCCACTTAGATTGCTTAGATGTCCTTTCTCACTATTCTCAAAATCTCTGCTGGCCCCCAAGTGACTCCTACACTGTGACTCATGGGCCTCTTTCATCAGGAGGCAAAATAATGGTCTCCTCCGACACATGCTGGATGTGTTCTGCACAGCTCCAGGGTTTCTGCTGCTGCTAATGAGATTTTTCTGGAGGGTTGGGAAAGATCATTAAGGAAAGATTTCTGCAAGCCCAATATTAGTTTTTCAGTGTTTAACTAGGGGTGCCTCCTCACAGCTCAATGCTAATAATGGCAGAATGATTGTTTTGGTAGCAGGGTGGTCAAGGATCATCTCACTGATGTCAACACACAGGTCTATCTGCTAGACTGGGTGTTTTTGAATTTTTGAAGTGATGAAAAAAAGGAGCAATACTTTCAGGCTTATAGTAAGGTGAGTTGTGGAGCTGAGTGCTAAGTGAAAGACTTGTCACAAGGCTAATGGTGACAGGCCAGGTATAACCTGGCTGCACATAGAGGGAATTCCTACCTTAGTTAGGTATCCAGTGAAGAAAGGAGGGAAAATTATCAGAAATACTTAGTTTGAGAGCAATCCCTGTCCTTGAAGACAAACAGGATGGTACTAGGTGGTGATGGGTTGAGGAAAATGAAAACTGTCCTTGGAAGACAGCCTTGTCAGCTGCTGATTGTGGGCTTGGTTAGAGAATGGGAATCATGGGGAAGAGAGCATTGGGATAGGAACTGTGGATAGCATAAAATAGCTATAAGAATAGCTATAAGCTAGAAGAGCTATGGGACAGACAACACATAAGAATTTGGAAAATAGAAAGGGAAATCTCCCTGAGATGCTATTCATTAGTATTGTCAGAAAGGATTCAAGAGGATTGTGGATAAATATTTGAAGAAGGTACAAGTCGTGCAGGGAGACAGAAAAATGAGTAATTAAGCATTTTTCATTTGCTCTAGACAACATTCTTTACTCCCAGACCTGAGCTGACAAAGGCCTTAGGTTTCCCTATTTCCTACTTTGGAAGATAGCATGGCAACCCTTAATTCTTGGAACTTGGAATGCTGAGATACAGGGTTTAAACAACACTGAAGTAGCTGAAAAATTGAAGAAAGGAGAGGCTGAAAGGCATCACTGATGTGGCATGCTTCATAGATTTTGCAAGAGCAGGAGAAAAGATCACCCTGATGGGGACACTGTGCCTTTAAAAGGACCTTGGCAGGAAAAAAGTGCATTTAAGAGGAAGCTTAGGTTTGGGCATGCTGATATATTAAGCTTCAAAAACAGTTACTCAGGTCACAGAGCTTTCCTGGAACAGTAGCAGAACTGTCCAAAGGCTTAGTGCCAAGGGATTTCTGAACACCACATCTAAAACAAAGCAAAGTGTCCTTTTTTGTGAAGTGCAGCAGGTAAAACCACTGCAGAACTAAACCACTGAGATCGTACATGAAAGCCACAAGAAGTATGAATTCTGCTCTGCTTTACATGCAGTGGTGGGCAAAAGATGATAAAATTTACATGGTTGCTGTATTTTTCACATTCTGTCTGTTGTCAAACATTTATTGCTTCTAAAATTTTAGTTGAAGGGATGGCTAATTATTAAACTATAACAAAGATGTGTATTTTCTCATAGTAAAAATAAAATGGATAACTGTAGGTTTTACTAAAAATACAACAAACAGATGAAAGATTTCAAGAGGATCCAGGGTTAAGAGCTATTTTTACAGTTTCTGGGAATTAATGATGTTCCTGTTAAGATACCAGATCATAATTATCTACTAACAGTGATAAATGTATAAACAATCATACTGGCAATAGCAGGAGGGCAGTAGTTACACATGGGGGTGTCTTTAGGGAACTGCAAAGCTCTGGGTGTAGATTAGATTTGAAGGATCCCAAATTCCCCATCATTATTGGTCTTGAGGCTGTTTTCTTTCCTCCTGTAAAGCCAAACAATCCTGGAAGGGTTTTAAACTCAGGTCAACAAAACTGCTGACAGAAAGGTTATATTCACATTAGCCAAGGGAGGAGTAAGTCTCTTCTTTGGGATTTACATCTGCACAAGAAGCAAATTTCCATTAAAATGGAAACACTTCCCAAGTTAGAGATCTTTTTTCTTGCTGACATCAAATATTTTCTTGTCTTCTTGCTGTGTTCGCTCTGTTTCTGGCTGGAATTTCTCAGGGCACTTAGATTTACCTAAATTTAATTCTTGCCTTAGGGTATGGTTTTGGCAAACTGTCAGTTGGCATGTGCTGGGGAGTCAGGGCATTTCCCTGGGAAACATACTCTCCAGTAAAATCTGTTCCACACTGATAACATTTAGATCTGAGGAAAAAACAGCAGAAAAGTATGGCCAAGGGCCTTTGGCAACTTCAGAGAGAGGCAGAGTTCCAGCCTACAGCTGCTCAAGAAAGCCTAAATTTACTAGAAAAGAGGGAGCCTTTCTGGAAGCCATTAGGCTTGCAGGAAAGCTAAAGCAGCAAGATAGGCACAGCTAGTTTGCATCACATGCAAGCCTGCAAGGACAGAAAAGGTAGAAAGTGAGACAGTTGCCATAGGGAAACTCATCTTTAGCCTGGGTACATTAATCAGCAATTTGCGAGTGATGTTATATGTGCACAACAGAGTAGGGATGCAAATGTAAGGGGAAGAGAAGGGCTGGAGAAGCTGAATTGTTTAGACTCTTTCCATACTTCCACAGGTAAACAAAGGTGAGACTGCCTCTAGCAAGTCTTCCTGTGAGTGGCAGATCAAAGGCAGTCTGGCTACCCATAAAACTTTCTGGATTGGCTTTTAAAGGCATGAATGTCAATTGACTTTTACTCTTTAGAAATTATAGCATTCAAATTTCTCTCCTTTCATGGATACCAACAATATAGTCTTCTTCAAGATTATCAACAGCAGTTTAAATGAACTTAAAATAATTCAGGTAACTGTTCCTCTGGTAATTTAGCTGAAATCAGACAGAGTTCAAAAGTTAGGAATGCAAGATGCATGGAGAGAATAAAAAAGTTGACGTGCCAAGTGCAATTGCACAGGTATGGTTGTCTTCAGCTCAGAAAGCAGCCTAAAAGCTGTTTGTTGGCAGATAAAAGGCCGACAGTGACTGTTACCACTGCTGCTCAGGATGAAATCCTGGAAACCATAAGAATGGCTATTAGAATGAGGAGGCTATGACAAGCCATAGCCTGTTTCTTTCAGCAGTGTAGAACACAGCTTGCAGAAGTGAGATTCCTAAGGTCATATAGAAAAGCAGCAAGATCACAAGAAGTTACACATATTGTTTGCAAGTAGAAAATTCAAGAAAGGGGCTAAAGACACCTTTATTCAGGGCTCATAATCAGTGACACTGAAGAAACACTGATATGTTTCTCTCTTCATCTCTGAAACAGCCTTTCTTTACTCACTGCACTTTCATCATCAGCTAAACTGTGTTTCTCTGTTCTGTGTGTTTAGAAATTGCAAATATTTAAGAATTTGATGGGGCTCTGTGAGTGGGTAGCTCAACTGCAGATATTATGCACAATTTATTTTTTTCTCAGATTAGAGTATTTAATATAAATCTCTTAAGACAAAGGAAAGGCTGTGTGCTGTTCCAGTCAAAACTCCCGACCAATTGAATAGTTAACCATATATTTTAGGCCAATGGTAGTTAATGGGTAAAACTTACTGGAAGTAAAACTTAGCCCATGGCTAAATGGCAGTAGGAGTAAGAAAGTAAAAAATCAGGACTTTTATGCTGATGATAAGCATACAAATTCTGTAGAACTCCTCAACTAAATCAATATCCAGTCATCCTGAATCCTTATGATAATTGATTTGGAGAAAATAGAACCTTCCTTCACAATACACTTATCTTTTCCCTAAAGATATAGATAGTTCAAAAATAAGAAAATAAGAATAAGAAATAATCATGGATTTTTGAGGCTTTTTGATTTTGCTGGATTAAGCTTAACCATTCTGCAACAGGTGGAAGCTTATTGAGTTATTTCTGAATACAATTTAGAACCTGCAGCAAAAAAGTTTTTTAATTGGAATATTAATGAAAACTCCATGTAATTTGAAAGGCTGAAAAGTTCAACAAACTGATAAAGTCATTATTGTGGGGAGGAGAAAATGAAAAATGTGTAAGAAATCTGAACCATCTCTTCTAGGCAGAAGCTGGTCCCTAAAGTGCTATGATCATTGCCCAGAAGTGGCACTCAGTTCCCTATGATTTCTTTTCCTAAGGCTTTGGACAGTAGTGTGGGGAGTGGATGCTTATTTTGAGGGCAGCCAAATTACTTCTAAACTGCATCATGAGGCCTTTCTTTTACTAAAGTGTTTTATCATTTCATGGAAGTGGTCTTCCCCGCAGCCTGTGGATGGGGCTCACTACCCAGGCAGCCCCAGCCCGCCACATCTCTCAGGGCTTTTCCAGAGACAGTTGCTTCTCTCCAGGGAGTGAGTTGAGTGTTAGTAATGTTTCTTTCCCTCAAAGAGTGCAAGAGTGAACCCCTTAGGCCCAGTAGGAGACAAGTGCCTGAGTCTGTTAGCAGTGTTCAGCAGCATGAGGCCTGGCTGTGTACAGCCATGGACTGTTAGATTTTGAATTAAATATAACAAAGGCAATGGGAAAACAGAACAAACTGGATAAAGGGGCATCATTCCATTACTCTAGACTTCAAGGGGCTTACCAAAATCAAGTGTGTATTGCAAACATTTAAACAAAGAGCATGTGAATTCATGTTATGCAGATACAGAAATACATCAGCTGCAACAAATGATCTTATAAGTTTCTGTAACTGCTAGGAAAATGTCTGGATGACAAAGCCCCCCACATTTCTCTGAGTTTTGCCCAGGGGACCACAGACTGACTAATGAACTTGTCAGTAAGGCTGACAGGGCTTTAGAATTACAGCAGAGTAAGAGTTCCTATCCAGAATGCTGTAATGAGAGTGTTTTGTGCTGGCTGGATAATACCTGTATGGATCACTCCTTTTATTTCCATGCCCTTTGCAGCCTTTCGTGTTGATCAAAAATCTTGTATCTCCAAAACTGCCCACCAGACAGGCCCTATTAGCTTTTTTCTCTTGCAAAGTCCCTTTATGGGTGAAGACAGCTCAGGCTGCATTAGGGCTTCAATGTAGATCTTTCACCTTGTAAATTGCTTTAGCTGATGTCGGTTGATGCATTTCAAATCAAATGTCACGTTCTCAGTGTTGCCTGTAACTTCTACACCACACTTCCCTCCCATGCCCAGGGTAGGCCCATGAATCCTGATCTCCAATATCTTCCTGCTGCCTAGCAAATTATAATTTATTTTACCACTCTTGAGACAAATCTCTATTTGACAGCTGTTTCCTGGTGAAAGCAGCTGTTTTGTCAGCAATTTAGTGGCAGAAGCCTCTTCCTGGGACAAAAATCCTTGACTTAAACATTTCAAAATATCTACTCTGAAGACAGCGGAAATTCTATTCTCTATAACTCATGTGACCTATTTTCCTATGAGAGGGGGAAAACAAAGCAAAATTAATGCATTAAGTAGAGATTATGAGGAAAAGTAGACTTTGTAAGGAAGAACTGCAGCTGGCAGGTATCTAGTCATTGTCATTCAATGGAGGCACCCTATGTTTTCAACACTACTGCCCTGTGCTGACAGGTTCCAAAGTCCAGTGGCATCTTAGTCATAAGCACCAGTGGGCAGCCTCAAGCACAGGAAGGCAGATGGCACTGCAAAGCCTGCCTCTGTTTGAAGCTAGAACAAAACCAAATCCATGCCTAGAAAAGCTATTTATTCTGTCTTCATTATGGGGCTGAATCACAAAGCTCTAACCCCGGGCACCTGTTGCTGCCTGAAATCAGTGCGTCACCAGGGGATGTCCAGTCTCTCATGACAACTGTCATCTTGACTGGCACACTGTAAATAGAACCAGGGAATCACTGCCCCTAAACCCACAAGTTATCACAGTTTGTGTTGGTGCATCAGCACCAAGCAGGTCTGTGTCCTGAGAGGAGCTGCTGCTCTATAATCCCCCTCTGAGCCAGGGGCTGCAGAATCTACAAGGAAATATTTTATTTCACGCAGTGTCAGGGAAGCTGGGAAATAGGTGGGAAAAGGTCAGCTCTGAAAAGATGCTTTTACAGACTCAGGCTTGCAAATCTTGAAGAAACTGCACAGTCTGAGACACTGAATTGTCAGAAGTTCCATTTGTACTCTTAAAGGTACTGGCTCTGTGGGAGGTGTGAGTTCATTCAGCTGGTCACTGCACAGCCTGCAGCGTGTTTGAACTCCTGATCTGAAATGTCCTGCAGATACCTGGCTAGAGGGGCCGCGCTGGGAAACGTCAGTCCTGGCTAAAATAGGAAAAAAAGGAGGTGCTGTGGGAGAAATTATGACTAAAAATAGAATGTTTTCCCCCTCGTTACAAAATACAGGTAAAAATAAAATTCAACACTTCCAGTCTTTCTGCATCTCTGAATGATAGCCAGGTATGAATTCATGGCACTTGTCTCACTGCTAAATAATGCAAAACAAAAGCAACTTCCACATTTATTTTTAGTTCAGTTTGTTAAATTACAATGCTTACAACAGGGTTAAATTTGGTCCTAAAAAGTGGTTTGTCCTGGGAAGTCTGTTGTAACTAATAACCCATTTATGTTCCCATTACTTGTTTTAAAATGCATATGGGATTAGTGTGTCTTCATTGTGAAGTTTTTCCAATGAAAAGTGATTTTTTTATCCAAACAAGGATTTTCCTTTTTGAATAAATATAATAATAATACATTTTTATTGTTTTTCATAAGGAAAAAATTGATATAACCTTCTGGCAATAAAATATCTCTTTCTTTATAAATTTATTTGGTCTTATTCAGTTTTGAAAATTGAATGCATATTTTTTTTTTCTTGCAGAGATCTCCAATAATAGTGTTTCAGGTTTGTTTGTATGTTTGGTTTTTTGGTTTGGTTGGTTTTTCTTTTTTTATTTCTAAAACATGCCCATGAAAAAATTTTAAAAGTCCCAGTAAGTGAGTATTATTGCTTCTATGCTTTGAACAGAGTACAATTGCTGGCTCTTTTGTTTCATAAATTCCCCATACAAATATACATTGTACCCAGTTTAGGTTCCTGAAAGATACAGGGATTAGAAACCTCTTTAGCCTGACTAAATCCTTTGGAAATTTAAAATGGAAAATATTATCATGGTTTGAGTGTTAAATCTACCAAAATTTTGTGTAACCAGTTAATTATTTGCTTGAGAGGATCCCTAAATCTTGTGAAAGCAGGGAGCTTTGGCAATGATGCAATCCCCAAACCAGAAAGGGAAGCACACAGTTGTCATGCAGAGTGGGGGGAAATGCCAAGCAGCTGAGGAGTTTTGAAGGCTTTTTGTTGGAAAGGCTTTGCTGAGAGGACAGGTACACCCGTGTAATTTAAAGGAACAGTTTAAGAAGAGAGAATTAAGGAAAACTCCAGGGAACTGATCAAGTACAAACAGTTGGTATAAAAAATGCGTCTAAAGAACAGGCAAAAAGTGCCTCCAGGAAACATAAAAGGGAAGAGGGAGGGAGTGCATTGTGAGCCAGTGCACAAATGGCAGGAGCAGGTGAGCAGCTAAACTCTGACTCTCACTTCCTCCTGCCTCTAAAACAGCACGACTGTGATGCATCCCACTGTAGTTACAGGAGAGTGTCCAAAGACCCTCATCATCCAAATGTTTCATTTCCTGAAGCAAGAACCTGCAAAACTCTGATATTTAGGACTGGCTGCTGTGGCCAGGAAGTCATGTTATTTTGTGATAGGAGTATCAAACCATGGTGATAACTTTGCAGGAGGAGCTGGGAAAGGGTAGATACTTTTTAATAAAAACAAATCTGTGCTGCCAAGATATAAATAGGATGGATTAATTTTCTGCTCATCCGACTTTGTAAGAAGCTCTCTAGAACTCCTCAATCAGCAAAAAAAAAAAAATGTATCTAAAATGTGATAGAAAGGAATTCCAGAGAGTTCAGGCTTGAGAAGTGACCATTCAAATGTCTTTTAAGGTGTTAAAGCTTGGCACTATTATGGTTTCTGATGATCTTATAGATTTAACTTTTTTTTAAGTGACTTTTTTCTTCTATCTGAAATGGGACCTTGGTAGCTAATTTTAATTTATTATGGCTACCTTGATTTGTCTGGCAGCAAGGTGGTGGTCAAGCAGATTCTGAAAGTAGGGTCTTTTTAGGTCAGACAGTAAAGGGCATGGGTGTGGAAGACAAAAGACTGAAGAACAAAGAGCAGAAGGATAAAGAACAGTTAGAATAGGAGGTGTGAAGACATCACAGCTATTTACCTATCTGTCACAGCACACCTTCCTGTCACCTCTGCAGGGCCACTGATGTCTAAAATATGTGAAGCAAAAGTAATTATCCTGTCTCAGGGGCTCTGGCTTTTTATAGAAGTCAGTTAGTTTGAGGCATTTTCTGTTCAAAATTAAATTAGAAGCAGGCTTTTCAAAACAGCTGAGCTACTGAATGTCTCAGTATGACGTTTCCACACACATGCATGTGTTTTTGGCATGCAGCTGGCATTTTTCCCAGCTTCCTGAGACAAATGGCCTACTTCTGGGTGCATTTTCCCTTCAAAATCCCACCTCGATACATGGTAGTGTTTTGAATTTCCAATTAATTTTCTTTCTTTCTTTCTTTTTAGGTAGGTATCTGAATTTGTAATACAGCCAGGTATTCCAGAAACAAAAATAATTTACATGCTGAGGGGAATGATGCATTGAGCAAGCATGGGTTATTGTTTTTGAAATTGGGGAATATCTTAATATAATACAACAAACTTCAATGAGGGAAGATCCTTATTACATATCTTTCATCAGAATGCAATAAAGGACTAGCAGGAGACAAATGTATAAAGAAGAGCAGAGGAAAGTAAAGAAATACATGGGTATCTTCTCTGTATGTGCTTTTCAGCTCTATGCATTTTGTAGTTCTGAGTCTATTTAACTATCAAAAAGCATGCTCAGAAATATGGACTGACAAAATACGCAACTCCTTTTCTTCTCTCTCAGTTCTGGCATGATGGAAGGATTTCAGGTGTGTGAAGGCCTCCTTGGAAAAACAAAATGAAGTACCAGGGCATTGTTTTGGAAATGGAAATGCACCCAGCAGTAGGTAGAAACCCAAATTCCTTTGCTCTGCAGTTTCCATCACAGAAAAAACAGAGTTCTGCATTCAGGATGTCCTTGTGTGCTAGCATGGCAAGCGTCTGATGTATTTCAAGCTTATAATTTTGCTTTTCAAATGTTTGGTTTTTCATTTCTCTATGTTTTTTCCCCTCTCCGTTGGGCAGATGATGGTTCTTATGAGGGGTCATCAGTATTCCTGGGAACAGATTCACCGGGGAAGAATAAAAATGGGATGTAGATTCTCTCTTTCCCTGCCAGTGCTGCCTGATTAAATAAGTGTGCTTCTGATTGTGAGACAAGAGAGGTATTGCACTGCCATGCAGCCAAAACCTCCACACTGGGGCTATGTCTGGCCCAGTTTATGGATTGCTCTTATTTTAAAGAAAATCCTTTGCTAGCCCCTTATTTTTCAGATTCATCACAGCAGATGCTAAAAGATAGATTATGTCTGGATTTTTGCAGTCGGATTTCCTCTCTGCTCCTTTGCTGAGGCAGAGTAAAAGTATTCTTCCCTTTTTTAAATAAAAGCACCATGCATGACAATTTTCCATGTTTCTGAAATATTTGTAAAACTTTTGCAGAAAGATGTGGAAGGCCACTATAAATTCTTTTTTTTTAACCTACTTGGGTGAACAAGAAAGGCAAGGAGAGGACAGGAAATGGGACAATTGCTCTTTCCTTACAATCTAGAAGTCACTACTGATGGAGGTAATTACTGGGAGAGTCTTTTCTGCCTTCTCCACAAGTGGAGGTAGTAAAATCAGGCATCAATACTTGAGGGGATGCTAGCAAGGAATAAGAACTGACATTTGGATTGAGGTCTCCGTAAATGGCAGTTTGTCATTACATTGATGTGCATTGTTAAAAATTTTTATATGCTTCCAGAGGCTGAATATTTGACATATTTGTAGTAATGAATGAGCCTTCCAAAGTGGATTATACAAAGTACAACATTTCAGGCTAATTTTGAGCACTGTGTTTACTTTGGAAGCCCTTTAAATCCACTCTAAAATGGTTAAACCAGAACTGTCTGCTGAAGCATTTTAGGCTTTCTGAAACAGAATTACAAGAGAAATTGCTTTTACAAAAAGTCAACAAAAATGTTTTGCCTTGCACAGGGCAAAAGTAGAAATACTTACTGCAGAAACAGGAAACAGAAACAATTTCATCGTTCAGACAGCACATACATAGATTTTCCTCAGCACCTTCTTTCAGGAGAGATCATCCCAGGAATTCAGTACCACTTTCTAAGTGAGAACTCAAGAAAAACAGAGTATTTCTTGTTATAGTGTTACACTGCCAGCAGTGACTGATAACCAGTCACTAAACCAGGGACTCCAGGTAAAGGCACAGGGACTCCTGAACTTCCTTAGCAGATCAGAGGAATTGTTTCTTTTAATTTCCAGGTTGTATAATTCTTTCCTTTCATTTTTTTCTCCCTCCTCTACCCTGCCCATCAATAAAGGTTAGGCAAATAGTTCACTGAAAATGTTAGGACATGAAAAAACTTTGGATCAGGATTGTTGCTGGCTGCATAGCAATGGGGCAGAGATCAGGGCAGCTGGTGCTGCACACCAGCAACCAAGGGTCCTGGCAAAGGCTGTATACAGAAAACCCACTCATTGCCTCCTGCTGTCGGGCAGGTTTTTGTCAGTGCTGACAGCCTGTCCCCTTCATGAGCATCAAATTAATTCCAGCACTAAAATAAATCTCAAATCGAGCCATGGCTGATAAAGAACCCACAGCATGTCCTTGTTACCTTCTACGTGTGCCTGTCTCCTGTCTCTGCTGGAAGGGCTCCTTAACCAGCTCTGCATGAGCAAACAGATGGGAAGCAAGCGAATCTTTCCCTCTGCTACCTCAGCCACTCTAGACTGTGACACATGGAGGCTCCCAATGGTGGGATTTACATAACAATTTAATTTTAAAGAAAGAGGACATATATTTTTCTGGCAGCTGTGTAATTAGTGTAGTTCCTCAGCAGACTCACCACTGCTCCTTCTGCTTTTTACGAGAAAGTTAGAAATGCCAGACGGGTTTTAGCAGACAGTGGTTTTCTAGAGTGAAAGTCAAAGCCCTTGCTGGAGTGGGTAAAAACTGATCCAAAATATGACTTCAGCTTCATTCCCTGCCTTCAATCTTACATGTCCTTTGATTTCCATGCACAGAATTTGGATGTGTTCTAAGGACAACCCCAGGGCGCAAAGATAAAGATAGGAATGTGATCTGGGGGCTTTATTTGTGGATTGGCCTACATGTTGATCATACTTATGTACAGCTCTGTTTGAAGTTGTATTAGTTCTGTTTTCATCTCTAAGCTTTATGCCTTTATGGTATTGATCTCATAAATACAAATACTTCAGAATAATTGCAGAAAACTTGCGAGAGGAGAAGAAAAGGCCTTGCATAATTTAAAATCTCTTCTAATTTTTTCTCTTCTTTATGCCATAGTTTTTGAGGAATGCTGGACAGGGTGGGAAAGATCATAATCTCAACCTTTGAAGACAGGCAAGGGGATAATGAGAATTTAGGCAATAAGGCTGTAAAAGTATCTACACTACTTTTGTAAAATTGACAGAATAACAAGAGTTACATCTTTGCTTTTAGTCTGCAGTAGATTTACCTTCTCTAAAGTCATGGTGATGAGTACTGACAAGCACCAGCCCCCTTGGAGAGGAGTAAACACTTTGTACTTCAGAGGCTTGTGGCCATTGAAGACATGGTACACTGAATATTATTAGCTCCCTAGTGCTCACCCCAGACTGATGGTGAAGTGTTTTGCTGGCCTGGAATGACCACATGTGGCAAACAAATACACATTCATTCCATCCATTTTGTGCCTGAGAAATCCTTTTGGGGAGGCTAAATAGAAAACAGAGAAGTGTCTTTGTGTGCAAATGCTTTCATTGTACTTCAAACTGACAAAACCCCGTTTATTTACCCAGGTCATGGTTCAGACTATCCTGAACTATCCTTATTTCTATCTGATTCCATTGGAAGAATTATAGGGCAGAGGGTAAAGTTTGGCTACAGGTGGAGCAGGTTTCTTTCTGCTGTTCCTGCTTTTGTGCTTTTTTCCTTCACCCATCTTTTTTTTTTTTTTAATTGAATTCTATGTTGAGACTATGTGCCTCTCTGCCTCTTTAATCTTCCACTTTGAATTCATTTGCAATGTGATAGATCGAGTTTGTGTTTCAGGAGGTGTCAGTGGGACCATGATAATGCATCTCAAATGGTAAAGTCTGCATCTTAATTGAGTACCCATGTTCCTCCTTGGCCATGTCCTCTGCCACAAATTCAGTATAAGGGGGCACAGGGAGAAGGGGCTGGCATTGAGGAGGGGGAAGGGAAAAGAGAAGGCACTGAAGAGTTTTAAAAGGATTTGTGTTAATTCCTTCAAGACATCCCAATGTGATGTTTCTCAGTCAATAGGAGATTAGATTGAAGAGAGGATAGCCACTGTTAATCCTCTTCTATCCATTCCCACAATGGGTATTAATATAGGAACAAAACACAAACAAACTTGCAGAGGATTTGTTTTTTGTTCATTTTTTCCTTTTCACTGCATGTCAAGAAGAGCACTGAAGATCAGAGTCTTTGGTCTCATTTTTCCCAGGAAGGCAGTAGTCAAGGGGGATTGTCACATGTGCTGGACTGATTACTCAGGCTGTCTGCAGCTGCAGACCTCTCAGCCCAGAGCAGCAACTGTAGCCAGGCAGAATAAGCATTTCTCCTTCCACAAGGTTGGAGGGAAAGGGCAGTGATTCAGGGTCCATGTTTCCTTTAAGTGAGACCATGTGATTCAAACTTTGTCATTACCATGAACCTTCTGGGTTTCTTACCACACTTTTTAGGAAGAAATTTCCCTTGCATTCACTCAGTATCAGCACGAATACTAAAGAGTGTTTCTAGACAGCCAGAGCCAGGGGAGCTGTGAGCCATTTCAATTCCAGTGAGTCCATCTGGCCATTCTCTCACCTACCCCTTTATTAAGGCATATCTGGTTTATTTACATGCTACAAAGAAAGGGAAGCACTAGTGATTAATAACTGTTTCCCTCCTCATGCACTGATCAGACAATTATTAAGTACCTTCATGCCTTGTTTGAAATGACTTTAGAGACCTTCTGTATTCTTGCTGTCTCCTGGATCTCCCCCAGAGCAAGAATACATGTCCTAAAATAGGTCAATGTGCTCACCTTTCCTTAGAGAGCAGACTGGCAGTGAATATGGGAGCAAATGAAGAGGACATTGAGGTGGGGAAAAAGAAGAGTCTTTCTTCATTCAACCACCTCCTATATTTTTTCCTATTGATAAAAGAAGAAAAAAAAAAGATAAATTAATGAAAAATTAATGCAAGATACCAGCCTGATCTTTAAATATTCCCTGCCTAAATATGAACATCCTGACTCTTGATGGCAAGTATGTTCTGCCAGTATTAACCTTTGGGGAAGACTGAGGTTATGATCATAAGCATTTCGATTGTAACTTTTATCATAAGGTACTGAAGTGATTCACCAGCACTAACCTTGGAATAACCTTCTCGATCAGTTAGTTACCAGTTCTCCTCTTTTACATACAGAAAAGCAGTGTTGCAGAGCTTTGAAGCAACTTTCCCAACATAGTTCATAGCCTGTGGCATAACTCTGGACTAAGGCACAGGTCTCTGGGCTCCAACATTGGTGCCTTGAGCACAGGGTGACACTCCTGAAGGCAGCCCATTGCCAGACAAAGTGGGACTTTATTCCTCATTTCCAGTCAGCACTGTAGCAGCAGAGAACTTCTGCTCCCTTTGCTTTTGGTCAAGCCTTTTCCCTACAGAGAAATAAATAATCCATTTACTGTTTCTGCCTGACATATCATCGAACATGCACAGCTCAGACATCTAAAACACAGGTGAACAGAAATAGAATCTGTTTTAATATATAATTGTCCAGTTTATTTTAGGATTCTGGAAAAAAGAATGTTCCCTATTACACACAGGAGCTTTAAGTAGGTTTCATAGGCATCACCTGTCATTTTCAAGCAGAAGATTGATATGGCTTGGCATCAATTTTATCCATGGTCTCTGCTTCCCTCTTCTTTCCTTAAATATGTTTTTATTCTTTACCCCAGTATCTGATTTTGATGAGCTTTCTGTCACTCTCCAGACCAGACTGTCCAACACAGGATGTCAACTACCATCAGAACACAGATATGCCATTCTTCCCATGGAGCATGTGAAGAGTAGAGCACCTCAGGGATTGTTCCAGCCCATCAGACCTAGCCCTGCTCTGCTCCTGCTCTCTAGTAGGAGCTGTGGGGTGTGAAGGAAACATGGACAGCCTCAGCATACCAACATATACAGGCTGGGCTCCAGCTGCTCCTTTGATTGTTTGCAACTTGGCTGGACTTACTGGTTAGCTCAAGCATAAAAAAAGAATCCCTCCCTATGCAATAAATAACAGTGGCTTATTTTTTTTCCCCCTGTTACATCTGTGTCAGCCATAGCTGGGCAATTCTTCATCATGAAAGTACCAGCCAAGCCTTGAAATCCAAGCCTTTTTTACAGGCAGTGATGTGCTTTCAGAGACTCAGCAGCTCATGTTCTCCAGAGAAGAAGGAGAAAATCACTCAAAACACTAAATAATATCCTGACTGAAAGAAAATGAGAGCCCAGAAGGTCTCTGACCTTCTTTGGCATTTTACTTTGACAAACCTCATAGCACCCAAAACAGCCTTCCCAAAGGTCCTGGAGCTCTTGGAAAAATCAGCAGACTGCACTTGCTGTAATTATTTGGTTGTTCTAGTATGCATGTTCAATTCTCACTTCTTTCCTTTGCCCTGTTACAGTTTTTATCTCTTCCTTGTTTAATCTGGTATAGTTACCACTTTGCTTCACAGAGCTCAGATATATTTCCTTTCAGGTGTAGCTTTAGTGAACAATAAATTTGAATCCAGTCACTCATAACACTCTTAACCAATTTAAGCTCTCTCTTCACTAAATTCGGGGCCTACTCAAGGAAAAACTCTCCTCCATATTTCCCCTCTCTCCCAAACCAAGGTCTCTTCCACACTGATTGATTCACCATCACCTCTCACATGCCAGCTGCAGCTGAAAAGCTCCACCTGCTGCTATTACTCAGCAGTAATTGCACTGCACTTTTGTGCAGGCTACAGGCATTCATCATCAGGATGACTCAATAAGGCAGCCCTGAATTGATGAAAGGCCTTAGAGCCTCCATTTCTCTTGTACATGCAATAGCCACCTTCTGGACAAACTCTGGTGTGTGTTGGGTGGATGGAAGAATGCATTTTATGATGAGTAATTTACTTGCCAAAATTTGTCTCATCTCCTCCCTGTTCTCAGGCAGTGTGAGGACCAATCCTTGCAGTCATATATTACTCCCTGAGTATTTCCTGTGAGCGATGTTGCATGTGTAGCTTATCCTCAGGCAGTCCCCTAGAGAGTGTTCAAAACCAAAGCTGAGTGACAGATGCATCCAGTCTGCAAGCCAGGACCTTGGTGCCTCCCAGGAGACCCAAATCCTTTGTGCCTGCTTATTCTGCTGCTGGCTGTGCATGGCCCTTTGCCTGGGCTTGAGCTCTCACCATGGCTACAGTCTCACTCAGGCTTCCACCTGATGTGTTCCAACTCCTTCCCAGCTGCAGCCCCATCACTGGCCAGGCACACAGGGAAATCCCTTCCTTCACTTCCTCATTTGTTTGAAAGCAGCCAAAGGGCCAGGTGTCACTGATTCCCCTCAGGGGCAAACAAGAGGGCAGGAGAGAGCTGCTGCTGAAATGTCCACTTGTTTCTCTCCAACGCCATTTCCCCTGCTGCTGCAGGACTGACCATGCACACGTGGTGTGGAGGGATTCACAGGAACATTAACTTATTTCTAGTGGAGGTATTTCTCTGCCTGTGCTGGGCAAATGTAACACTGGGGTGAAGGTCTCTAGAGAGTTCAAAATTCACTTTTCATAACCATTATGTAATATTCCCTTGCAGCTGTCTGGCAGAACATTTCTGCTAACTAAATCACCAGAACAGACCTGGAAAGCAAGCAGAGCGTATACCTGCAGGGACATACAATATTTATTTACCACTTGCAGAGTTCTTTCATTTTGCTGTGGAATACCATTTATGCGGCTTTGGAAAGATGCAACAGCTGTGTCAGGAGGCAAACCTAAGTCAAGAAAACTGGCACTATTATGAACTCTGTCTGTAGCATCCCAGCAGCTCCTCCAGTGCCTCTGGTCACCCTGACCTGGGCAGCAGAAGCATTTCTGTTTGCTGTGGTGTGATGAGTGTGAGCATATTGGTGAATGAGGAATGTCAGATGTTATGCTGGAGTTGCTGAATAGGCTTTCCACCTTCATTTCTGTGGGTTTTCTTTGATTTCCCTTGTGCAGGTTGTGGAATGCATTCCTATGTATTTTAGATATCTACACCTACATACATATGTATCTCAAAGAGTCTCTGTATATATATGCATCTCTATATAGCACCATATTTATAATCATTACCAGTATGAGGGGAGAGTTACAAATCTGAAATACAGCAGACATGCATTGCTGGTGCTGTCAGTGGGACTGCATCAAAGCTGACTGAGAATATTAACAGGCTTCTTTTCCCCCCCAAGTATCAACTCTTTGAAAATTCAGCCTATTTGACAATTGGTCCAAAATGAAAGGAAAAAAAGAGAGTTGCCAAATCTTTCAGTTTGAAAAACGTTAAAGATTTTTTCTCTCATTTCAAAATTAAAAATGTGGTTGAAAATGTGATAAATTTTACCTTCTTTGGTTGGGAAACATGGTTCTCTCCAAACTATTTCTGTCCCACACTTTCTGGCATTCTTAGAAGCTAATTGGTCTAGAGTTTTAAAGGTATCGCATATCAAATGTGTCTGAAGATGCAGACAAGTGTACACAGTTCTAAAAAAATAAAACTAAATTTCATTATGCATTGTTAGGTACCAAAGTATCTTTACAAACCTGGCCTGTATTTCTTCTGTAGGTGGGTGTCACAAGTGTTAGAGTAACCAATGATTCATTGCAGATGTTTTCCTTGGGACACACAATTGCTTGGTATTACCTTCTTCAGGACTCCTCAGAGATCTGGTCCTCATTTCCAGAGAGAGAAAAAAACTCATCCTCTAGTCCTCCTGTTTTACAATTTTATGTGCTTTAATTGTGAAATCAAGTAATTAGGAAGTGTAACATAAAATAATTATTAACCCAATTTATTTTAATTTATGTTGATACAAACAAAACCAATTAATCTAATTATCAGGATAATTAATCCATTCTTAATAAATCAACAACCTTATAAGCTTTATCTAACACACTGGAGGACAGCAGCTAGCTGCCAGGCATAAGCACAACATAGCATTATCAGCACCAGCTGGAACAACTTATTTCATTCTGAATGCCAGATATAGCAAGGTGTCAGTCACTCCCAGATCAAAGGTGATAGTGGTGTTCATTTAGATAGTCTGTTCAAATTACAGATGGTCAGACAGTAGCCAATGTCTCTGCTTTGCCAAGGGAGGCCACATAAAAACATTGTGGTGTGCATCACAATGATGCAGCTTGTTACATTCAAAATTCAGATGAAAATGTACTGGAAATGCTTTCAGGATTAATCACACAACATTCCCAATCTAAAATTTTGTGCATGCATGATTCTTTAAGTTAGAGATGCCTTAGACATGCAGAATATATTAGTTAGCTGTCATTAATAAGAAAATCCCCATATTATCTGCAAACACATGTACACACACAGAGAAAACCACATTAAGTGTCAGAATTCCCCTTTTACTGACACTAGAACTACCCTTCTAAGAAAAGGATCACAGAAAAACAAAGGTCTTATGTTTAGCTGATATAATTTCTGTGACTTTTTTCTGAGAGTTTCAGGAAGCTAACACATTGTTCAGAAAATTAATTAGCCATTTCCTTGAACTACCTGTTTTACACTGATAATTTTTCTGTCCAATCATCCTGTGTATTGCAGCACATCTGCCCACTTTTTGTGGCTTTCTGGGAAGGTAGAGAGAAGAAAAAGTTGTTTAGGTGTGGTGGTAATGTGATGGCAGCAGCAGGCAGACCCAGTTTCAGTGGCTAGGAAAGAGCAACATAGATTTTTTGATTTTTCAGAAGGGATGATGCAGCTTATCCCACTTCTTCCTAACTTCTGCTTACCAGTTTCTTGGCAAATTCAAATGAAATGCTTCTGAATTCACTAGCATTGCTTGATATATCTCACTTCTCCCTTTAAAAGACAATCCTATATCATCACAAGGAAAACAAAAAGTCATCCTATCAGACAGAGAATATATAGATTTTTTTAATATTTCAGATCATGGCTCAATGGATAGATGTCACTTATTCTATTCCACAAGAGTTCTGGCTCAAAAATTACTTGGAAGTAAAGAGACAGAAAAACACTTGTGCTAAAGATAGTAATTCTGTCAACTCCACACAGCAGTTGCTAATCTGCAAGGACCCACAGAACTGCTTCTTGACAGCTAGTTTCCAGCTCCACTTTGATCCAGGCAAATTTAAGAACAAATATCACCATTTGTCACCAAAAAGCCAGGGGACTTTCCCTGTACTAACTTGGATTTTTAATCAAAGTTCCCTAGACGCAGGCCTGGTTTTGTCCTCTCAGTATAGCCTCCAGAACAGACAAGCCTGATCCTAGTTAGGTCACCTTAATGTAACTGGATCTAAATGTGTATTGCAAATAAATTAATTTAGTAACAATAGTAATAGTAATAGTAATAGTAATAGTAATAGTAATAGTAGCTCAGGTTTCATTGTAAAAGGGTAGTATTTTGCCACACAAGACACAAGCTATAAACTCCCCAGAAAAGTAGATGTGTGATCTAGGGAGGAGTTAAGTTTTGTACGGTGGTGATTTCTTGCATTTTCTAAGGCAGACCACTTGAATTTCAAGTCTTATAATTCTGAATGGTGGTGGTGTTGGTTAATTTTGTTGTTGCTGCAGTATTATAATTTCTCTCTGTGCTTGGAAAGCCTTGCAGGGCTAGCAGGAGATGAGAGCTGCTTGTGGGTTTCATGGGTACTTGCAGGCACTCTGAAATAGTGAGACTGAGATTTTTGAATTCCAGTTGCAGAGGGCAAGTTGTGGGGACAGGGGTAGTCTCAAGCCCTTCAAATTTCATTGTCACAGTGTTATTTTGTCTGTCCTAGTCTACCTCTGTCTTCCCAACTCAGTGGTTCCCAGTTTTCCCTTTTCTGATCAAACATTAGAATAGGCTACCTAGGGCAAATGATTCTATGGCTCTATTGGGAAAAACCTCCTGCAATTAACAGCATCTTTTGTTCTTCTCATTAATGGAACTGGGGACCCAATGGGTCCTGTATCATAAAGCCCTCCCTCTCCTTCCTCCACAGAAGATAAACCTGACTTATGACAGAACAGGGCTTAGTTGCTTCATTTAAAGGCTACAATGGTCCCTTCTGTACATCTTGATGCAGCATGTTATGTCAAGTGGCAGAAAAGGTTCAGAGGCACATTCCCCAGCGCAAGAAATGCCACTGCTGGAGCAGACTGGGAAAGCTGCAAACAGCAGGGATGGGGCATGGGGGGGTTGCAGAGGGTGTGCAAAATCACCTGGGCTTTCCTGGCAATGCTGCAGGTGTTTACAGTAAACAAAAGGCAATGTCTCTCTGAAATACAAAGAACAGCTGGACTCTAGCAGTGCTCTCTGTTGAGTTTTCTTCAGCATTGTCTCCAGTTTGCTTTCTGCTGTTGGCTGCCTTTGACACTGCAAGGTCTTAAGGTCTTTCTTGTGTGACACTTTCCCAACCCGATTGTGATGCTGGTCAGGTTCCTCCTGCTTCCTCCCACCCTGGAAATGTTTGTTCATCAAGAGAAAGCACCTTCCTATATGCATTACAGCTCCTGATTGACAGGCTGGGCAGAAAGTGTAATTTGTAATGTTGAAGTGAGGTTGACAGGAATAAACTAGCGGTCTGAATTTTTGCTTTGCTACTACGTTGAGATAAATTGATCTTGCTTCTCCATTGTTTTAGCTATGCAAGAAGAAGGACTTCTCTGTTTTCCCACACTAGGCAGTTGCAGCAGGCAGGAGGAGGTTCCACTAGCCAGCAGCCAAAGATACAAGATACATATGCAGAGAAGATTAACAAGGTTTTAAAAAGTAAGAATCTTTTTAAAATAGCCTTTAGGAAGATTAGTGTATGTGTACTTGAGCCCTTATCCCAGCCAAGGGGAAGGACTGACAGTAATTTATGATTAGTTTGAAACCTTTATCTGTAGCCTAAGATTTGCTTACGGTTTAAGACAAGAAAAGATATGCAGTGATTAAAGGCCAGGACTGGGAATCCAGGGCTCCAGGGTCTTACACTCATTTACACTGAATTACATTAATTTAGGGTGTATTCTTTAGCCTCCCAATACATCTCCCTTCTTCTGCATCACCTTTCCCATTAAAACAATTCCCTTTCTGACACCATTGTCTGAATTACTTATGCCTTTCTTTGAGAGTCACGCTTAAAAATATATTGTAGCCTGGAAAGCACCCAGAAAAAGGGAAAAGAAAAAACCTGATGGCAAGGGCTGGATAAACTACATTTCTGAAAAAGCTCCTACTCTGAATATCAAACCCCTGTATCATTCTTGAAATCCTTCTAAGATTAGACTTGGTCTCTCAGGCTTTGAAGACTAAAAGAAGCTTTTCTGTGTGGCACCTTTTGTATGGACTTTGCAGAGTCCAAGGGCCACCTAAAAATGTCAGAGAGAGCTAAGCTCCTTCTGCAACTACGTGGGTGTAGGCAAAGAGCGGGTATGAAGGCAAGGGGAGAGGAGTTGGGTTCATGCCTACAAAGACATGACAGCAGGGCAATATTTGACTGGAAGGAGAGCATCATGTGCAGGAGCTACTGAGGTGTGTCCCTCATGGGAATGCTGTGCCCTCAGGACACAGCACAGGACTCACAGCCCTGGAGGATGACTGTGTCCCCAGCTTTTGCCATCAGAGGGAATGCTTCAAGAAAAGAAATCTTGGTGTGATGATCTTCCTGTGACCCTGCAGTGATGCCCTCCACATTACCTCCTCTTGGAAAGAGCTCTCTAAAGGGATCTTGTCACCCTGCAGAATATTAACACATTCACCAGACTTGTCTCACAGCTCCTTCCCATTTTTACACCAACATAGTGCATTCTTTGCTCCTTCCCTGGCTTTTTCTGCCTTTGGAGCATATCAGGGAGACAGAGGAACATGACTGGGAGCTGACCTTGACAGCTGGAGTTCAGTAGAGATGTGGAGAATACTGGTTGTGTTCTAGTTCCTCAGTGAAAGGTGGATGGCTGAGAAGTGTGCCATCAGTGTTCTCTCGGCCCATGCTCTGGGATGGACCACACAAGAAACCATGTTTACCTTAAAGTAGTGGGATCCACATAAAGAGATCTGAAGTTCTTCACCAATTTTAGTTGAACAAAAAAGGTAGTTGCTTGAGGCATTTGAGAAGATAAAATGAGAAAAGATCTGGGCTATGATGTGTTGCAAGGAACTCATGGCTCTTCCTTTTATTTCGTCCCTTCTCTTCCTTCCGCCCTCAGCTGGACATCAAAAAATTGTCTTTAATAATTCTGTCTGCCTCTCAGTTTTTTAGAAGTTTTGCTCCAGTTTATAAATAAGCCTCACTTCCCAGTTACATGAATGCTCCTGATTTTGGCTAGAGAACTGGGATACTTACCCAGGAACTGCCAATTCCCCCTCTCTCTGTATAACCCCCCAGACGGGGAGGATAATAATTACATGTGAGGTCAGGCAGAGAAAGTGAACAATGCAACTGAAGATAGTGATGACTAAATAGAAGAAAGAAAGGAAAGAAGAGTGAAGCAGTGGATCATGCCCAAGTGAACAGTGATGGGGTAGGGCAGATCACTGCACTCCTCCAGAGACTTTTGCACAAGCAACATATCTAAATGACACTCTGAATCGGTCTCCTGTTACCAACACATTGATTTCAGCTTGACAGGGAAATTAGGCATCAGAGTTTAAATGAAATGGAGTCCTGCTGTTTCCATGGCATTCTCCCATGTCAGAGTAATGGAGGGAACACTGTGATTTGTATAAGAGTAAACAAAATAAGGCTGCTGCAAAGGCAGTAAGTTTTTTTTTCCATTCAGACTAAAAATCCCAAATGTTCTCATCATAGATTCTCTCTTTCCCCACCTCTGCTTCAGCAGAGAGACTTTTGTCCTACATACAGCCTTTATTTCAGTTGACTGGATCCCACAGAGAGCCTTATTCCTGGATAAATAGCATTAAATACATAACAGATAAATTAAAGGACTGATAGCTTAATCATGTATAACAAACTACATGTTTCTTTGATATATCCAGCTTTTCTGTATCAATTTTGGGGTTTTCCCCTGTCCTATAATCTTCTCCACTAGTTACAGGATCCTTGTGTGGCTCACTTGAGATGGTATTTTGGTATTTCATATCCTATCCTTCCACCCTTCCAAGGAAATCAGTCTACTCCTGAAGCTGAAATCTTAAGGTGTGAAAAATGAGCAACCCAATATCAGCTTAGCATGTAGTTCCCACTGCAGCCTGTCAGTGGAAATGGAAAGGTTCATCTCTGGGCAGCATGGGCAAGGAGAGCTTTGGGTCTAGTATTTTCTTTGCATCAGCACCAGCCTTCTCACCTGACAGAACAAAAGGCCATTTATCAGGCTCTATCCCATCAACACTAGTAATTTCTTACCTCCCAAGCACTTGAAATAGTTTGCATAAATATTTGTGTAACCACGGCATGAGAGGTTTCCTACCTCAAGCAAAGAGATAACATAAAGAAGGCATTAGCCCACATGGCATTAGCTCTGTGGTACCACAGTTGCATCACTTCCATCCCTGAAACATCTTGGATATGACTGTGTTCCCCCACATTGTACAGGGTGGGCATTCTCTGCAAAGATCTAAAACTGCAGCTGCCTCAAGTTTGTCCTTCCAACCATACAGCAAAATCTCACCTCCCAGAAACAGAATCTTGGGTTTGCTCTGGCAGTGACAGCAGCTCTTCCTCCCTTCCTTCTGGCCTGAAACATAAGCAGGGATCACATTTGTGGTCTCAGGCAAAATTCAAAGTCACAGAAGAGGAAAAAAAAGCAGATTTACTCCTTTTTAAACTTATACACATAAGGGAGCTACAAACCTAGTTGTTTCTTCCCCAGCCCATTTTATCATCTAAGCAGCATCAAGTTGGCATGCAACCAACCACTGTGATTTTACCACTATGGTCATAGATTTCAGCAAATTTGTTTTCCCCAGACAAACAGAGACAGGCTAATAAATGCAGATGAAAGATAAAATGCAGCAGAAAGTGAAGGGATAGGAAAAAAGAATGAGCACACTTGTCAGAGTGTGGTGATGAATGGGTAGCTATTATTTTCAGACTCAGGCATGTACTGGGAATTGACTTTGGACAAGTCGAAGTTGCAGGTCAAGGTCAATACCTGAGTCAAGCTTATGATTCAAAGTCTGGATCGTGTTTCCTCCTCACTCTTCACAGCTGGGGCAGTAGGGCAATACTAAATATTAATATTTCACCTTAGAAACTAGGACTGTTTTTAAAGGGATCCACACACAATTAAACTCCAATAAACAAAGTGAAGCTACACCTTAATGAGCGTGAAGGAGGGTGTCCAACTGACCACCAAGGATTTACCAGGGCTGGATCCCCAGCATCATTGTCCTAGGAATGTGTTATAGCTGGAAAAGAGAAAGCTAAAACCAACAGTGAGAGCAAAAGACTATGTTTCTTGTAACTTACAACCATAGGAGCAATGCTGCTGCATGGGTACCAATGTTGGGGGAACAACTGCTGTAAGGTTGAACACAAAAATGGTGGGCTTATGCTTTAGCTTTTAAACTCACTGCCAACACAGACTAAGCTCCCCATTGTAACTGTCAGCCATAGAGTTCAAACTTGGAATAAAATATTTTTAAAGTCTAAGGAAATGACAGACAGAAAATGAATAAGAGCTATGATGAAGCATCCTCTGCTGTCTACTAACTTACTTTGTTTCATGCATTTTATCATACTGGGAAAAAACTGTTGGTTATTTTACAGTCCTCTACACCTTGACTTAAGATCACTAAAAAGAAATGTTCCACAAGCAATGAACTGTCCATAGGACAGTTTTAAGACTTCCTTAGAGTTTCATGATAGTAATCCACAGTCATAAATCCATCTCAATTTCTGCTGACTTGCTAGATGTGGTGCATCTGCATGAATGATCTTGCTATCACAAGAATTTTCTGAACTTCTATCCATGGAAAAAAAACAGAGCATAACTTTCAAGTTTTCATCTTCCATTTAAAAGTTTGAAAAAATGAATGGCACTGAAGATTCCCCTGTATTTGCACAGGAAGTGGGTCAAGCTACTCAAAAGTGTACAAGTCTAGAGCAAATTTTCAGAGTAGTGAAGGAAATGCGTATATTCGTGAAATGAGAAAAAGACTAAGTGAAAGCTTAATAAACTCCCAAAGGGAACAGGAAAAGAAAAGATGTTAATTCAATTACTGCTGATAACATTTTGAAAGAGTGTGTGTATGTGAGAGAGAGAGAGGGGGAAATTAGTACATCAACTTGGAATGTGAGAGAGAGAGAGGGGGAAATTAGTACATCAACTTGGAATCCTTAATTACCAGCATGTTAATTACACAACAAAGCTATCCTCTAATAATGAAAGAAATGAACAAATATCAAAAGTGTTGTTCCATTTAATCCAGAAAAGGAGTGCTGAGATCCAAAGTTGTGTGATGTAAATCTGGAAGAATTCCAAAGAAGTCAAGAGAGTTAGCCATTCTCCAGCATAAGACAGCAGAGATGTGATGCAGTAAGGAAATACACAAAGTACTGTCTGATTTCTCTCTCAGAAGGAGAGAGGCTATGAGGTTGGTTCCCTTTGCTCCCTGCATGTGACTGAATGCTGACTAATGTGTGGTTTAACTAATGAGGTTCCTTGGCTTGGATCATTGACCTCTTCCAAATGGGCTGCTGTGTGAGTAGCCTTTACAGAGGTTATAACTCTTCTGTTAATTGGGAACCAGAGGTAATTAGGAAAATGGAATCACTTCAGTGTTTTGTTACTAACAGAGATGAATCAAAAAAGTAAATATTTCACTCAGATATACGTTAGGCTATTTATTAGGCTGATGTTGCCTATACACGTCTGGTTCTGTTTAACCTGCTGGTAAGACTTGTGCTTCAAACCCTTCACCAGCTTCATTGTCCTTCTCTGGACATTCTCCAGCACCTCAATGTCCTTCTTGTGGTGAGGTGTGCAAAACTCAACACCAGATTTGATGTGTGACTCACCAGGACCCAGTACACAGGCACAATCACTGCCCTCATCCTGCTGGCCATACTTTTCCTGACACAGGCCAGGATGACATTGGCAAAACCACAGGACAGGGATCAACTTATCTTTTACATTCTCTCCAGTTTTTACCAGAGTTGGATAAGGTAGCCACTCTGCAACATACCAGACATGAGCAAGCCTTATCTGAGGTTTTCGTCACATTCAGAGCCACAAAAGAGTAAAACAGACTTTTCTGTACTTCAGAGAAATTATTGGGCAAATATGCCCTCTTTTGCCTTATATCCAGCTTCTCAGAATTCATACATAGACCTAGCATAGGGTGGCTGGATTTCATCAAAGGTTTCCTTCGCTTAAGGGTTTATTCTTCCCCTGATGAGCTCTTGTGACTCCCACAGCCACTGATGGGAAGCAATGCATGCCTGGGAGGAGAGCTCTGTCCCCCCTCAGTGACAAAGGAAAGAGTGGTTTTATCAGAGTGAGATGGGGAAGAACAGAAGGAAAAGAAAAGCTTTGAAAACTGTCTAATTATAGGCTGGTGTTTTAACTGCTCCACCAGACAGTGCATGTACCGAGCATTTAGCAAGTACAGGTTTGTTTTTCTTGATTAGAGAGGAGCCTTTGAAAGATTGGTGAATGTATGGAAAATAGAAAAGAGTAAAGCTCACACCGCTGGTGAAATTCTGATGTGGCTGCTGAAGGGAATGCAGTGGTGTATTAGCAGCAATGAGGATGATGCTGCTGCTCTTCTTGTGCAGACAGCACTCTTGACTTCATTCAACTGAGTAAGCATTCAAGTACAGGAATTTCCATAAAGGAACCTGAAGAATTCTATGATGATCACTTATGAGGAATTGGGTCCCTGTGGTGGCAACTCTTACTGAACAGGGACAGCCTTTGCCTTTCCCCACTGGTAGCCTAAACAGGAGATTAACATTAACCCCAGAGGTGCCTTAGCTCCTAATCAATAATAGATTCACTCATCATTTTTGTTATGGGAGATCCAAATTCAGCCCTCCTGGGAAATTCAGTAGGAGGACAGGGATGGTTGTATATGAAAATAGAAGAAAAAATAAATTATTAAGAGTATTCTGTGTAATGTAGGTGAGTGTTCGTGTGCCCACAGGGCTATGGTGCTCCATTCTTCCAGCTCATACCTGAGCAGCTCTGCCCACTTCCAGGAGCCCTCCATCCCAGCCAATTATATTGTAGGTACAACTTCCACATAACAGAGTACAGAGTCAGAAAACTCTGCAGATAGGTCTTTTCTTGCCTTTAAGTAAATAAATCATTCTCCCCCTCTTCTTCTATATAACTCTGTAACCAGTTTCATCTTGACTAAAATGCACATGAGTTCAAAGAACAGCTGTTTAAAAACAGCTTCTTAAAATAGATTTTATTCTCACTTCAGTGCTGATGCTAGTCCTCCTTCCTGGTTTCTGCCTCAGAGTTTCAGTCAGACCTATCCCTACTCCTTGTATATCTGCTTAATCTCTTCACTGCCAGCCACAATTGCAAAGTAATCTTCCAAGAGATTTTCTCAGCTACTTACTGCAAGGACACTTCATTCCATGCAGAAAAGACCCCAAATTGGCCAGCAGGGAAGAAAAGAGTAACAAAGCCATTTATAAGATGCATCTACCTGTCAGGTCATTCCTCTGCTTGCAACTACACAGAAAAAAAAAAAAAAAAAAAAGAAGAAACTCCTAAACTGATGATGCAGCTGTTAAAACCAATTTTGCCATAATGCCACCAAGAGATTTAAATGGCACATTAATTTCTACCATAGAGGCAGAACAATAAGAAATGTGCATATTACAGTAAATATTGTGCCTGAGATCTCATGGGAAACTGCAGAGCTCATATGCTTGACCTGGCATAGGTTTGTGTACCTGAATTTGCATAGCAAAACCTGGAAAAGAAACATGAATTATGAACCCTGGGAGAGGTGTCTCACAGTGCACCAGGGTTCAGACCTTGGAAGTTCTCACATCTCAGAGGATTGAATGAGCCTAACAATACAGTGACTCCACATTTAGTAAAAGAGGTTTTAAAATTTTTGGAGGGCAACATTAGTCTGCTCCCATGTGACTGAAGAGACTGAAAGGCCTGAGGAGCATGTGCAGGTTGCTGAGAGGTATCTGCTAGAGAATCCCACTCTGGCCCTCTGCCAGCACAGCAGGGCTAACTCTCTTCTGCCACCTCCCTAAAGTTGACTGCAAAATGTATAGAAAAAAGGAAACTTCACAAACTCATTCGTTTCCAGTGAAAGGTACTGTCTTAATAGCTCTGGAGAATTATTTACCTTCAGTGGGTAGCAAACTGTACTGTGTCTTCTTTTTTCATTGCCCATCAGAGGGCAAGTGGGAAATTAAATCCCTGGAGATGAGGCAGTATCTGGCCTCCCTATTAAAATAAAAGCAGTAAAAATACTTTCTCATTGAATTTAAGAAGGCCCAAACAAGTAAAAGCAATTCTGTAGATAGATATAATAGGTTTTTTCTTTGGCAATCTATAGTCTGAATATAACACAGGAAGGAAAGGCATGAGAGAAGTTAGGACCCAAACAGAGAGTGTTCTGAACTACCTCTGCAGTTTTTAATTTCTCTGCATGTTTGATGCTCTATGCAGGTTCCCTTTGCTGTGTGTGGTTCTCATGGAAAATCCCTATAGAGTTCAGCTCCACAATGGTGGGGATTGCTGTGATGCACATCATCTTTGGTCTTTCAAGCACTGAATGAAGAGCTACAGTTTCTTTCCATGCAGTGATGCGGTTATGAAAATACTCTATTTCCATCTGCCAATTTTCCACTTTTACGGCTGGCTCAAAGAATTTCAAGCCTGCTGACTGTTCTGCTTTGTGACAAAATATTAAGCACTGAATTTCCATTATCTGCATTAATGGGATGTGCAGGTACTACATGTAAATAGCAAGTGCCAGCATGGAGACACCTCTCCTTTGAAATTTCAAAGAGATACTTTTGTAGCTCTAAAATGGTTTTGGAAGTTTCTCAAATGCTGTTATTTGGACTTGGGGTTTTTTTTTTCAGTAAAGAAAGCTATTTCTGCATCCTCCCATTTATCTCCCACTCCTTTTGCTTCCTGCAAGATAGTTGGAATGCTATGGTTCAAACTCAAAGTATGCCTTGCTACTTAGCGATGGTGAAGCTTTCCTATGCACTCCCTGGGGCTGTCAGGGGTCAGGCTGCAGCTTGTCTTTTCCCAGCAAGGCTTTCCAGGAAGACAAGTTCACTACAGAAACCGGGGAAACCTGGAGGATCGGCTAGCACAGATGTCAGAGCAACACGCGAGGAGTTTTTCTCCATAGGGGATAAATCTTCAGGACCTGAAGGAGTCTTTTAAGAATTTAAGAATGCCTTTAGCCTCTTCTTCTTTCAGTTTCTTGTTGATGCTGTATGCCAAGAAGGCTGTATTCCTAATTAATGTAAATGTAATGCTATCCAAGAGCCTCATGGGCTTTAACCATTCTCAGGGGTAAACACAGGGACGTGCTGTACAGTGAGCTGCTAAGCAGTCTGTCCTCACACCTGCCTCTGCTGTCACAGAAAGTGTGCCCTGCAGAGCTCTGCTTCCTACTCATCTCTGCCTGAAGTCTGTACATCCTTGTCTCAGTGCTGACCATCACCCCACCTCCCACTGGGATTTAAAAGAAATCAAGTGGGCAGGTGGAGAATAACTGATGTGTCATAATCAAAGTAAATCAGCAGACATAGTTCAACCATCATTTACTCTCCTATGGCAGGAAATATGCTGGAGAGAAATTTTTTACTGTGCAGCTGTCACACACATGAGTCTAGGAGAACCTTTGCTCCTTCTCTTTTTTTACCTATGCTAGAATGGTGTCCTGCTAATATTCCACTCTTGATTTTACCTTGTAGGTTGCAACACTGATTGAACTATGCATATGCAACTTGTTTCTCATCCATGTGCTTTGTAAAGCTGAGAGAAGCACATGAATGTAATATATATACTGTGGATTTTTTTTTTCTTTATGAAAAGAATTCCTTTTTAAAAAGTAGTCATGAGCCAATCCAGATGGTAAAATTTGCCCTGTTTCATTAAAGTCAATAGTACTGCAGCAGTTTACAAGAGGTAGAGAGGTGAGTCTGCAGAGTCAGGAGGTTAAATGACAGATCTGTCCAAGCAGTTTGTCAAAAAAACCTGTTGGAGACTAAATAATTACCCAGAACACCTTCCTAATGTAGAGCTGTTCTTGGTTCATTAACTAAGACTTTATTCAACTAGTTCCAAGTGATAGGGTTCTACCATTTTCCTCATAATTTCCTCACAATTAAAACAAAAAAATCCTAATATTATGTCCCTGGTCTTCTGTACAGGCTCAGTTCCTTCCTGGTTTCTACCAGGGCATTCTAATTATAAAGAGGCCTTGAGCTCTATGTGTGATCTTGCATCTCTTCTCAGATATCTCCCACTCTTAAGAACTTCAGGAGAATTGCTCTTTTCACTCTCACTGTATCATACAATTCTTTCATGGTTTGGACAGACTTTCCAATTCTAGTACTAAGTGAAGGAAACAAACTCTAAAATGAATGTTGAGCCTCTCCATTGAAAGGCAGTTTGAAAAAGAGAATAAATGCTAGACCATCTTCTGAGATGCAGGGTGCCCAGTGAACCTGGGCAGCAGCAGAAGTACTCTGTTAACAGCACCAGACCTGGTTCCAGTACAGGGCACTTTCCCTCTTCACCATTGAGTTTCTTTTGGTCCATCAGCATTTTAAAGTGCTTTCCTTGCCAGCATGCTGATTTCACCCACAGCCCACTGTCCCTTCTAAGTTTTGCTTTGCTGTTACCCTGATTTCTGGTTTCCAATACTTCTCCAGTATTACAGATGATTCCTTGCCCAACCATCATCACCTGAGTTTCCTTGAGTCAGATCTAATATTGCATTGTGATTGCTTGACTATTCTTCTCATTCTTCCTCAACAAATACTGAGGCTCCTAAGCCCACAGCAATAAGAAAAGAAAGCAAACAAAACCATAGTGAATGAAGCTTCTTTCCCAAGGCTTAGGGACATGCTTGGAGATGTCTCAATTCCCTTTTCCAGCTTTATAAACTGCTAGACATAGTCATTATCATCTCAGAGCTGAATCTACTGTGAAGCTATGGAAACTGCTTTAAAGTACGGCTTAACTACCCCGCACATTCCCTTCCTTTCCTGACCCTTCACACCCACCAGGAGCTGAAGAAGGAGGTGATGATGGGTGCTGAGGACTGGGAGAATCACCACTGGCTCTTTGCCAGCTGCTATGCAGAAAGCACTGCCAGCTTCTCCCACCATTCTCCTCTGTCACTGCTTATCCTCTCTGGTGTTTATAACCTGTGTGATTTTGAAAATGAAGGTGAGAGATTCTCTCCCATGGGAGGTACAGTACAGGGTTGATCTTAGTTAGAGACCACAGAAGGGTGAGCTGGGGACCCAATCCACCAAAGTACCTGCAGCCTGAGTTATATTTGCTGCAGTCTTATGAGTGAAAGACAGAAAGCAAGACCCTATTACAGTCCTCATTTCTTTTCTACTGTTGGCTGTAAATGTTTATCATGTAGCTCAATGCATCCTGTCAGCAAGAAGAGAAAACCAAATAAAGCAAAGGAAGGTTTTATTAATGTCTCTCTGATCAGAATGGGTTTATGGTAGTAAAAGGACCCAGACACAGGGTCTTGCTTGAATTAAAAATAAGTTCTTATAATAAAGACAGGTGAGAGGAATATTTATACAAATACAAGTAAGGAAAAAAGGATGGAGGGAAGCTCTAGTCTTAATTGGGTATGTGAAGGTACGGAGAGAAAGAGTGACTGGGAAATACATCCCTTCTGGGAAAATGAATTCTTTTTTATAATAGGAGAGTTCTATTCTTGTAGGCTTTGAAGTAACTTCCTTTTTTTTTGTCTTTGTCAAGGCATCATGTTTGGCCACTTGAGTGTAGTCTGTCATTCTAGCTTAAACAAGAGGAGAACTTTGCCTTGTGCATTGTGATGCTGTGGTTTGATGGATCCAGATGAGGCTCAGGAGATGACAGCATTGCTTTCAGCTCTGTCACTGGCTTGCAGGTTGACCCGGCCCAGTCATGTAATCAATCTTTGTCTCATTTACCTGCCTTAAAGTGAGACTAGTGGGAATAAATCTATCAATTTTTAAGCTTCTATTAGGTATTCCTGGTAAAAATATTGGATTCAAGCTTGTGTGAAAAGGACTAGAGATACATTGTCACTTATATTCAAATATTTATTTTAATGTAAATAAAAAAAATAAGCCAATAGAGAGACTCCTCTTTGTCCTGATAACTTGAAGGAAAATTTAAGAATATTCCTGTAGATTATAGAATTCCTTGAAAAGGAATATTCCTATGGTGCTTTCAGAGGGTCTCAGTCTTTGCTCTCTGCTCTGTTGAGGATTGGTGAATTGCAAGCATGCGGTTGCATTTTTGACATGGGACCAAAACATTGAAACCACCATGGAGCACAGCACAGTGTAGCTCAGAAGTGCCCACACTGGCTCTGACACTCATCCCAATAAGAGTTCTACTTGACCTTATTTTCCCTGCCTTTTTAACATGAGCACAGCTAATGCCCCTGAAATTTTTCCAATACTTGCACTCAGAGATTTTGCACAGTGCCCTTGGCGTTTCCCAAGCACGCCAGATGCTCCACAGCTCTGAATGGTTATATTTATATTGTATTTTCATCCTAGACTTGAGCCCTGGGCTTTGGCTTCACACAGTTTGCTATTTTGCCCAAACGGATCTCAGCTGTCAGGAAGGGGTTCAGATCATCCTGCCTGAGTGTGGAAGGAGCTGCACCTTGTGCTCTCTCTTCCCCCTCCACCCCACGCTCACACCTCATTTGCTGCAGCAGGACTGACCTGAGAGGTTTAGGCTGCCTGTGCAAGAGACAGGACACTCAAGCCTTTACCGAGGCTAAGAATAGGAAATAAATCAAAGTTCTGATCTCATCTTGTGTAAGAATCCGTGTCTGGGCAGGCTGTTTGGGTCCAATCTGGCTAGCTATGGACCCCAGCCCACATGACCTTACATAGGACAAAAGGCAAAAGATAAGAAGTGCTCTTCTCCACGAGGGGGCAAAGTCCTAAATTTATTTCCTTGATAGGACACCCGATCATCCAGGTTATACCCCAGGTAAGAAAAAGAAGAGACCAGATGCCTCATGGCAAGAGACTTTTACACCCAGAGAATGGGGGGCGGAGGAAGAGGACCACAGCCAATGGGATACAAGTGAGGAGGGGGCTCAGGGAGGAGTAAACCTAGGACAAACCATCACCACAGGGCTTCTGGGGCAGGGAAAAGCCATGTGATATAAAAGAGGAATTCCATGAGGATAAAAACATACTATTCTGTGCAATAATACAGAACCCAGTGCAAAACAACTAAATAGCTATTTCATGCAATACAAAAATCTTGCACTGCATTGCTCTTTTCAGCAGCTGCTACACAGAAGGAGCCAGTCAAGAACAGAGCCTTTTCCAGGCATACTTGCTCCCATAAGCACATTAGCCCTGGAAACATAAACAGAAGGCAGAAGAATGTCTTGGGATTATGTTTTCCTTTCCTTGTACCGCGTGTCTCTACTTTTTCTCTCTTCCTCTCTCTCTCATCCCTCTCTCTCAGGTGACTGCTGTTTCTCTTTGCAATGCCATGCAAGAACAGCCCACACGCTGGGCATCAAATGGAGATGATATGGATCCACATTTCAGCAATTTATCTTTTGCTGGCTTGTTTGAGACTCAAAGTACCAATCTGCCTTTTAATACCTCAGGTACTACTAAATTTGAAGTGACTCTGAGGAATAGCTACACAAATTCAGAAAGCTTTTTACATAGCCTCAGCTTCAATATAGATGGATGTGTTTATTTCTTTATTCCTTCCTGCAAAAACAGTAAAGTATGTAGGTGGACATCTAGTCAGACTTTTGGGATGCCTGTCTGAGATCTGTCCCACTCCTCAAAGGCTTGGCGCTAGAAAAGAGAAGTAAATGCAGTCTAGGATGGATTTTGCACATAGTCGAAGCTATTGGGCAAACAACAACAACAAAAATTTCAAGATTACCCATTACCAAGCTAGGTATTAATTTCAGCTGATTTTATTATGGCAAGTCCAGAACTAAACACTCCACTTTTAATATTAGAAGCAGCATTTAATCACCTCATTTGTGCAGTCAGCAACCGAAAACATATTCCATCTTAAAAACTGTTGGAAAGGGAAGGGGATGACAATGGTGCGATTTGCTGGAGACACCAATAAAAAGTATGTAACAAAACTAAACTTCAAGAGTTGGTAAAAGATGGTGGCACCAAAGCAATGTTCATTTGGTGTCTGACTCACCTATCTAGACATAGACATAAAGTGCCTTGTATAGGCAGCTGCTCTGCCACTGCTCAACAGAGGCCCAGCCAGGGCACAAGGGGAAACTGAAATTTCACTACCCTTGTTTGACAGTCTGTAGCTGATGGCTTTAAACAGTCCTAAATCCTGTCCTATAAAAATACTCTTTAAAATGTGCTTGAGAGTGTGAGGAAAGTAAAACTTTGTGGGTTTTTTTTTAATTATTTCCTGGCTCTTTCCCAGTGGTAGTTATAGACACTGAGTGTGTATGCAGGCACACAGTCACATGCTTTTCCCTTAAAATTAGGAAATATAAACTACATGAAGGTCTCCTGGTGCATGAAAACTGAAAAAGTAAAAAAAAAAACTTAAAAAAAATGCATTTAAGAACAGTAAGGCTGTGTTCTCTCCGTTGCTTACAGCTTGGACTCCAGTGCAACAGGAATTTAAATAACTGCTTAAGAATCAGACAGTTTTTCTGTTTTACTACTAGGTCATTTTTGGGGTGCAGATGGATGGGACAGTGGGTGGCTTGTCCTCATCACAGATCCCTGGATTTCCTCCACTGAAAATGATTAGTCTCCAGTGCTGGAATGCTGTCTGGACCAACACTGGAGGAGATGGATGTCTCCCTAGCTGTTGTCAGGCTGGCTTTGCTTGTTGTGACATATTCCAAACAGATAACTTCACATTTTGGGCATGGGCTAAAGCCTGAGCTGAAGAAGGATGGGTTTAGGTATGTGCTGAGTGATTTCCCTAGTTAGAGCTGGAACAACTAGCAGATCACACTCTGTAAAGCACCAATGTCTGAAAAAAGCAGCACATCCTAGATCCCTAATTACTGGTGTTCCAGTGGGAACTTCTTTTAATTTGGTTTTCTGACCTGAGAGACTTTTTACAGGGGCATGAGTGATATGTGATAGAACCAAGGGTTATGGTTCCAAACTGAAAAATAGTAGGTATAAATCAGTTATTAGGAGGAAACTCTTTGCTGTGAGGGTAGTGAGACACTGGAACAGGTTTCTCAGAAAAGCTGTGGGTGCTCCATCCCTGGAAATGTTCAAGGCCAGGCTGGACAGGGCTTCAAGTAACCTGGTCTAGTGGTACAGTGGATGGAGGTTGATGGTCCCTTCCAACCCAAACCATTCTCTGATTCCATGCTAACTAGTCAGCAGATACCTATGAGGAATTAGACCCTCTGGAATACTTTCCTGGATCCTTAACACAGGTGGGCCACATCAACTTCTAGTTCAGAGAAGACTTGACGTATTCTCCCCATGGCCACGCTTGAATCCCTTCAGCTGCACAGCTGCTATAGCAGAGCTGCTCCATTTACCTGCATGACCAAAGTTGTCCCAGGCTGCTTTCATTGCCAAAGGACAGAGCTATAGAGCTAAGCATCTCCAGCCCATGGTTTGCGCTGGAGCAGAATGGACCACAGAGGGCAATGGGTTCAAACAGCACTCCTGACTGCAGAACCCAGCAGCTCTTCTTCTGCACCTGCTGACAGAAGAATTTTGGGAGGATAAATCCAACCCCAGCAGTAGATTAGCTCTGATTTGTGTGCATATTATAATTCTGTGAGGGCACTGCTGTGTAGATTTCCTTTCCTGAGGCTATTTAACAGAGGTTTCATTATGGAAGGAGATGATACAGGTCCATGTAATTTCAAAGGAGAACAAAGCTTGCTGTAGAGGTGTGAGCAGAATCCTGGAAGCTATCTGGAGTCAGGCTGATCAGATAACATTTCCCAGACAGTTTTCATTAGAAAAGAAGTCTTTAATTAAGTCTTATAGTTTTTTGCAAAACCGTATGAATTTCTGTGGAATTCCTGCAGGAGAAAACATTTTTAAAATAAAAATAGATTTAGGATCCCATTTCAAAATTTTGGTTTGAAACAGGGAAATTGTATTGGTACTACTTTTCCATGCATTTTTCATATTTCTGTTTTGTGTATGCCTTCTTTCATGAGGTCACTGTTGAAATGTTCTCATTTTAATTTTTGTACAATAAAGCAATCTCTTGGATATTAATGAAGCCAGGATTTAATCCAATTCACAAAAAGAGCTAAGAAACTCTAATTAGCTCAATGTGATTGCCCTCAATAATTGAAGGCAGACAAACACCAGGATATTTCAATGACCACTGGCATTCACTTTGATATACCATCAGCAGTAGAAACAAATGTTATATGGTCTTAATTAAAATGATTTTTTTAAACCTACACAAAATTTTGGAATTATTTTTGAAAGGCAGGTAAGATATATTGGAAGATTTAAAAAAAGAAATCTTTTGGAAGTCTGATTATTTTTCTCTTCTTTCTGGAATTCTACCTCCATATTTGAAATTGAGCTTGCTAGTGAGTAACCTACAGTAAATTTGGCGTTAATGGTTTAAAATGATGCTAGCCCAGCTGCATTGTTTCTACTGATTGAGATAACCAGCCTCAGAGTAAGGTTCAATGAACTTTGTGCAGCCCCCTAATTGCTTTCCTCAAAAGGGGCATTTATCTAAAGGTGCCAGACTTTAAAAAGAAGGGGCTGGGACAGGGTCTGACTTTGAGTCTTGTCTTTCAGTCTGTCTCAGAAGCAGTGACTTCCAGCAGGGTAAAAAGGCAAATTGCTGGAGGCAGAGCATTTTATCTGGTCCTGGATGCTTGCCCACCCCTGCCAGGTAGCCAGCATCCCATAGCATCTGCAGGCAGATCTCACCCTGCCTTTGTCTTAATTCCCCCTTCTGTAAAGAATGTAAGTAATAATGTAACTACCTACCTCAAAGCAATGCAGGAATTAATTACTGTTAGTAAAGTCCTTTGAAGATAAGATCTAAGTATTATTATTAATAATTTACCTGCAATTTGCTCTGTGCCTTAAAAGACAGAAATAATTTACCATGAAATTATGTGATACTACCTAGGGCTAAATTAAGGTCTTGAATGGATGTGAAGGGCTTAGATTACTGCTAATGTAAACTACTGTGTAGAGCTGCCAAAAGGCAGAACTGGGCTTTATGTAAATACCCAGCCAGGACCTCATTATATCACACAAAATTAGTACTTATAGGATACAAAGGTTGTTTAAGTTGTAAGTTACCCATTTCCTGAGATATATACAGAGGTGCAGATCTTCAAAGACAGCCTCTTCAAGAGAAGTAAAAATTATTTAGTATATGCATTTAAAGATAATAACACAAAAGGCTGAAGATTTATTACTCGAAGAGTCAACACATGAGGCTTTCCTTGGTTTCTTCAGACTGACACAATAACCCACTTTGCATAATTTATCTCCCATTGTTTACCTCATTCATTATCCTAATGAGATACTTAAGCATAATCTCCCTCAGAAATACTTGCTTTGCCATAGGAGTGAAGGTTTAAGCTTCAGGGGAATGAGATTCAGTGCTGAAAAACCAAGAGACCTGTGAACAGAAATGGAGAGACCAAGTGACCCATGACAGCTCCTCCTGTCAGAGGGAGCAGAGAGCCACATTCTCCCCTGGCATTCTTGGTATTTAGGAGAGAAAATGATGCAGTTCCAGTCCTTCCTGCACCTTGAGAGCAAAGGGATGGTTCCAAGCAGAACCATCATATACCCCTGCTTAGCTACAACCCATGCTGCAGTAACTTGCCATGAAGTCAACTTTCCTTTGTGTGATAAATGATGATAAGCCACCTGCAACACTTCATTAATCTCTCCTTTAAACCTTTTCCAGGGATGAAGCCACACTTTACTTCTATAGTTTATGAACACACACTCAGAGATATGAAAGGGGAGAGAAATACACCCATTTGAATGTAGGATTCTTGGCAGCCACCACAGCCATGAGACAAAACAGGTTGATTGTGGTGTCAGTAGAGAATATCTTCTCTCCCAGTCTGAGGACCAGGCTCTGGGCAAATTTTATGCACAGAGCATAGCAAGCAACATGAGGAAGGCTTAGTATTTTGTAATAGATGATAAGCTTTGGCCAAGTTTTCATCATATCTGTGAGATATCTTCCTGAAGCCATATCAAATTTATATATCCAAGGTTAACAAGAGAAAATACTAATGAGGATGAAATAGCAGGGATGATAAACTCTAGCTGCTGAGGAGGTGAAAATACAAATAATTTTCCTGTGAGCAAGAAGTGGTAGTGTTGGTGTAGCAGCAGTACAATGAGGAGCTGGAATGGATGGCCTAAAGATACCATGATGTATGTCCAATACTTGGTGATAACAGAGTCCTGATTTTTCCTGCCTGGAGACAGAGTTATCCTCTCTATTATTTGCTTAGCAAACCAAAGCAGTGGAAAAACCTTCTCTGTTTTTAGTCTGTATTTGAGCAACTGAATCATGATGGAGAATTTAGGTCAAGCTAAGCAGATTTAGCTTAAGGACCTGACCATTGTTCTTAAACTGCATTTGCCCCAGTGTTTGGATGTGAGTGGTAACATGAGTCCCTCTCACAGCAGTACAGCTTATGTGGTAGGAGACAACAAAAAAGTATCATACCCTCTCCTAAAACAAGAATACTATTACAGCTATTTCACAGAGTCATTAGCTACTATTTATAGGGATTCTGAAGCAAGTTTTCAACTACAGAATTTAAAATTGTCATTAATGCCTTGCTTTGCAGAGCTTTCATGGCTCACTTTTGGATCTGCACAGATCAAAGTGCTCAGGAGAAAGTTAATTTACAGTTAACAATACTATGTTTGTACATGTTATTTGTGCAGTTCCAGTTTTAACCAGGAGACAGCGGTGGTGCTTAAAGCAATCCATGACTTTGTCTGTTTCTCAGAAAATATTCTGAGAACTCAAATTTCCCCCAGAACACCAACAATCAAGTCCTCTGCTTTTACCAGTTCAGAGTATGGATGTGAAACTAACCCAGGAAAATACGCAGCTAATGACAGTAGGAAATCAGACCCTGTTTTTTAATGTGTTCTACTTTGTGTGGATATTAAAAATTCATGAGGAAAAATTCATGGTTTGGAGACTTGCCCATAAAAAATCATCAAATATCAAAGACTGACATTTTGTTTCCTCATCTGCATCGGGATAAAACTACTGGCTCTCTTTCTGGCTGTGACCTAAAGTCCTACCCTGGGCTTAGGAAACCTTTCTGACAAAAATTTCATAGAGATGCTGATGTTCTTACTATGACAACTTCAGTTTGAACAGAAAAGTATTTTTCTATTAATCCTCAGTTTTCTGAGGGTAGTTTGAGACAGCCCCAAGTATAAAACTTGATTCAGAATATGATCCAGCTTAATTTCATTGTCATCTGTGGTCCTCATTCCTCATCTTTATTTAATGGTTAAGGGCCTTTTTGAATTTGCCAAGATGGTGCATCTCTCAGTTTCTAGAACTGTGGCATTCACATTCTCTGAACAGAGAGAGACATAATTCTCTCTCTCAGGATTTTCCCTGGAGAAGCACAGAGAGAAGAAGAGGAAACAAGTCTTATCTCTGCTTGCTGCTCCTGTTGTTTTGCACATGTGGAATGTATTAGGAAGATTGTTTACCTGAAGTGATTTGTCAGTTGGATTCTGCTGAGGATTGTTTTGTTTCCTTGGCCAATTGGGTCAAAGCTGTATCCTGACAGTCTCAGACAGTCATGGATTTTTCTTTACTTTTCTTTACTTTTCTTTATAGTATAGTATAGTATAGTATAGTATAGTATAGTATAGTATAGTATAGTATAGTATAGTATAGTATAGTATAGTATAGTCTAGTATAGTATAGTATCTCTTTAGTATAGTTATGACATAGTATTAATGTAATATAGTATAGTTTTAATAAAGCAATTGTTCAGCATTCTGAATCATGGAGTCAGATGCCAATCATTCCCAGATGTTGGGGTCTCCTGAATTCGATATAGAACCCTACTTAGAGCTCATAGGTACCACAGGTGTCAATTGCCTTTGTTGCTTCTCAAATCCACGTGCAGCCATTTGGTGATCACAGGATCAGGTCTGCTACCAGGTTGGAGATATTTCTTCAGCTTTTAACACTTATGACTACACTATCACCCAGGTCAAGTGCTGACTGCATTTTCAAACAGTTCTTTGCATGTTGGCTCCACAAAGACAGGTACTAGTTAATAAATTGGATATTTTTGTTGTATTTGTAGCAAATTAGAGTAGCAGGTGTCACAGGAGTTGAATGCACACACCCAAGAGTCACCAGTTCAGCTGATACTGTAGGCATATTTTTAGATGCCTCTTGTACTAAACTGAGCTATACTGACATTTGTGATTTGTTTTCAGTAATATTTTCTGGTAGCAGAATCTGTCTGGTCCTCATGGTCAGTGAACTGTGGGCTCAGTCATTCACACTTCCATTACATTGCACTGGATCCCAGCCACCTCATATGCTGAGTTCTTAGCTACAGAGGCTGCTGTCAGCCCCTCAGATTGGCCTCCACCCTTTTCAGAGACTTTCCAGAGTCAATTGAATCAACTATCTTCTGGTGTTATCTTCAATATAATGGACCCTGGATGCCTAACACCTACCAGACAAAGGAACACAGAAAAATCTGTCTTTTAGCAGAGGGCAATAAGTCTCTACATGGTAGTATGTGGCCTACTTTTCAAACACTAAAGTTGACATGGAGATGAAAACCAACGCTTAGATAGATATGAGAAAAAGAAGAATTAAGGCAGTGGAATGAAAAACCCGTTACTCAGACCCACAGAGCAAAGTCTGAAGGGAGAGAAAATGTTCTTCACAAGAGGAAGTGACAGCAAAGTAAAACTGTTCTCAGACCGAGATGAAGGACTTTTTCAGGCTTCTCTGTTTCTACTGTACTAACATTTCTGATGTGTTGAATCTGATTTGCAATTTACTTCCATTATAAACTTCTACTGTCAGCCCTATGTCCAAACTCAGTCTTCTCAAATGTTTCATTATGTCTCAGTCTTTGTTATATTGAAATACTTGCTGTCAGGGACATAACTTGGTTTGTCACTACATGATCAGTATTCATGGCAGCCATCTCTGAAATTGTCTTGAGCAATCAACCTCATGCAAGCAGTGATATTGGCAAGGCTGGAATTCTCAAGTTGTCCATGGATGCAGGTGCCTTAGGGGCTACTGGCATGGAATCAAATAGAAATAGCAAAGCCTTTCTTGTTTCAGCTGTTTTGCTTGGTGTGGTTGCACTTTTATATTGATTTGATTACACTTTTATAGGTACAGATGTTTCCTCTGGATCCATTAAAGAATTGAAAATGGACCTTCCATTATGGAAGAAACAATTTTCTGCATAATACAGATGACACCATGACATCTTTCAAGCAAGGTGGCCCTCTGGGGAGTGTTCATTGTTCCTATGTTTATCTCTGATCCTCATGGTTTTCATTTAAGGGTAGCTTTTCAGTAATTAGGGTAATACTCTCTAGATACATCTGAGTTTTCTGCTATTGTTAACTGACCTAGTGAAGAGGAGCCTTGCTTAAGCTGTAATAACACTACTTTGAACAGCACAGTGATAGCAAAGAAAAAGAAATTAGGATAAAATAAAATAACCCCATAAGTAATTGTAAAGCCTGTGGCTTCTTTCATAAGTTTTGCAATTACAATAAGTATGTGCTGTGACAAAAATGAATGCAAAATAATATCCTTGCAAGATCCACAATGAATCATTTATTGGTTAAATAACTGTCGTTTCTGAAAGGAATCATGGGGCAGTAATGCTTCTAAAAACTGTGACTGACAGGTTGTAGACTTCTACCCAAGAGAGGTTCTGGGAGTTTGTATTGTTTATTTACAAAGGATACTAGTAGGTGGAACTCTACACGGAAATTTTTTGCCAGGGTTTGACTGCTGTCTTCATTTTAAACCTAGAAAATCAAAAGTTTTCAAATTCATGAGGTAAGTGAGAACAATCCCACTTCTACTTCCAGCTTCTTCTGGGGAGGAGAAACAAGAAATTATTCACGGTATCTGCTGAATAAGGAGCCTCCAGGTTCTCAGTTCCTTGTTGGCTCCAGTTCTTAGCTGCAATCCAGCATTCCTAAAACCCTGGAGTAATGAAAGACTAAATGCCTTATGACAGGCAGGAGGTGGGGAGCTGGGGACTTTGAAGCTTGTAAACTCAGTATCCCACAGCGTCTGGGCTTTCCATCCCGTATCAGCTTGACAGGAGAGTGAACTGTCAAGCAGAGGGGAGTCCAAAAAATGGAGTTTCTTGTCCTCCAGTTGGAAAGGCAGGCTGGTAGCAGGCCAGGTGAAGTTTCCAGTCGGGTTTGGAAGCCTGTCATTGGTTTTGCAGCAACTTCATTTGCAATTAAACTGTCTCAAAGAAGAATTTTGTTTTTGATGAATAAACAGTTCTTCTGCAGGAGGGAAAAACTAAACTAAGCAGGGAATTTCCAATTAGCTACAATAATAGGCCTGTTGCTCACTGAGTGTGGCACTTGAAGAAAATATATTCCAGAAAGCAGAGTCATGGGGGTGGGAGGAGGAGTCTGTCTATGGGTAGGTAATAGGTAACCAACAAGTGGCTGTGTTGGAAATATGCACTGATGATGCTTTGCTATTAGTGCAGCCAGGGGTTTGCAATGAAGATGTAGTAGGCAAAAATGCCTGTGCTGACTGTATGACTTCTGCTGAAGTGATTATCCTGCTCATCCCTGCCCATCCTCTACTTTGTGTTCTCTCCAGCTCTCCTCCAAGTCATCAGCAACCTGATTCATCTCAATGAACTGATAAAAGGGTAGTTACTTCCTTTTCTTCTCAATGTATTTTCTGCCATCATTAGGATAGCCTCAGAGTTGGAAGCTGGAGTAGGGAAAAAAGGGAAAAGGAGGAAAGCAGGATCTCTTTTCTAGCTCCCTTTCCCAGGGTCAGTAAGCCCTTTGAGCCATATCCCTTATGGCCAGTCATGCATAGACGCATCAGACTGTCTGTGCAGAGTCCGTGCTTCAACATAAATTTCTAAACCTGTCTTCAGGTTGCTTCTTTGAAATTAACCTCTCCTTGCCAATTCTTCTCAATGTACTGTACTTGTTTTAATTGTCCTCATAATTCTTGGAAAATCTGTAGTATAGATCTGTAATGCAGAAGTTACTGGCAGGTCCTATTTTCACATGCCTTGGTCCTGCCTGAGCATTCTTGAGGGTACTGTTGTTGACAAATGTATGGCACACGAAAGTTATATCCTATGCCAGCCTACTGACAGCAATGAGACGTTTGTCCATGGGAAACCAATGGACTTTCTGTAAGATCTCTGACACATGAAACATATGGATTATAGAATTTTTCTCATTAGTCTAATTTTCTAAGACACAAGCAATTTAGTCTATCTCAGCTCAGATGGCAAGATTCAATTTCCCACCATTGCCACAAAACTTGAGTAAGCTTGGGTTATTCTTTGACAACAAAATAAAGGAACAAAAAAATCACATTATTTTTCTCTTTAAAAATCTTAGGAAGTTTTTAATACAATCAAAGATTTTGGAGCTTCCCAAGAGTTCAAGGCTGATTGAATTTGGCAATACCAAGTTTCCAACAATGCAGGAAACATTTTGCTTGATGGAGAATGAAATCATACCTGGAGTTTCCCTCTCACCCAAACTCCTTAAAAAGATTTTCAGAATGGTGACATTACAACTCTAACCAGTGAGAGCTGATTTCGGTAATTTCACCAGATGCTTCACCAAGGAAACATGGTCATCACTTAAAAAACCTATAATGACTATTTGTTTGGAATCAGCAAGGGATTTTGTACTAATTCCTGAGGTTTCAGGAGAGCAGTGAATTTTATGCTAAATTTATTCATAGACTAGATGTATCTTTTTATAAAGTGCATAATAACTCTGATTTGTGTGTTCAGATAATACTATCTGCTCAGACTTGTGAAGGAAAAGGCAGGTTCTGCTCCTATATCCCTAGGGAGGACCTCTGCCTCCTGCACTTTTTTAAAAATTTAATTCATTTGAGGGGAGGGGGAATATGGAGAAGAAGAGAGGTTAAAAATTTGTATAGCAGTTCCAAAACATTGAAGAAAATTCAGCCACCTTTTGCTTGATGCAGTTACAAAGCAGTTCAATTTGTAAAAAGGCACATCTACAAGAAAACAAATTAAGCCAAAACTGAAGGGAACATTTGTCTCCTGGTGAAACTGTGAAATCCAGTGTAATATTTTTAATTATTTTTTTTTTATTAGCTCAGGTGTTCTCAAGCTTTGGCAGTAAGAGAGGCCATTTTGCAGTGACATGATGTGTAATATTGACAGAATCAATTGCCCAGCATCCCAGAACACTGGCCTGCTTCTCAAGCTGGGTCACTCATGGAATAAAACAGCATTTCATGTCCTGGAAGATCATATTTTGCTATAGCATATCTGTCACATAAACTAGCAAGACTGGAAGTAAGACAGCTTTTTAGAGCACCTTGCACCTTCAAATTTCAAGGCACTTTGCAGGGACAGGGCTTAAAAGGCAAACATGAGAGGACTCATTAGTGCCGCATGCTCTTCCTGCCCCTCTGCTGCTTCTGCTGCAAAATGCACCTGGTGCTGATTTCCTTTGTAATGCACCTTGGGGAAAAGGGAAACACATTGTCTGAGTGGGATAGCATTCTGATAGAAATAACTGCAAGGAGAAAGGTCCTGCCCCAGAGTGTGTCTAGCCTCAGGCTCCACTCACACAATGCATTCAGCATGCAGTGCCTTGGTGCTCTGTGAGCAGTTCAGCTGACTTCAGTGCTGCCTGAAGTGCACCTTCACAGTGCCTAAAGTAAACACGTACAGGTAAGACTTTGACAAGTCATAGGCCAGGTACTGCAGCCTTGTGAAATTCCCTTTGCTATGGATCTCTATATCTGTGGAGAGCTCCACAGAAACACGTGCCACTTCTGACTCCAAGTTCTACCTGGTGAGAAAAAGCAAGAGATGAAGGAAAAATATGCAACGGAGGGAGAAGGAAGGAGTAAAGCATGTGGGAACATGACTGTTGGGAAAAGAGGGATGTGGGACAGCTTAAAGTTGTAGGTATCTCTGGGCACCTTCATATAGGCAGAGGTGGAGAGGCTGAGCTGGCCATACCCACAGGTGTGGAAGCAATCTAGCTCCAGTTTAGAAACCACATGGCTGTAATAATGAGGCCTGGGTTTGATCTCTGCAGACTTAGCCTGCACACAACTGTTAGCTGAGATATTGGGGCCAGCCAAGTACAGTGGTAGATACATGGGTACCAAATCCTCTTTCCAATCATTCCTCTCTGGGGGGCAATTCACTTGCAGATTGCTAAATATCTTGCATTCACACTGGGTCTTGTCCAGCAGTGCTTTGCTCCTACTTCCTGTTTGTGATTCAAAGAAACATAAACGAGGAAAGTATTGTTTTCAGATGTGAGATTTTTTTTTTTTTTTTTTTTTTGGGGGGGGGGTAATCTCATGGTTTCGGGGAACGGACCTGATTTATCTGAATGTTTTGGACTGGCAGTGTTGCATCTGGATTAGCCTTTCCTATTGTGAAGTTGCTAGTTGAAAGTCCTAAGGACCTCAGTCCAGATCCATATTTACCCAGATAGCTAAACTGAATGCTGTGCAATTTTAGTGCATGTGAGTATTCCAGAGAAAACTTTAGCAGGAATCAGATTCTCCTTTTAAATTTTTCGTCTCACACGTTTCTGACTTTTGAGCTTAATTAAATCCCACAGATGGTTGGCATTATGGCAGGAACAAGCAATATCTATTGAAAATCCCTCCTAAAGAGAAACCCTTTTGCTTGGCCCATTTCTGCACTGGGAACTGAGTGGTGTGAGCTACTGCCTTTCTAAGAGCAGCCATATTGGTGTGATCCGAACGGATTTAGGCACAAGTCTTGGCACATGATATTAATATCTCCTTGCTGCACGGATAAACATATTCAGATCATCAGGAACACTCCTGATATTACAATGGGAGAAGATACTAACCAGCAAAGAAGTAGAACTTTTGAAGAGTTTTTCCACCATTCTGACAATGGAGCTAAAGGGAAAAGATAAATATTAGTAGATATGGAAAAGAGTAGGTAAGGGAGAGGGGAAAAGAACCAGAACCAGATGGAGAAAAAAAGAAGAAGATAAAAGGAAGGAAAATTAAAGAAAAGGGGAAAAATGTGGAACATAGGTACCCAAAGAGAATTTGGGTCTTTCTAGAGAACTATTTTTTTTTTTTTCAAAATGTCTGTTGTCTGTAGCATGTTTCACAGGCACTGAAAAAAATATGTGGAGGAAATGGATTATTATTTAATTTCTGAAGTTGTTTGTGCATCTACTTGACCTGATAGGTATCTATAAGCCAAATAGCTGAAAACTACTACTCTAGATATTGGACATGAAAACATTTGTTTTGCTATCCATGCAGCTGTAGAAGTGATAAATGAGAGATGGAAAGAAACAGGCGTTCTGTAAGAATGCAGATTATCTCTGACGGGGAAAAGACAATGTACTGGCAACTCAGTAGTAGCTGAAGCAAATGACAGAAACAAAGAGAGAAAATAGGTCTTAAAGGAGGCAAAAATAAATTGGCACAATCATTTTTCTTGATCTGTGACTTTCATAATAGGGCAGTTTGGCAACTCAGCCATCTCTGAGCACCTAGAAAGAGAGTTCAATAATGAGGCAGCCCTGGCCCCAGCAGCAGCAGCCAGCAGCTGAGGATGGCAGTGATCATTTGCTGGCACCTGAAACTCAGATCAATGCACCCTGCTCTGGGTGAGCTACAGGGGGATGGAGGGAGCAGAATCTTAATTGAAGCTCACAATAAGAGTGAAATACCCCTGCTAGAGTTACAAGTTTTTCTCATTACTGTTAAAAGTTGGAACAGTAAAAAAATCATGTTCCCTCCTCTGTCTCTACCTGTGGAGGAAGAGGGGACATCCGCAGAAAGTCTCCTCTGGAAGATCCCTCAGCCCCTCCACATGCTTCCTGAGCACAAGCCCTTAGCATGGGTTTCCAGGGGTGCAGTTAAGTGTCTCCTGAGTATTTATTTCTGCTGCTTAGTTGAAAGTTAAATACAAATCTTAGTTCTTTTTCAGACTCCTGAACTGCCACACTCCTGTCTTACCCCCAGAGCTGAAGGAGCAATTTAAAAGACTTAACTACATGTTATCATCATTTCTGTTTTGATGTGTTATTGCTAATTTGCATCCTCATTCCCTTACCTTCAAATCTAATAGAAGACAAGAGCTGTTCCCTTTTATCCCATTTTCTTTTATTTCTCCTCTTATTTTTTTTAATAAGGAGAAAGACATAAAGAAAGCAAGAAAATAAATACAAATACTGAAACAGCTCCAGATGAAAGGCAGTAAAATGACTGCCTGCTGCTCCCTCTTGAACTGACTGGCAGCAACTCAGAATTTCTCCTGTTGGAAACTGTGGGATTCCTCTCTTTGCACTGCTGGATCCTTTTAACTCCATCAGGTCTGGCCAGGAGACATGGCTGCAGCAGCAGCAGGTTTCTCAAGAGACTTGGAGACTGAGCAAGATGAGAAAGAGGTGTTCCTTGAACTTTTCCAGGAGTATAATAAGTCCAACCCACCTGCTGTCTCACCTTCCCTGACTTGGAAGGACTTCAGCTGCCATGCAAGGACTGAGAGGGTCTCATCCATTTTTTCCTCATCACCTTCCTGCTCTGTTTCTTCAATCCTTTTCCAAGAAATCTAAGAACAAGCTGCCATTTGAAAGATGGTACGAAGGAAAAGTAGCAGCAGAATTGAGAATAGAATAAAAAACTACACTTCATATCTCCTGAAGTGTCCTGAGCCACGCAGTACATCTTGTAGGTGCTTGTGTCTGGAGTCTTCCTTCTTGGAAAAATACAATCTGTGTGAGATGTGAGCTATGAAACCCTGTAACGGGGGCAAATGTTCACATGGCTTCCAGGAGAGCTCTCAGCATCCAGGCCTTGAAGCTGCCTGGTCAGTCCTGCTCCAGCCATGTCTTTCCTGTCTCTGCATCACAGTATGAGTGCAGCCAGAGAAGAGTTGAAAGCTGAGCACACTAAACCGGGCTTAAGTAATGTCTCTTCATCACCTGTGGGGTGTTTAAAAGCCAGGAGAAAGTTCACACTAGTCAGGCTGCTGCTTCAGCCTGTAAAACCAGCCACTGCTCAGCTTGGACTTGTGGGAGACCATGAAGGTTTCTGAGGAGCTGTCTCCCCTTAGCATGGTCTGGTCTCCTGGGGTGCAAAGACAAGTGAGTAGCTGCACATCCCCTGCTCTGGTCTCATGACAGACCTATTTCTGGGCTGACACCAGTGGTACCCACATCAGAGACATCTCCACTTAAACAGCGCTGGCCTCTCCCTCCTCTGCCTTTGGATTTGACCCTCCTGCTGCCTGGGCTGGCTGTGCTGCCCTCCATGCTCCATCCATGAGGGATGTGTGATTCCCAGTGCACTCTGGGGTGTGCCTCCACCCCAGAGAGCTTCAGAGGCCAGTGACACAAGCACTCTGTGACCTCGCTCGTGTCAGCGGGGTGCAAATCAAACAAAGCAGAGCTGCTCTTTGCTGAGTGCTGACTCTCTAGGTGCTGGACTAACATATGAGGGAGTGAAGAGACAGCAACCCCCAGCCACAGCCCTGCATTGCAGGCTAAGCCAGGCTCAAATCAGAGAGGTAGTGAGAGCACCTCTGCCTTGGAATCAGATCCTCCCTGCCTGTGCCATCCCTCCATGCAGAGTCCAGCTTTCACGCCAATGAAACAGAGCCCTGTTTAAAAACGCAGCTGCAGCCATCACTGGGGTTTTTCCCTGAGCACAAATATTCCTTTGACAGTATGTCTGTATCAAGTTAACTGGCAACAGAACTGCTGTTCTCTCCAGTCTAAGTAAAACATGTGAGTCCCTGCATTTAGGGCTTTGAGTCACAGAAGGAGCCCTGCTCCCCCATGGTTTCCAGTCTGCATTCCCATCCCCAGGTCATGCCGTTCCCTTTCCCTTTTGCCCCCATGTGGACAGAGTCCTCCCCTCCCTTCCCTTTCCCAAAACCTCTGGGTCCCCTGTCTCACATTTTCCCAGGTCAATCCCTGTGCTCTCGCACAGCATCTTCCCTTGTCCTTTTCCTTTGTGGCTAATAAAGGAGATTTGACTGACTGCCTTTGCTACCTATTGAAAATCATGTATTACTGCTACAATGAGGTTTTTTGGTTTGATTTGTTATGTTTTGTTTTTTTGGGGTTTTTTTTGTTTTTTGTTTTTTTTTTTTTAATTGACCTAATGGAAAAGAGAAGAAACCAAAATATTAATTTGCTCACTAAGACCTCAGGAAATCTAAACCTCAGGAATCCTTAAAGCACCAGGAGATGAGACATAAATTAAACAAATTACTCCAAACTCATTCCTGACACAGCTCTAAGTCTGATGCACACAAAGGAGGAAAATTGAGGGATGACAGCATCTCCATTTTCTTTGCCTTGTATAACCACTGTTGAAAGCAGAAAGGATGTTCCAGCAGAAACTTCCTCAACAAAGAAACAACCCTGAAGTATTCCTCCACACTGTTCTCCAAACAGCTCTGATTCTTTCCCTTAAGAAGGGGGAAAGAGGAAGGTGTTATCCAAGAAGGAAGACACACTGGTGCCTGCGACAAAATAAAACTCACAGACTTGTCTGTGCTGGCCTTCTATAAGTTCTTGCTTGTTAAAAAAAAATGGAGCTGTGTTTATTGCCTGGTGGGCCTTGGGAACCTTTCCTGAGCTAACTCCCGAGCAACTTAAAGCCCCACTATACAAAAGTGCTTGTGTCCCACAGGTGGTGGTGGTATCAGTGAAAGCAGAGCTCCAAGCCTCAGGAATCCAGCTGGCAGCACCCAGCTTAGGAGATGTGGAAAACAGTTTGGAAGAGCAGGTGGGAGCTGTTTTATCTCTTGCAGCCAGTGAAGGATCTGGGTGGCTCCAGCAAACCAACTGTTCCTTTCATAATGCCTTCTTTTCTTTCACGTTGTCGTTGACACACTGGGTATCTTTGTTTGACTTGTTGATCCTGGTGTGCCTGAGTGCCTGTTAATGAGCTCAGAGGCCTTGTCCCATCATTTTCCTCTTTGTGACATTGTACTACTCAAAGGCATTTTTCTGAATAGGGGATGCAAACATTGAATAAAGCTACAAAATGCCAGTCTTCAGTTAGGGAGGAAGATTGTTCTAAATGGTGTGCAAGAGCTGCCTTCCTTGCAGACACTAACCAAGCAATGGTGGGTCATGGTCCCTCCTATTCTCTGGGAAGCTGCAGGCTGGGAACAGCAACTGCACTTCTGCTCCCTCCTGGCAATTCAGTGTGCTGAACCCTTGACCACCACTTGATTTAAGGGATGCTTTCTACTCTCTGTTTGGTCATTAATTATTTATTTGTTAAGTCATGTAATGACTGTGTTGATCATTAACAAATCCATCTGGGGCTAATGTGCGTGTCATATCCACTGCGACAGGAGACAGTACAGCAAAGCAAACCAACCAGACAACCAATTTCTTTCTCTCTTTTCTTTATCTATTTGTATGTAATTGATTTGCAGTTAGTTGATTTTTCAATTTGGCTTTTTGAGGTTGGTTTACAAGTACTGATGTTTTTTTCTTTTGTGTTTTGTTTCTTTTCTTTTTAAAAAGGATTCTAATTTACATCTGTCTGCAACTCCCTGCTGGGGATTCATCAGGCAAATAAACCTTTTCCTTCCTTTTTTTTTTAAGTACAGTTTTTTCCAACCGCCAGAATCAAAGACTCAAAGGACTAAATCTTTAGGACTAGATTTTTTCCAAAGTTGGTTATCTCCAATTGAAGTACTACAACAAACAGCAGAACTTCACAACACTGAAGTACACAGACACCCAGACTCCTTTAGAAATGTGGCAGTCTCTTGGCAGTCATATGCTGGTGAAGATGTCAGACTAATTGCTGTGTCCATAGAGTACTTTCTATTATGCAGCACAAGAATCCTTTTGTCAGCACTCCCCAGCAATATCTGATTGATCAGACCATTTCTCAGAATGAGAAGCTACAAAAACAACTTATTTTTGATGGATACTCCACAGAAATGCAATCTATATCAGTGTTTTGTCATAAGGTTGTCTTTCCACTACGAGTTTGACCAGGGCAATGCAAACCAGTGTTAACTGGCATGGTCTCCTAGTCTTTGCAGCACTTAGCTGCTTAAAAATGGTAGCAAATCAAAACTAAGTGGAGGTAAAAGGTTTGGCATTATATAGCAATTCCCCAAGTTATTATCTGTCTCTGTTTATTCTGATACATGTTTCAGAACATTTCATTGAATATGTGCTGCTAGTTTAACTGAAGTGGGGCAAGGTGTTTGGTTTCTTTGTTTTTATAGTCTGCCTCCTTAATTTTATGAAACATTTTCTCCACATTTTCCTAATGGGAGTGGAACTCTGCTCCATTCTCTTTTTCAGGCTCTTCTCACTATGGAAGTGGTGGCTGGCTGGATGTGCTGGGTGGAGAGACCTGTGAATGAACATCTCCCAGTGATGAGTGGGTGGACAATAAAAACTGAGCCCATAGTTTTAGAGGAAAATGGAAACAGAAGCACATGGAACCTCAACACTGACAAGGGCAAAGCTCAGACTTAATCCTTCATGCTAAGGTTGTGCCATCCACTCACAGCAGGCTGCCAACCCATGGTTCAGCTCTGTGGAACACTACCTGGTGATGGATGTTATGTGTTTGGGTGCCAGGAATGGTTCTGCCCTGAGCCTGAGGCAAGCTCAGAGCTTTGCAGTGCTTCCTTAACCTTGATCTGTGCTGGAAAGGCCAGATGATGCAGGGCAAAGTGGTTACCAGCAAGTGGCTAACCCTGAGAGTCACAGCATTAGACCTGAATCTCACAACTGCCCAACAGGTCAGTCCCTTATGCACACATTTTCTTCTTTCTCTTGTAAAACTGGGAGTGAATCCATGAGAACTCTGCCTTCAGCAAGGCAATGTGGGGCTCTCCAAATTAGTTGAGATTTAGAGTTGGGCTGTTTTCTCAGTGGTACTTTCTGTTCAAAATTCCAGCTTGGCAGGGATTAAGAGTCATTGCCAAGAAATCCAGTCCCGTTTGACACCCATTAGGTCCCCAAAATACAGCCTCCAGTCTGAACAAAGCAAGCAGAACAAGAATAAAAGATCATAACATTGAACTGCTTTTCCCGTTGTGTGGGTGTAAAGAAATCCCCATGGAGTAGCTGAAGTTTTTGCAAAAATACTCTCAGCAATACATTGCTGGTAAAGAGCTTTCTGTGATATATAGGGTATGTGAGGCTGCAGCACAGTGGACATAATTCACTACTTCTGCTTGAAAATAAATCCTACTCCAAGTGGCATGAAATGAAGGTAGGAAAAGGCAGGGAGAGTGGAGATATTTCAAGGAACAGAAAAGGGATAATTGCATTGCAGGCCTGATTTTGTCTTAATTCAGCTTATATTTTACAGACTCAGACAATCCTCCTTCACTGACCCTGTTGGGTTGCAAGGTGTTAGATTTCTTGCAGACAAGATAAAGGAGATATTGCAAAAGTACCCTACAAAAGGAGAGTCTGGACTGTGTTGCTACTCTCTGTATTCTGAGGATTTGTGATGCTTTTTCTGCAGCAGATCACTTGTGTAAGTTTGGGCAAGGCATCTTGCTTTTTCCCCCTCATCCTTTTAGGTCAGGGACTATTTCTCATTAGCTTTGTGTAGAGCTCCTGGCACATAGAGACACTGATTTTGGTGAAGGTCCTTAACTGCAGAACAAGAGGTGTGTGAGGAGCATACAAATAGTAAATGTCATTGTTCTGAGTGAGTGATGTGATCATAGATATTGAACACTTAATTGACTCCCTCCAAGCATAAACATTAGGAACATTTGAAATGCCCCAGGAGTAAGTGAAACATTCCCAGAGGTCTGACAGACATGGCCCAGGACCTGTGGGACACCCTGAAGCAGCATCTAGAAGCCAGGGAGAATACTGCAGGGCATCCCAGATGGCTTTAGATGCCTGCAGTGAGAGACATTAACAGAGATCTGGAGCTTTTCCTCATTAAGCTGGTTTGGAGGCCTCTGTACAAGGAATTGGCATAGACTTCTTTCCCTCCCTGCAGCACCTTTCCCTCTGTTCCAGGGCCCCACACTGTGAACAAGGGTATAATTTGCAGTGCTAGCTCACCTTTGTTGTAGGGGATTACTGCAGCCTAGGGCCAGGGTGAAGGGGTACCAGAGGGGGCCCCAGGTGGAATAGCAGTGGTGAGCACTCATTCTCTCTGCAGTGACTTGTCCATGAACTTTTGGGTCATGTTAACCAGGATGCTTTAGACACAAACAATCTTTTTTTTTTCCCCCCCCATTCACTGAACCAAAAGAAACAGTGCTGCTCTTTCAGCCCAACCAGCAGAATAGAATATACATGAAGAAAAAAAGTGGGTCTATTCCTTATCCTGTAAAAACAAAGGTGGAGAAGAATCATCCAGATTCGCCATCATCTCTGTGTGATTGGCTAACCATATGTCTAGGCTCAATAAGGAAAAGAAAAAAGTCTGTATAAAATGCAGGTGTCATTTGACATATTTATATCAAATTAATTAAGGATCAATAATCCTTAAGGGGAAGAAATGAAGAGAGAAAGAGATTTAAGAGCCTACGTTTATAATAAAGCCTCTATCTGGCCTTATTATCAAGCAGCACAAGTTAGCCCGGGAGCTCAGTCCCCAGGGGGACAGGGTGCCCAAAGCTAAGCTAGTTCAGGCCGATCGCGAGGACAAACCCCCATAGCAAGCTTGGTGATTATCAGTTCTTATAGTGATCGCAACTCTTAGGATTTCAGCTCTTGCTTGCTAGGTAGGGGTGCCCTCAGGCTGAGGCTGCAGCAGACGGAGAAAGAGGAGAAGAAGCATGCTGGTTGGTTCCACAGAGAAGGCTTTATTGGGGAAGTCTGTGAAGGGTCCCAGAGACAGCTCTTCTTCTGCCAAATGGACTAAAGTATGTCTCTTTTATAGGGTTGAGGGAAATCCAGATTTGACCAATAGTAAGGGTTAAGTAACATGGCCTATAGGGTTACAGAGATAAGCTATGGAGCGGGGGGCCAGGGAGACAGGGATTTATGTTGCTGTGTCAGCATTCCTATTGTTCAGATTCTCCATGGTGCTTTTCCTAAGTTCATAGGCTTTACTACATACATTGACCTCCAAGTAAAACTGAAAGAAATTATTAGACATAAAATCTAACATATTTTTGCAGCTATGTCCTATAAATATAAGTTAAGGTGTAGACTGTCCCCAAGAACTGTTTCCCTAACCATGTGGGTTTAAAAAGCTTGTCTAAAAGCTTGTCAGCTACACAGAAGGGAAGACAACAAAGTTTAGATTTCATCTTGGGATAAATAGATTGAATACAGTTTTCTTTCCATTTTGTCACCCTGTCTATATATCTCTTTCTAACTAAGGTCTCCCTTGGGTTTTGTAAATAAATATTTTTAATTTGCTTTTGCCTTCAAGGCCTGCTTTGAGTGTAAGTAATGCATAGTGTGGTCTGCTCCAAGAGATGGTGTGAGTCATGCAGGCCAGTTCCTTGTGCAGCCTCAGAGTTCCTAGTACCCTAGTGGAAAGCCTTGCACATCAGAGAGAATTCCCTGCAGCATGACAAGAGGGAGAAAAAAAAAAAAAGAAACCATGGAGCTGGAATCTCTCTCCTTTTTGGTTGTATGTTTTTCCTTTCTTCTTTGTGGTTTTTTTAATACCTGTGAGGAATTATTTGCAGCTTTGAAATCATATACAAATATTTCCCAATAAGAATTAATGATCAATAGAGTTAGTTTACTGCCAGACAAGGTCATCAAACCAAATGCAGTAGATTTAAAAGTGAATGAATGATTCTCGGAGCATTGAAAACATTTATAGTTTTATTAACCCAATATGAGGGAGGTTGAATTTCACTTGCAAGGGATCACAAAGAGTTCTGGCCTTTCATACACGCAAAAATATAAACTTTCAAGTGCTTTAAGTTGCTTCCAGGACCATGTGACTGAAGCTATTGGGTCACTGTGAAAATCAGCGTATCCCCATAAAGTTACACAGCTCTCCTTTTTCAGTGATAAAAATAAGATAAATTCCATCTTGCATTGCATATTGATGAGCAGAACTCAAAAGAACTGACTTGTGTTTTTCTTACAGTGGCAAAAAGAGCGTTGACTGTAATGAATTGCAGGTAGAGTTTAACTATTTGTTTGATCCCTTGAACAAAGACCTTAACTCCAGAGCTTTTAACCTTTCTTAGCTGTTAATGAAAGACCTGCTTTTCAGTTGGGTAACTGCTATGTGTGAATCATCTCAGGACAAATACATGAGACTGATTAGATGTTTCATTAAACTGCTCATATTAATTCATTTGTAAGCCTGTAGTCTGAAGCTGAGATACAACACTATGTTAATGAGAAAGTATCACAAGTAAATAATTTTGTATGATGATGATTTCAGCCACCTTTTTAGAAATTCCACCCTAAAATGTAGTGTTTTAGCATGCAAGAAAATCATGGAGGGATGGACCATTCTAATCTCACCTCCCATTCTAATCTTTGCATTATATTATAAGTGCTGCATTTTCCAGAAAAATTTAAATAACTATTTCAGTTATTTTTATTCCTGACATATTACATGGTAGGCAACAGCACCACCTTCCCCCCCCCCCCCCCCCCAGGATTTTAGAAAAGAATAGAAATGCACTGGATGTTTTATCTGGTGTTCCACATATCACTGTGATTAGTTTATGAAGATTTAAAGCTACCCTGTGCATGGAATTACTTGAAAAACCCAATTCTGCAATGTCCAAACAGCTCTGGATTTGGACATTTGTGATGGGATTAATGTTTCTTACCTTTGCCTTCTAAACAGTAAATGATTTCTGCAGCCTGGCTGCCTAGATTTGCTCTCCAATAGAGAGACTCTTAGATGCTGTGTTTGAAGAGGATGAATTGCCTTCTGGCATGTTATATCTCTCCACCACTTTTATGGGCTGTAGAAGAACCCTAAGTTTCCAGACGCCTGGCTGAACTGCCTGGTTTTACCTGAAAGACTGATTTAGGTACAGACATACTCAAGAGTAACAGTGTGCCACTTCACTTTAATGTGGTCTGCTTGGACAGTGAATTTAGTGGAATGAAAGCAAAACACTGAGTAAGCTTGCCCACATACAGATTATGGGGGAAAAAAGTACTAATTTTCATATTATCAGGTGATGCTCCATGTTCAACCTCATTGCCTTACAAGCAGCAAGTGCACAAACTGCCCCATTGGAGTGTTAGTGTGACCATAAGTCAACAGTTTGTTAAAATACCACAGGTTGCTGGTGATGGATCATACATTTTTATTCACAGATTTGTTCCAGAATATTTCTTATACTTCAAATGTACATTCCAGTTGAATGTGGTTTAATTTTTAGCTGGAGATATGTCCATAATGCTGGAGTGACATTTTCACATGTACTTGCTTAGAATTAGAGTTCATATTATCAAAGGTATTTCCATTCAAATGACCAGAAGCTACAGGACTGAATATCTTTGAGGATCTGGAGTTAAGTCCCATGTTCAAAATAAGAGGCCCTTAAGAGATTATTGAGAGCAAGTGGAATAGAGGTCTCTGAATTCTCTTGATAAAGATGTCTGGGTTATAAAATTTGTGCTGGCATGCTGAAATATGTTTTTAAAATTTGTTTTAGCCAATTCATAAAGCATAAATTCAAGGAGTGAAGAAGACATGCACCTCTTTTCTCTACCATTTAATATATTGTTCTATGCAATTATAAGTTATCTGGAGGTAACGACTCATTCTAGGAATAAGTGTAGAGTGTCTTCTCAAAATACCATCTATGGGTATGGAGTTTGTGTCTGATATTACACTCTTCTATAAGGCAGCTGTAATTCCAGTTATATATGTGTACACACACAAATATAGCCATATGCCTTTTCAGATCTTAACTCTTTTCAAGCTAGATTTCTGTCATATGAGCTTATTACTATGAATGCAAATAGGAAAATTACTATGAATGTAAAATTTACTTTGTTTAAGCTCACCACCATCAGCAAGAAACTCAGGAAAGATTAATTTTGGCTCTATCCAAAGAAAGGTGGGATAGCAAACTTTACTTATATTCCTACTGCTGTTTGCTGATTTTTATGAAAGATGAATCAACAGTGTTGAAAAACAAAAAGTCAATTTGATGCTTTTCCTGCCAAGTTTCAGAGACGATTCTCTAAGGCACATCCTATCTTCACTGTAGAAAAAAATACCCTCTTAGAGGGATATATCTGATGATCATGTGGGTGGTTATTGTCATTCAAATTTAAAAACAAATTAACCTTGCCAAGACTTATGAGCAAAGTCTTACATTCCTTTCTGATTTTTATCTTCCTTATCCCTCTCAGATATTCAGGTCTCATGGATTAAAAGGCCATTAAGAATCATCAGGACATCTTGTCTTACCTTCTGTGTAAGCAATTTTACTTCCTCCACAGACATGCAGCAACATGCTGTCTTTTCTTCATTGTTCTACTCACATTTTGCATATTTGCAAATGGAGGCAAAATTTGCACCTAAGCCTGATGGGAATACTCTTGGAATAAGACCTAGTCTGTGCAAAGTAACAGCAATAATCACAAATTAGAATAGATCCCCCCTAAATCTTATTTTCAGACACATGATCAACCTCTGCTGACCAACTGAACTGTGAAATTTCTGAAACTCTCTGTGTGCCTCTCCATACCTTATTTTAAAAAAACCACCATGACAGATCTCAGTCTACTGTCATTGCATTAGCCAGAGTCATTGCATTAGCCAGAGTTTAAATGTGCAAGTGTGGACCATCTGCCATGCCACAATATTTTTACACTGCTTAAATGTGACCATTTGCATGAGCCATCAATGTGTTTTGCTGGAAAGAAACAGTATTTGTATTTTGTATTTTTCCATGAAGCATTTTGATGTATGCTTGGCCCTGCAAGAAAGGTGATCTGAAGGTCTGGCTGCATCTCTCCACAGTTAGTGATGCATTGCACACTTTCCTTCAGAATTCTGTTCCAAATAATGCAATTTCACATCCCCCTGATGCTCCGTGGTTTAAATTTAATTTGTATGCAGTTTGTATCACTTAGGAACAAGGGGAAAGAAATAGCACAGTTGTAGTACATGATAATAATGCTTTTCTCCCACTTTTTTTCTGTCTTGACTAACCAAACTAGAAATACTCCAGGAAAAGTAATGATTCTTAGCATGTTTGTTCACACTGGTCAATACCCTACATAACACAGGTTCTGGGACTACCAGAAAATATTCTGTGAAAAGCTGGGAAAAGGAAGAGTTGCTGTCTAGTCTCTACTGGCTACAGTGATGAGGTCTCATTTAACTACGAAAGGAAGGCAAGGTCATTCATTCAGATATATCCAACTGCATCACAGCCACTGGTCTTTAGTCACATGGAAGTTAGGTGAGATGAATCTGTCCATAATGTCTCCTTCCCCACTATTTAGATATAAACCAGCAGATTTTGTGCTTGGCTGGTCTTTCAAATTTGCAGTGGGAACTTTTTCCCTCTAAAGCTATTCACTGTGTCTTGTGGTGGAAACTGACAGCTCATCTCGATCCTGTGTGGAATTAAAAGTAGCATGACATTTCCCAAGGTTATAACAAAGCCTCTATGAAAACACAAACACATCATCAGGGCTGGCACAAAACTAAGGCCTTATTTGATCCTTCTGTGTAATTTCTGCTTTGTCTGTGAATCTAGCTATTTCTGGACAACCATTCTTGTGGTTGTGCCACAAAATGTCAGACAGAGGACATGGAGACCTGGGCCATGGTAGTGGGGAAAGTATACTGAACTGCTGGGTCCACTGATGCTATATTGTTTCTGTCTAATCACACAGTCAACCAGGTCTCATTTTTCTTCTTATCTGACCTATGATTGTATAGGTACAATCTTTTGCCTCTCTTTGATAAGTAGCCATCTCTGGTGTGGAACTGAAAGAGCTGAGCCAATGAAGTTCCGTTCAGCAGATAATTTGCTTTTTCACTTCACTTTAAACCCTGTTCTGTTTGCCTTGTTAAATATTTTATGATGTTCCTGGTCTCCTTTTGAAAGGAGATTTGCTGCTTTATTTATTTGCATGCTACTGATCTGTGCTCAGGTTTGTAAAACTTAGCTTATCTCAAAAAGTCTCCTTCAAGAGCGGGTCCTTGATACACAGTGGGTACTTGATACTGGAGCTGTTCATCCCAAGATAACTGAACTTCAATCTTCCTTTGTGTCCTGTAGTGCCAGACTGACAGTTCTGTACTAAATCTTGTTTGTGCCCGTCACAGAATTAAAGTACTTAAAGCAAAACAGAGAGACATTGTCTGTCCATAAAAAGTCCAGTAAGTGCCCTGCTGTGAGTGCATTTTGCACATTCTTGTGTGAGATACTGGCCACCAACGCTAAGTCTAATTCAAGTGTCAGGCAAACAACAGCATTGAATTAATTTTATAGAAATTTCCTGGGTGATGCTTCTCCACTTGGAAGAGATCTTTTCCACCTGCAGTCTTCTGCAGACAAATCTGCTCTATCAACCCATACTCTGTGATCAGGGGTATTTTCTGTTCATTTTATCCATGTACCATATTTTTCTGATTAAAAAAGGGGTGTGGAATGCACGAGGAAGAAAGTCTACTTTATGGCATCCTAAATCAGTTCCATTTTAAATAGCATTTTTTGTCCTCACAGCAATTTAGAGCTTTCAAAGATTAAGATAGCAAATATGCTTCTGCAAATTTTACAGTGAACATCTGTATACTCTTCCATAATCAGATTGCCAAAGGAAGAGAAGACAAGGAAGGAATACCGTCAAGCAAACTCTGAGCAAGCAAATGAGACCATAATCAGGCATTGACCAGCACTTTTCCTTCTTTTCCTATGTCTGCAACTGTGCCTGATGGCTCTGATGATACCCCTCATTTCTGACCTGGGAAACCATCTGCAATTATGCCAGTTTAGGTCTGTTTCAAAAACATCTTTCTTCATGCACCACCTGCAGTGTTCTTTGGGAATCTTTATTTCACTTGTATTTTTAGTCAAAGCTATAATTCTTGTAAAATCACTAGTGAGATATTGAGATTATGCTCATCTGTAGCTACTGAATGTTTCCAGACCAGATATAAAGAACAACAAGGGAAAAGTTTTGACAAAGTAAAATCCATGTCTTGAGGCAAATGCAGACAAACATCACCTGGCACAATTTGCCAAACAAGATACTGTGTAAGAAATTATAAAAAGAGAGGTAAAAAAATCAACCACTTTCACTTGATAATTTATTACCCTCTCTAGGTCTTTCCAGGTCAGTCAGCAAAGTCTGGAAACTGAGATCCCTCTGCAATAGCAATAGCTTTGTAGGAATCAGATGAGCAATTCCAGGGTGGATGCATTAGACTCTCAAGTCTGTCTGTGGAAAAAGCAGGGTAGAGCAAATCAGGGTATAAACTTACAGCAGGTAGAGCACTTTGTGCTGACACTTATAGGAATATTGTCCATATAGTAATATTCAGAAAAAAAAATTAAAGCCCATTTGACTCCATTCAAACCTTGTGATGGATGCTTCTTCAGAACAAATGTAGCTTTTATTCAGTTCAGTTTATTTCCAATTTCCAGAGGCTGTGCAAAGATTTAATGCAGTTTATCTTATCCATTATAAATGCACTTGGTTTTTAAAGCTGGATTTAACCTTCCTCAATGTCACTGTGTCAATAAATGCTCCAGCCATAGGGGTATTTACGAGAATAATGATAATATGGGGCAGGCCAGCCTCACTTTACAGCCTGTGGAGAGATAATGGTTACATACGTAATGTTAAATGCCTTGAGCTGGCCTGCTTAGAAGAACTCTCTCGCTTCATTGACTGTGGAAAAAGACTGGGCAGGCTGATTTTCTTTATTTTTACCTAAATTAGCCTTTAGGAGTACCCTTCAGTCTGCATGCTCATACCTTTATGTACGCACATAGGTTACTTCATTTTCAAAGTAAATAGTCTCTCTATGGATCTGTTTGCACTAGTATAATAAAATAAAGCAACTCACAACTGCATTGAATGAAAGGGTATAGCTACTGAAGAGATAAACAAATTATTCTGTGCTCTCTGGAAATGTAATAGCTCTCAGGACTCCAGCTCAAAACCTTTTAAGATGTTTGGCAACAATATTTTCTGCTCCTATTTACCCTAGGCCCATTAGCTGCATTAATAATGAAAGAGAAGAAAATAGAAACTAAGACAGTCTTTGCCTTCCTGAAGACATTGATTGCAATTCTGGAACAGTTTATTCTTGACCTTAGACAAACTTGTCCTGTCCTGAGGGTTGAAATCTGAAAATTAGGGAAAGTTGACATTTCTGTACCAAATATCAACTAGTTCAGTCTTCACTGGTGTGGAGAAGAAAGAATTATCTGATTGCCATCACGCTGGGCACTGGGTGACTGACTCTTAGAGGTAGAGCACATCTTCCTTGGCTCACCAGCTGGGTTTGTTTTATCTTTGTAATTACATTTATATGGCTGTGACTGCGTAGGAGCATATGGACACCTTTCTGAGACTTCATGGATTTCTGCCCAGAATTACAGTGGAAAGCCATTTCCAGCACTGGTTAGGAAACCTACCAAGAAGCATACAAAGAAATTCATTATTGGGGCATGCTACCAATCAGCGGTGATTACTGCAAAATATTTCTTAAATTATCTTTGACTGTTTTTCTCCTGCAGTGTTGCTGAATTCCCATGATTTCTATTTTGTGACTCCTGTTTTCTCAGCCATACACTTATATACTGAGTAAGAAGTTCATGCTTATTATAAACATTAGGATATTATTGCATTGATGTCATCACTGCAGGGACTTGTCCTTCCCTCTTGCCATCATATAATCTGAGGTTTTAACTCACATACAGGAAGAGCAAACAGAAAACAGCTATATGCATATTCTTGAAACTCTGAGCTATAAAGCTAAAACATATATAAAATTGGACAAGTGAATATTTATTCCAGCCAAGATCTAAAATTTTCCTCCCAAAAACACAGTAGTTCATAAGCTAAGTGACACCAGGAAGTCCATGTATTGCTGCACCTTAGACACTTTCCTGACATATTACTTTCTAGCTCCTCAAAAGCTCCAGTTCAATGGCCTCTGCTGTTCCGTCTCAACTTGCATCTGGCTGACTTTCTTGTCTAGCTTGCAAAAGACCCTTCATACCCTGCCAGACACAATATTTGGCCAGGTCTCACACCAGAGCTTTGAAAAGGGAGCATAACTTTCTTACTTGCACAGAATGAGACTAGCTTAGCAGGGAGAAGATGGTGGCAAGATCTACTTGGTAAAGCTTTCCTCGTATTTCAGCAGGTAGATATTTTCTAGCTACTGATATAACCTTCTGGTCAGTGAGGTGTGACCAACTTGACTATTGTGGCAAGACTTAAAGACTACATCTCCCTTAAAAGAGAAACTGGACATGTCTGAGCCTTCAGTGATGATGCCTTGTGGGGTGTGTGGGATGCTTTGTGGAGTGTGTACCTGATGCTGTGAGGGACTATGGGATGTCAAATATGATGTCCCTGGGAGATGAAGGTAGCAGAACCCAGATGCACCTCTCCAGGGCTGGGAGATGTGAGTGCTCAGAGAGTGGTGGTGACTGCAGTCACCAGTACCAGGTGCATGGGAGATCCCAACACCACATTACAGAGCCCTTCTCCCCAGGGCTTTTGATGATGGCTGTGGGAATATACCAGAGAAATCACTGATACTAACTGCATACTTGGTCACTGGTGCCCTCCCTCGCCCCCTCAGGCCCTTCCAGTGCCTTGTCCACTTGGTCTTCAATGGCTTCCACACTTCAGTGCACCGCTGGGACAGACCAGAACAACCCTCCACTTAGAGGAAGCATTTTTTGGGGCTTTCCCAGGTTTCTTACTCTGTCCAATGTCCTCTCACAAAGAAGTCCATAGGGGGCACCAAGCTACCCTAAGGCCCTGGTGACTGGAAGCCAGGCTGGTGGTTTTGGTGCCATCCATGACTCTCCAGCTGCCTGCTGTCCTACCTCTCCTTATCTGGCAGAGTGTGCACTCTGCAGCAGGTTACTCACAGCACAACGTGATTAACGTGGCTGGGAACTCTCTGGCGCAATGTCCTGAGAGATTTTAAGTGCCAGAGAGTCTAATACCTGCAAATATATTTATCTTCCTTTGAATATTTCATCAACTTGGAATTCATGAACTGGATCTTTTACACAGGAGTTTTATGAATTATGTACCAGAATCGATGATTCTTCCTACTTTGTCCATATTTTACTTTGTCTCAAAGCCACAGTGGGGATCACAGCCCATCAAAGCTGCTGCAGCAATTAGAGATCAAATGGCATTGAAGGAGGCAGGCATGTGAGGCCCAGAGTATTCCCCCGATTTGTGGCCCAGGAAAAAAGCTTTTCTTAGTTGTAGTTTCCCGTCTCATTTTTTTGTATTTCAGCTCCCTCTCCTTCTGCCTCGCTGTTGTGGTGAACATGGGGTCACTGGGAGCTGACTCACCGCTGCTACTCATCAAACACACCTATCTGGCTTTTACCTCTCACCTGTGCCGCCGACAGGGATGCCAGTTGTTCCTGTTGGGAAATGGCTCTTGTATCTTCCCTGCTGGCACTAACTATACTGGTAGCTTTCTATAGGTTAGTTTTTAGTGTTTTTCAATGGAGAAATAAGTGCTATGGGTGAAGATTACTTATGTTATGCCAGGCTGGGTTATGTTATGTCAAATTACATTACATTGTCGGAATGCTTCTGGCTCAGCCATTAACAACCCACAATCTTCAGTATCAGGAACTGAAGATCTATAAACTTCTAGTTCTGCATTTAAAGTGTTTAGTTGAAACCACAATCCCCCTGTGCACAGTGGAGGTGGGAGGGGAGAGAAAGAGGCACAGTTACAAGATGCTAATTGTGCAGCTTGTTGTGCTAGTGGAAGGCATCCTGGTACTGTGCTGATGAGAGCAGTATAAAAATAGCCCAGATAGAAGTGAGACTTCCATCACTCTCCTGCTCCTCACCTCTCACCTGAATCACTTTTGCAGGCTGTTGCATTGCCTCTTATGAGAACCACTATGTGAGTGGAGTTTAATTAAAACTGAGATCAGAGGCATGAGAAGGTCTTGCAGGCTGGCACATAAAGAAGCTTGTGCCAAGTGATTTGTAGCAAAGTGAAAGAAAGCTTTCCCTCTAGATATTATTTTTTTGCATCCCAGGTTTTGCTGTTGGGAACTCAAATGTTCTTTGCATACATCCCCCAAATATCCAAGTCAAACAAAGTGAAATCCAGATTACAGTTAAAGAGTAAATGGATTCCTTATAAATATTTCTTCCCATATTTTTCTTGCTTACTAGAGCTATGCCACTCATTGAATACCATCCAGCTCAAGGGGAGCTTGCTGACTTCTTCAACTATCTGCCTAAGTCCTGTTTCTCACAGGGGGCAGCTCTTTATATCCCAGGGATTCCTTTCTCCTCCAAACTCTAATGTGGAATTCTGACTTCCTGCAGTGCTAGACCAGTAATCATAGGAAGGCAACTTCATTGCAGCTTCAGACCAAACAGTTTTGCAAGAAAGTGGACCTTTCTGGATGTTGCACTGCCTCACAGGCCTGAAAAATCAGCTTAAGCAAGAGGATGCTCTAGTACTGAACCATAATGTCTCACTGAAGCTCAGGACTGTCAGCAGAGACTTCCCTGCTTTTAGGATTGAGTTGAGGATCTCAGCATGGATTTCATATTTCTTCAAATGCTGTACTATTACTAGCATGGCCCAGCCACCTGACTTCTGTTCTCTTGCTACTGACTTGGCTACAACAAAGGAGAGAGGATGATCACAGATGCAGGTGGGTGTTTTTTTACTGAAAATGCAACACTTTTCTTCCTAGAACAAGTTTTTGAACAAAGAATGACAAAAGTGCAATCCATCTGCAGTTACAATACTAATGAGTCTTGTAGGAATTGGTTCTCAGATGGCCAAAGTCAAGCCACCTCTGAGTAATGACTGTAAATAGGCGAAATCTATTTACTTAAAAAAAAACTTTAAAAAAAGCACTAAAGCTTGAGTCCAATAACAATAATATGACACTGAATCTCTTCCCTAGGTAATGATGCAGCAAGCAGATCAGTTAAAGTCTCCAAGCTTCTGCTTGGCTGCTGCAGTGAGCACTCACACTGAAGAATATCAGGGACTCATGGCAGAGCATGTTACTTGGTCAGCTTTTCAGACAAGCCTCAAGTTAGAGTGTGCTTCAGGTAAAACAGAATTGACAACCGTCCCCAGACCCTGGACAGCTTTTTTCAAATGTAACTTAAATTACTGGTGTGGCACTGATTGTACTGCAAAAATTTCCTCTGGCTGTTTTATATGCGCTTTCTGCCTTGAGCTTGGGGTGTCTGCTTGGCAGGCAGCCCCTGTTGTGCTGTTCTGTGCCATGGGAAAATACATGCAGAACATGTACCTCCAGAACATTATTGCACTGTAGTCCTACACTACCGCCCAAACCAAGTTCCTAAAATTTAATGGATGAGGCTATGTGAGCACATAGCTCCCAGCTCCCCAGTTCTTCCACAGACAGCCTTAAGTCGTAGTCCATGTGCGTCTTGTGCTGCAGAAAGCCCTGAGCAGCAAGATGAACAGCAGTTTTAAATGTACACGAGCAACAGGAGCAAAGTAAAAAATAATAACATAAAACATAGTCTTAATAAAATGCAACCAAGCAGTTGACAGTAAGCTAGTCAGAAAGATGAGGAATGTAAAGTCTTTGTCATTGGAAATTCCACTTTCTGTCTCAAATCTGGTGGCTTCAGAACTATATCAGCAATACCAGTGCCAAAGAGACCTTCTAGGCTGCTAATAAACAGACAGCATAAGATATCTTCCCTTCTTTTTACTGTTATTATGAGAGAACAGTGAATATAAATTTCAGCTGGTGTGTATAATAAAGGAACCTGAGTGCCACCACTGAGAAACCCCAAAGAAGAGAACAGCCAATAATAAATAGCTCTAAAGACAAAACCAACCAGAAGGCAAATAAATACCAGACTTAAAGACTGGAGTTCATAATGCTTTGTCTAAGTCTTCTTATACTCAGAGGAACAAAGTTATACACCAAAAAAGGAGGGGAAAAACCCCAACCCAATGTAAAAATATATTACCTGATTCTGAGATATGTGGAAGAAAGGTGAGAGTACTGGTAGTGATATCTTTGAGAAAAGACAAAAGAAAAGTGTTCAAAAGGAAAGAAGGAAGAAAATGTAATGAATTCTGAAAAGCAATATTTTGGAAGAAAAGCAGCAAGTCTGGGGATAGTTAACAATAAGTTATCATAAGGTTTCTTGCAGACTCAGCCTTGTGTCTCTTTCTGCAGCTCTACTTGTGATCAAAGCTGGAATAGCAAACAATTCTTGTCTTTTCACCAATTTAGAGATCATAAAATTACACTTATGACTAAATAATAAACTGTGCTTCCTTTCTTTATACCTAAGGCATATGCTGAATGTGGTAAACTGCTGACAACACAGGAGTAGATGGGTTAAGAGGCAAGTGTCCAGAACACAGATAACTCATCTTCTTGCTTCCTGTGAAGAAAGGATGTTGTTTAATACCTTACAGAGGGTTCCTCTTCTGGATCACAGCAACCTTGAAAAAACTTTCCTCCCAGAAAACATGCTACTTGCCATGTTTTCTGGCAGATGCACTTGTTGCTGCTGTTTCAGTATTTTAGGGTAACTTTTCCTCCTGCAGGAGGGCGAAGTAAAGCTCCAGAGCTGGACTTCCTTTTTAAACTTTGCAAGAGGACATTATCTACCTGTCCAGAGCGGGAGGTAGATAATAGCTCCAATAGCAACATACTGCTCTAATAGCCTTGAAGTTCAACACTGGCCAACATACTAGAATGATATGCTTAACATAGAGAGTGCAGAATGCCTGTAGTTTGTTTATATCATGAAACATGTTCCTTCTTGAATGAATGGAATTTACTAAAAAGCACCACAATTGGCAAAAAAGGCAGAAAGGTTTCTGCACAGCATGAGCTCCAACTTCTTTTTTCTTTTCCTATTTGAAGGTTTTTTTACCTAGGGACTATGCCCTATCTGGAGCTTTGCAAGGCGCAAAGGGACATCTAATGGTTTGTTCATACATTGCAAGCAAACCCAGTGCTAGAACGGGTGTCATGTGATGAATTTTTGAATACAACCAGGTTCTGCTTGCCAGGTATTTACGTCTTTTCCATAGAGCTTTCACTCTATCAGATAATTTCTTTTGGCTTCCCATTCTGGAGATGAAAAGAAACTTGTATCTTAGAGTTTTATGTATTTACCCCTTTCTCAAAACAGGGTTATAAAGTGAGAGATGCTGAAATTTGGTGGTGCTGTGATAGAGACAAACCAACTGAATCTTCATTCCTCAGCCCAGAAGTAATAGACCATTCCACCTTCAAGCCCTAAGCTCCTACTTTGATCAGTAAAGATTGTACAGTCAGCTGGATTTGTGTCTGATTTCCAATCCTCTTAGTACAAGGGAAGGAAGCCGTAATTAAACCTGTGCCCACCTTCATCTCAGAACAATGGATAATATTTACATTTTGTTCAAAGGTGATTAAGAGGGTTCTGTAAGGGCAAATTATCTTTTCATCAGTGCCACTAGTAGCAGGATTAGCTAATGGATATTTTGACACATGCAGGTTATTGCACCCTGAACAGTTGTGTATAGTTACAGCACACACCCGATCATGAGATCAATCAATTCACAGCAGAGCTGTCCTACATGCAAAGGAACTATGGACATTTCAGCTCTGTTGGAGAATTGCATAGTTGTGAGTGCTCAGCACCTCTCCACACATGGCCTTTGCTCCTGATTCAAACATTACTTTCATAAAGGTTCTTCTAAGACCCATTATTCTTTATATCCATCCTGCTCCTGTGACGTGCAATAGGCTGCTAGAGAGCATGAGATCCATAGGGCATCCAGAGTGAGTTTGAACCTTCTCGGAACAGAAGGTGTTGGCTGAAAGTACTGGACAATGTGTGTTTGATTTGTCCTTTGTCAAGGTCACACCTGGCTGACTGCCTCTGCAAGATTCCTGGGTATCAGTAATTAACAACATCCTCCTCTTCTCTGCAGATGAGTTTTTGTTCTTCCTTTGAAAGTTCTCTTGTCTGCTATGAACTACATGGAGAGAAAGTGAGTGACGGGCCTCATTATTTTAAATGGAGCTTGACAGAACCTAACAAAGAGCATAAAACAGAGCAACTTTCACACACAATAGCACCAAGGCACTTACAGCAAGGCTGAGAACTCAATTACAGCCCATTACTGTCGGAACTGTCTCCTGCTCTCTTGTTCTGTCCCTGTCCATTGGTTTCCACAAAATGAATTTGCTTTTGGCAAAGGTCAATCTCTTCAGCTGTGGTGTTTTGGCTAGTGATTCCTATTAGCACGAGTCAGTGCTGATTCCAGCCTTCTCACAAATATCAGGAGGAAAACAACTGAAGGAAAAATGTGTTTTCCTGTTTGATAATTCTGCAGAATGGCAAAACTCAGTCAACTACAAGGTAAAAAGCAGTATGTTGTTATGAAGTGTTCTTGCAGAAAGGTTATGACATGAGCCTGTAATACATCATGAATACACGCACATACACATCTCCAAACAATGCATGCATATAGCCTGGTTGCACATTTTTTACTGTTATTCAGACTTTTTTCATTTATCAGACTTTTTGCGGTTTATCCAAGGTCTCTCTCACATGATTTTATAATGTTTTCATAATTCTTCTAGTGAAGAACCAGTGAGAACTAGATTAAAATCATTGCACTGGCTCCAGTGGCTTAAAACCTGCTCAATTTCTGCCTGCCCGTGAACAGCTCCACGTGGTCATCAAGACACACTGCCATATGTGTCAGTGTAAGTGAGGCACTGAGATGGCAGGACTCCTGCAGACAGGACTGCAGTAGAATGAAAAACAGATCCTTGGAAGCAACAGATTGGCATTGGACAGCCTGCCAACAGGCACTCCAGGGTGTAAGAAACAGACCCATTTTAAAGTGCATTAAAATGCTTTTTGAAAGAAATGTATTAAAAGATGGTTGAGGTTGAAATGACAATCAAGTTAAGAGTCAAAGTGAGTTGCACAACATAATCAACCTTTCCTGTATATATCCATTATTGCTACACTTTTATCCATCATCCTGTGCAAAGGTGGCAGCTGAATTTGAAATAAAGCTCAGCCATCCAGCTTTTGAAACAGAGAACATCCCTTCTGTTCTCGCCAGCTCCTATCTCCTCCATTATCCACTCTGTGTGTTGAACAAGAATCCTGGAGTAGAGGGCAATGTATGCTTGTTTCTGACATTTCCTCAGCTTCACGATCTGCCTCTTCAGACTTTTAATATTGGCATGCCACCTTATTTTTTCACTGAGCTTGCACCCTGGCTTTTCCACAAAAACTGCTGGGAGGCTGGGTGCCAACATGAACTCCTGTTTTTTCAGCTAACGGAGTAACTGGTATCATCAGTAGACCTTTGTTGTCTATGAAACCTAAGTACAGAAGGGGAAGCTAACACACATTTCACAACTGTGGACTAAAACTATTTGTTGGAAGGGCAAGGTCTATGCAGTGGGGGATTCCACACCTCTGGATGCTGCTTCATATTTCTGGCAGGAGGGAAGGCTTAGTGTTATGAGAGTCAAAATACATAGAAGAGATGGTTTAGGGGAGTTTAGAAACATGAACAATAGATAGGGAAAATGTAAAGTGAGTTTGGTAGCTACAGAGATTTTTTAATGAGTGTAAAAATTCTGACTTACAATGCAAAATGTACTAAATTTTGTCAGTCATAACAAAGAGCTTTTTTTTATTTCCCAGTTCCCCCAGCAAGCAAATGTCATGTCTGTGTTTAGGATTAGAAAATTTGTTTTCAAAAAATAAAAAAGGAACTAATTCATTAATGAAAAACAAAGAAATAGAGTATTTTCCCTTTTCACCTTCCTTAAAAGGATTGAAACACCTTTTGCTGCAATTAGAGAAAATATGTAATTGACTTTGAGCATATTACTCTACATGGATAAATTCTTATACAGAAAAGAAAAGGCATATTTAGCATAGTAACTGGTGCACAGTGTATAGCAATGAGCATTACTGCTCTCTCTGGCTGTTATATAATGATATTACTGTTACTCCAAGGGCATTAGTACCTGCTTTGTATACCAGTTTCCCTGTTAATAGTTAAACCTTAGAATCAGCTGTTATTTGCTTATTCACCCTTCTCTTCATTGGCTTTCTTACAGATTCTAACATATGCATTAAAAAAGCTTGCCAGAATTTTCTGAGAAAACAAGAGTTTTCCTTCAGGTTTTCAGACAAATGTGTTTGCATATGAGGGCTAAATGTTCCTGGAAAATGCTTAAAAATTCCAGTGAGCAAGTATAATCCTCATTTTTCAAAAGTCAGGTGAGTAGAGCTGAACTCTGACCAGCTGCCTGGAAAGACCAACGTGCTATGTGAGATGTGATCCTTGCACAGCTGCTGGCAGATGCTTGGTCCTTCCTCCTGCCTTTATGAAAGGCTGGACTCCAGTTGCACAAACCCTCTCCTCCAGCAGCTGCACACGTATTCCCAGGGTATGGCATATCACAATCCAAGATCCCAAGTAGCTGGGGGACAAAAAGCTCAAAGAATTTGTTTCAAAATCTCTTTCATTCTGCTTGTTCAAAGCAGGCTTGGTTTTGATTTTGTCATGCTGGCATATCACACAATGGTAAAATACATCCTTTAGACTAGCCTGATTTCATCTCTCAAATAGTTGCTGATGCCTGAAAATATTTTACAGTTCTGCAGTTAGGTTTTGGTATGCTGGGTCCCGGCAACCAAAAGATGTTTTGTGCCATTGAGCACATTGAAAGTTATTTTCAGTAAGGACAACTTTTTTCCTTGTCTTTTGATGGTGTTGAAAGATGTCTTGCAGGACCTGGGTGTTGTTGAAATCTATGTGGGTTTGACTAAGAAGCTGTACAGTTCTCTTTTATTATATCCATTCCCTATAACATGTTTTGTTGCTACCAGCATTTTCAGACCTCTGACAGTAAATCTGGTTCCCCTGTTTCTTGCAGGATTTGTTTATTTGTACACTCCCAGGGTAACGGCTATATTTTTGTGATGTTTGAAATAATGGCGTGCAGAAGGGTACACAAACAAAATGGGACCTTCAGGCCAGGCCACAGTGTAACAAATGTCAGTATTTTTCTTGCTGCTTTTTTCTCCTTCCGCTCCATTTTCTTCCCTCTGCACGACCTCTCTCTATTCTCTATTTAATCTTGAAAAATGTTCCATTTCTGTTTCCTGTGAGGGTGGGAGAATAGTGGGCTGAGGGAAACTGTTGAGGAACTGTCCAGCACACTTCTGTCCTTCGCATTCTTATCTTTCCAACACAGTTTCTTTTGTTCACACAGACTGAGTAAATGGGGAGTTTCCACCAAATCTCTGGCCCATCTTGTCTTAGATGCTCCCTGCTCTGCAGACAGCTAGTGGTAGGAAAAGGAAGAGAGCTAATGAGGATGGATGACCTGATATCCTTCAATGTGTGTGATGGCCAGCCCAGCTGTGGGACTTCTATGGTAAAACAGATTTTAGTCTTCTTTCCCATAGCTACATATCAATAACTTCTTTTCCTGGAACAATATTCTCTGCTTTTAGGCACTCTTCCTCTTGTCAAGCTCTAAATTAGATTGCTTTGGGAATCACACAGCTGAAAGCCCAAAATATGACCTTATCTTCATATAGATGGATGAGAGTAACCAATAATCTCCACTCAAGCTATATTTTACCTCTCACTGAAAACAATGAGGATCTTTAACTTCTCTAAGAGCTACAGAAATGATGCATCAGGCAAGACTGCATCAGCAAGACAACCAAGCAATTTTCTGATACTCAGAACAAAAAGGAACTCAAGGCAAAAAGATATAGGCTTCTGTGTCTTTAAACTCAAAGACACTATTAATGACTTCTCAGAGAGTTCCAACAAAAAGCTGCACTACCAGCTCTCTTTTTCCACCCCTGTTCCCTAGATCTTTCTATACATTTCTCAATAATGGTGAATACTGGAACTCAGGTAGCTGCATCACACACAACCACAGTTGTAATAGAAGTCGGATACATAGAATGTCTGTGTCAGTTGTTTTACTCAGACAGCATTTTTTTCTCTCAGACAAACTATACCTCAAAAACTTCTCAGCATAAAACCTCTCTGATCATTCAGAGTATATCCATGCATTTTACCAGGATCCTTTACCATCAATCTCACACTGAAGAACACTGCAGCATGCAGATTTTAAAACTGGACATAATGCAAAATAGCTCATTTATTTGTCACTCGCTTGGAGTGTCACCAATTCCCATGGAAAGATACAAGCAGTTATTCTTGAAGGAATAATAATCAGAAAAAAAATCAGTGTTTAAGAGGTTTGTGAGAAGTTGTATATAGCAGGACATCTCTGTTGTATGAGGATAATTTCTTCATCTGACCAAAAAGCTACGAATCCTATAGCAATTTTCTTCAACAATTTATTAACAACCACCTGGCCATTAGAGTGTCCATGGATTTCACCAACCTCAACTTTCTAATTATCATGATTAACATTAAAAAATAAATGTATTTTGAACAATCATGTTCAAAATCCCCAGCACAGCCACATATTCCTCCACAAACCAGTCACCTATAAAGAACACTAAGTGAGTGTGGCAAATAACAATAAATAGTGCTCAAGAAACAATCGCATTGTGCTAGAGAAACAAATGTAGAAACAGCTGGTTTCTTAGATTTGTAAGATTTTCAGAGATCCTGCAGTAGAAATAATGAAATACATGAATCTCTGCTTTTCTCAGACTGAAATGAATACCATGCAGTGGACTGTAAGCACTCCACAGCACAACAAATTCCTGGAGCAGACTAGGACCCAGTTATGAATGGAAGGACCTTCCTAACAAAGTAGTCATTCCAAGTCTGATCACCCAAAAACTCTTTGTTGCTAACACTCAGAACTCTTGAAATCACCAGATGTTCACCAGCAGCCCTCCATTCATTTTACCTCTTACCGACCCATTTCAAAATGCAAACTACATCCTTCCTTCTCTCTCTCTCTTTCCTTCCAGACTCATAGCTCTCTCTTTTCCACGTTTTCTGAATTTTTTGAGGGAGAAACAAAACTATATCAAATGAAAAGCAATTATTTCTAGTCTATACTTCAGCTTGGGCTTCAGTGCTCATCTTGTCTAACAAAAAGACTGTGATAAAATTTTCTGTGCTTTCCAGCTCTTTACAGAGTGGCAGGGTTCTTTATTAGACAAGCTGACAAGCTTCATTAAACTTTTCATTGCATTTTTGCTGGACATGTCTTAACACAGCACGTTTACAGTCACACAGATTTTGTGTTGTAATTCAGTGAGCATTATGTACCATCCAGCTGCATTTAATGGAGTCTCATGGGTGTGAGCAGGTCCATAACCTCTTAATTAAAAACGCTGTAGCACAAACAGACCCAAAAGACTGCAATAGTACCTGATAGACAATTAAAGCAAAGCTCTAATAGCTTTGTTGCTTGCCTCTAGTGATAAAATAGAACAATCAGAAAGCTCAATAAAAATCTATCAGTCTGTGTGGAGAAACATATTTTGTGTAAGACTGGAAAATGCTGCACTACCTGTGAGCAGTGTTACAAATATTATTTTTTTTTTATGTTAAGAACCCTTTGGTGGCAGAGCTACTTTAAGTGAACTACATCCTGACAAAAATTACTCCTTCACTTCCTACCATCCTACTTCTTGTGTGGGATTGTTTGAAAGAATGGAAAATCTGTTTCACACACATGCATACACAAACCCCTGTGTTTTTAACCAAAACCTCTCTCTCTGTAAGAGATTCCTTTCTGTTAAAGAAAACTGTACCCATAGATGCAATATGGAGCAGAACACTGGTAAGGCACTGATAAACACCAAGAGAGTGCTGGAGATGAGGGAGGAAGGAAAGCAGGCAGTGGGCAGAAAGATCTTAAGCCACCTTTTGTGCTGAAGGCTATCACATGGAGTACTGCTCTTGGTATTTCCAGAACATTTTCCTTTACTAAGTGATTCAAAGTATCTGTTGAAAACACCTAGAACCTTTGTACCTCTCTAGAAAAAAAAAAGAAAAAAACCTTTAAAAGTGTATGTTCTGCATTCTTTTTTCCTCTTTGTTTCGTGATCAAAAGTGTATCACCATTTGAAGAGAAAGTTAAAGATTAGCTGTTCTGACTTTCACTAAAACCAGAAGTGACGAGATGTCATTACAGACCCTGTTTTCATTCCAAGATACGTAGATCCCATTGCTGTAGATAACCATTGTAACTTTTAACTGCACAGTCTTCAAATCTTTTAAATATGAGGCTGTCAGGCTACCATCAGACCCTGACTTTGATCAAGGTAGACTTGAGCCATTGTGATTGCTACCCAGAAGACATACTTAGTTTGCATAGAGTATTATTCTTATAGAACCTGTGTCAGATGCCATTTCTGTGTTTCCATCAACTTTGGGGACATTTTGGACAAATTATTTAATGTTTCTTAGACTTTACCTCTGGCAGAATGTTAATGCAAAAAAAAGAAGCAATTAAGTCCACTTTGTCTTAGCCTGTTTTGTCATAGAGCTGTTAAGCTTGGGATACATTTCTAATTGCCTGCCCAAGCCATTCACCTAAATTATGTGAGAGCTGATTTAATTATCCTTAAAAGCTTCCCTCTAAATGAAATTCCATCTTATCCTTATATATCTCTCAGTATAAAGCATGCCTAGAATTTTCTACTGTTCTTAAAATAGCAAAACCATGTTATGGGATTGACTTATCCTAAAGTGAGGCTTCTCACTCTTTTTTTACATCAGGGAGTCAACAAGTGCCACAGTCCTGTAAAGTTTTGTACCTGTTACTCATTCCCCCTAAGGGTGCAGAATAACCTCCACCCCAGCTTTCATGTTAAGCCTTCTCATTGCTGAAAACTCCTCTGTATGAGCTCACATTTACTAGACATGTTATTGTTTTCTAAAGAATTAAGCTGAATATTATTTTTGCTTCCTGAAGTAAGTTGTTAAGTATTTGTGAAAAATTAAACCCCATATATTCTGGTGCAAAAATTGTTTGTCTCAGAGATGCATTAAACAGAGCCATACCACAGCATTATAGAGCTATTTGCCTGTGGAATGCCTCACAGTCTCTTACAAGACTTAAAATTATACATTTTCTCCAGGGAACTTCAAACTAATATAGAGATTTTGAACTTCAACAAGCCAGACTCTGTCCCACAATGCATCTTTATGGTTATTGATGTATGGCAGAACCAAAATTCAGTCTATTTAGATGTAGATGTGGATAGAGATTTATAGATGTGTTCTGCTTTAAGGAGCTTTGTTTTTCTACAGAATCAGCATTTTCCAGATCAAAATATTTATGTGCACACATTTGGCAGAGATACTTGTCTTCGAAAAACAGTCCCAATGGAAACTTTTCAAATAGCAGAATTTTGAATCTATGCTGCTAGATACCTGCCTTTCATCACCTTCACACTGTACCTAATGTTTGCTTGTGGGCTCTATTGTGTGGCACTCATTTAATGAGGCATCCTTAGGGTTAAGAGAAGCTTCTTGTATTTGGTACAAAATGTCCCTAAAACAAGCATACACATATGTTCCCAAGAGGAAGGAAGGAAATGATGGATCAAAGCACTCTCTTATCAGCTTTATTATCTTTATTCTGATGTGCCTGCTAAACACTCTTTTATTACCTGATAAGAATTTGCTAAAATAAAGGCGAAGTTGGATATCATTTATACCTTTTAAGATACGTAATATGTAGAATATTGCAAAAAGTGCTAAGACTGTTGCATCAAGGTTCTTTGAATAGCAGAGGACAATGCCTCTCTCTTGTCTCCCAGAGAAGCTATCTGCTTGACATTTGTTTCTAAATGTCAGCAAGACCAGAATGGGTGAAATGAGTCACTGAACTTTTCTTGCTGTTGGCTAGGGAGCAAGGATGGCTAGTTTAAAATAAGAGTAGGGAAAGGAGAGAGAATATCTGTACTCAGAGGAGAGAGGAGGTTGCTTTTTCCTGTTGGTGTCTGTCCATATGAGGTTATGGTCACAAAGCAGCAGTTAGTTCACTCTTAACGAGACAAACCAGAACCTGAATGGGTGTTTGTAATGTGACAGCTGGTTTATCCAGGAAAGACTAGGAATGATGCTCAGCCCCTGAGGGTGGTTTGGAAGCAGGTAAGAGTGGAGGCTGTGGCTCAAACTCATGGAGGAGTCCTTCATTGAATACTACTGGTGACAAGTAGAAGATGCAGAATACAGGGCACATGTTTTGCATCTGAGAAGAGTGAAACTGATATCAGCAGAAAACTGATAAGGCTTCAGATTTATGCTGTTAGAGCAAGTGGTAGGAAGAAAAAGCATGGTTTGGCAGCCTTGGACAATTCCAGGCTGTCTCTTTCTCCACCCAGGCTCCACACAGCTTATTTCTCTCTTTGCCCTGCTTTTGCAGATTTCTAAAAATGGTTTTAAGTGGAGCTCTCACTGAATTCTAACTGAGAGAATCATTCCAGGACTCTTCAAGGAATTCTGGCAATACCTCCAAAATTACTTTCCTTGATAATTTCTCTTTTAAGCTCCCTAGTTTATCCACTTCTTCTACCTTCCCTCCAATTTTCATCTTCTTTTTGGCTTCTTCTTTACCACCTCTGTGTCTTGTGGTTTTCACCACTGTGTGGTGAAAAATGAACATTGACCAAAGAACTCTCATCCTCCCCTGGGGAAATAGAGGAATTAAAGATAAATTGTTCTGCTCCATTTTATTTTTTTGTTTTGTTTTGTTTTTCCTGCCCCCAATTATCATTTATTCTTATTCCTTTTCTCCTTCTCTTCTTTAGTTCTACTAACTCTCTTTCTTACTGTCTGTTTTCTGTTTTAATGACAGATTTCTGACAGAGTAACTTGCTGCAGGTCAGTGGAAATTAGGAGAATTTGTTTTTCTATTATTGCTACAGCTTTGCACAACACAAGTTAATGTAGCATTGCAGTTGTGATGATCTTGACAAGCTTGGAAATGACATTTCAATTCCAAATCACAGCCATTTATAACTTTCTTAAAAAAATATTACCTTTGGGGCTCACATTTTTCATGCTCAGTCTCAGTTCAAGACTCAATTGGTTTTAGAAACTTTCATAAACATCAATCCAGCTGTTTGTATTTTTTTCAAAGTTATCCAATGAAGAGGAGGGAAAAAATTGTTTTCACCATTTAAGGCATTTTTCATATGCTTTTCAGCCCCAGCAACTCAAAACAACTTTGTTTTGAAACTTCACCCTTGAAAATGAACGTACTCCTGAATGATGCACTGCTGTGTTTGAAGAAATTTGGTTTGGAAATTACATACTTATAAACATCAGAACAGTGTGTGCTGAGCATGTACAAAACATTATATCCCTTCTTTGATTTAGACCTCTACCCAACAGTGATTAATGTTCCCAGGCATGAATATTTGTTTGTGCACTCATGAAAAATAGAGATGAATAAGATCTATTGTATCATCTAGTTTATCTTACCTCCAAAGGCTTAAGGCTGCACTCTCTATTTGTACCAGTGACAGAAGTTGAGTCACAGAAAGGTCCTTTCTTGAAAGTTTTCTGCAGAGCTTTAGTGGAACACGGTCAGCAATTATAACTCCAAAGAACATTTCTTCATTTTTACCTTGGCTTTGCCATCTAAAACATTTTCTAGAATTTCTTGACATGAAATTCAAGAAATGGTAAAATGTGTACTGAACAGGTTTAACTATTGCCCAGTCTAGCCTCAGGCACTCAGCTCCTTTGGCCTGCTTTGTAATTTGAACAACCTGAAGATCTTGTCAGGAAGTTTCCCTTGTTGTGATTTGCATTGTGAAGATCTTCAGGTTATGGCAATAGTCAAGTCATTACCAGTTATGTCCCTCTAAACAGTACTCTTCTCTCTTTATTACTTGTTTTTTATTATGAATACATGTAGCAGATCATGCCAATGACCATTTATTTTTTTAGACAACCTAGTTGTGCCAAGCTTCCTTCATCTTTGTCTGTAAGCAAGTTCATGGAGTCATTCAGTTATCCAAAAGATTCTTGTCTCTCATTGCACTCATTACACTCATCCCCAGTTCTCCTATTATCCCAGCATATCTGCTTTTTTGCACTTCTTCATATTTTTCATTAAGTTTTTGATTTTAATAATAGGGCCTGGAATAGAAAGCAGTTCTCAATGGTACTTAACAGCATCCCATGGCAGGGCTACTCTAGGAAAACATTTTGGCTGGCTAGGAAATAGTAAATATTTATCCTGAAAGAAAAAATTATCTTAGTTCTTAACTAAACATGTGGGATATTTCTATGGCATTAAAAAATGAAGAAGAAGCAGAAGAAGAAGAAAAGAGCAAGGAAAAAAAGAAATAATCCACAAAATGTTTGATGTCACTGAAAAATATTTTGAACTGGGACATTTAAGACTGTCAGCAATGTTTTTAAGACAGACTAGCTAATACACTTATATAACAGAATTTTAAATCTAGATTTGTATCTCTGCAGGAAAAGGAAAGAGGATATTTGCAATTGTGTTAGCATACCATAGTTAGTCCATCATTCCTCTGAAGAATTACTGTCACAAGATGACACATTTGAAGGAAAATACCAAAAGACACCAAATACTTCTTCTTAACTCCCTGACATGCTACTTCTGGAAAGCTTATGCAATTTTAAAAAATTGCAAAGTTTTTCAAAACAGCTGTTTGTTTCAGGGACCTGTATTTTCTGAGACATTGAGCTGGAATCTCATTTTCAGAAAGAACTAAGTACTGCAACTTTGAAAAATGGGCTTTTTTAGTTGTCCCAAATTGGAAGTTGAAAAAGGAGATTCCCAGAACTAATATTTCTTTTTGAATACATGTTCTAAATTACTGGAACACAGGCAGTAGCATAGCAGAGACAGCACAATATATTTCTCTTTGTCTGGTAGAGAAATGCCACATTTCTTTAAGAAAACCATGTATTTTAATGGAACTAAGATTAAAATTTGGCTGTAATTGGCAGATTTGAAGAAGTTATTTTATTCTAACTTATTTATGTAAAAACCAATAAACTGTTCGACATATAATTACTTATGAGACATCTATGGCAAGAAACCAGTTTACATACTTCTTCCAAAAATGAACAGGAAGTGAAAATTTCCTTCTCAAGAGAATTTTAAATAATCTCAAAACCAGGACATGCTATTAAAAGTGTAAGTTGTCATAATACGGACTTTTTACAATTAGCTGGTTTCAGAAATGTAATTTGACAATGTTCCTTTAATCCTTTTACATTTTGTTCTCTCTTTCTTGGCTAATTAGAATGATTTGCCCTTGTCATTTTTATAAAATCTCTTTATATATTTAAAGTGTACTGTCATCCCATGCCATGATCTAACTATGATCATTTTGACTCTGGATAAGTAGATAAAACTGCTAAAAACTCACTCAAACACTTACATGATGTGCATATCTTCTTAATCTCTGTGTACATAAATAGGAATACACCAATGCACTATAGGGTGAAATTTTATTTGAAGTGGTTTTTTGCAGGACAAAGGAATAAGGCATAGGAATTTTCATGAAGTTTCAAACTATTATATCATGATTTGAAAAACTAAACATACCCCAAAGGTTCTTTATTACTTTTTTAACGTGTGAGTTTTTTCATAGCCCTTCTGTTGTGGTACCTTGAAATTGTATCATCTGGGACCTACTGCAATTATATTATTTTCATCCTGACTTTGTGGACAAAATAACATTTTGGAGTGAGAACATTGAAAATTGCTTCACTCTTGGCCAAAGTCAGGGATACTGCAGATAGAAGTGGTAGAAAGGTGGGATGAATGTTGTCAGCTTTCACAAATCTCACCAACATATTCTTCCTCAAAAGGAAGATAGTATAGGACAGACTTCAGAGGAAATATTAGCAGCTAATATTCTAATGTGGTGGTTTGGTAGTCCAGGCACAACAATATAGAAATTCTTCTCTACTGTGCTAATGTCATGGCAACCTTTTCTGATGGTTGCAGTAAACTTTCAGCAGAATGAAGTGTGTGGTACAGTTGCAGAAGCTAGGCTGACCCATGGTAAAGAAGTTTAAATGGAGGATTCTTCTTCTTTCAATTCATATTCATTGACTTCTCAAAAGACTGAGTCATGGATATCCATTCCCAGACATCCTTTCAGGAGAAACAAGGCTGAAAATTATTGCATTTGTGTTGTTTGCAAATGATTGCAACTATGTTTTGCAGTGTTTTTTTCTGGGAGGTTCCTTATTTCACTTTTTCAGAGCCCAGCTATGTGATGGCAGAGTTACTGACCTTGTGGTCAATGTAATAATCCTCAGCTGCCCTACCACAATTATTTCTCTCACATATATTTATATCACTGCTGCTGAAGCTTCAGGATATTGCTGCAGTACCAATAATAAATATTAATATTTCTATAGCAATCAATTGCTCTTAATTACTTTCGCTCCAGGAGCCAAGTGAGAGAGGAGCCAAGTTCTGAAGAAGAGAGATTCTTATTCAGTGCCTTATTTCCAAAGGAGAGAAGAAATGCAGAGAGAACGGGAAATCTGCCAGCAAAAGGAGACACCTGAAAGAGGAAAAGATAAATATTTAGCCACCAAGATCTGTTAAAGTACAAAACATCATCTATAATTCAGATTCAAAATTACTTTATTTAAATAATATCACAACTTTACTACAAATAGTCTTCCTATGCTGTCAAGTTACAAGGTAAATGTGAGACACGTACCTCAGTCTTAACTTACTTCCTCTCCACTGAAAGTGGGGCTGTCACTGGAACTCGTTTTTGAACTGTTACTATATTTGTACTTTTTTCATGCTATAGTTAGATCTTTATCACAACTCCAAGGTTGAACAGTGGAAAAATTGGACAAAAATATTACTCCAGAATGATTCATCCATTGGAGACCTTGATCCAAATTTTGTGCAGAAGGGCTGAGCAGTGAGCATCCAGTGAAAGGTGGCAGAGAGAAGTTCCCATGGCCCCCCAGCAGAGGCAGTGCATGCTGTGCTTATGGAGGCTTGGCCAAGGGGAGCTTCACTCCAACCATGCCTAAAGCTTTCAAATCTACCCAGCCTGTCCATGCCAGCATCACCACCTGGTGCCAGGGAATGGAGCACCCCCCCAGGTTTTACAGACCTTTGTTGCTACAACAGGACTTGGGAGTAACTGGCTGAGGGGCAATTTGATTCCTTATGAATAACATAGGGAAAAGCCATGGGAAGAGCTGGAACTCAACTTCTCATCCTCTGGCTTCCTACAGAGGCTCAGTGACCTGTCAGCTAGCAATTCAACAGGAGTTTAGACAGGGAAAAGTCATCCAGGAATGTTGTCTTCTGAGAGGAGGAAAGAGGGAAATTCAAGAGCACAGGAAAGCAGCCCATGTGGAATGAACAAGGAAATGAGACTACAGAGAGAAGGGAGGTCCAGAGAGGCTTTTGAAAGAGTCTTCAGTCCTGTGAAGGATTGCATAATATAGTATTTGTTTTTACACAAAATAGAGTAAATAATTTTGCAGTACTGACAAATCTCTCTCTCTTTTGCAACTGTTCTCCATCTTTTGTTGTTCTGATTTTTATGGTTCAGATATCAGAGAATCACTTTCTTTTTTTCCTTCTTAGGAATGAAATAACTACTTTTTCATGTAGGTGGTGAGAGAAATAGGGAGAAATTGATTTTAATGCTTCCAAAAATTCTTCACTGTGTCAGTAATTTCCTTGTCCAGCGATGGTCTGCATTCACAAGAAACATAATTTCCATTGTATCACTGCACTGTCACTGTGGGATGTGTCACAGAAGAGCATCTTAGCTTCGGGCCCTGAGAGAGGGCTCTAGGCATGGCTTGGGAAGGCATGTACACAGAATAAAAGCTGCTTCCAAAGACTGTGAAGCTGAGAGCCTGGAGGTGTTTGTACCCGGAGCTTTGACTATCAGTGGAGATAAAAGGCATCTATGGAAAAGTCTGGAATGTTGCAGCTAGTATTTGGCCAGAGAGAAAAAGGCTGACCAAGGCTACTAAAAACACTAGGGATATGCTGAAAGTTCTTAGGAGACACAGAAAAGTTTCCATTTGTGCTCTGGATATAATGCAGGTTTTATGTGAAAGACTGCTTTTATAAGCACTGCAGTGTAGAGAGGTGGATAAATTCAGATCTGTCTGGAAAGAAAACCAGATGTGATATTTATCTGAGATTAGCAATCATACAAAGGTGCAATATCTCCATAGAGAGAGCTTTTGCTTCTCTGTCATGATCTTTCAGAATCTTCCAGTCACTGTGGGTGGTTCAGATGATAGTCCTTTCTCAGTCTTTACCAGGTAAGAAACATGAGTGAGAATATTTGGATGCTGAATCAGGAGTAGGGGAATATGGAGGGCTCTCACAGGAGGTTATGAAAAAGGAAAAGAAATGGAGTTATTGTCTCTCAACAGTTTGTCAAAATAAAGTTTCCAGAAACTAAATCTTCATTACAGCACTTTGGTAGAGGTTGCTGGGCAGCACAACACTGGGGTCCTCACCCTGGGGCCAGGCAGGAGGATGGATGGTTTTGCCATGTTTGCAGAAGTCCCCACATCTTTTGCATTGCTGGGCTTCTTCCGGCTGGCACTTTGTCACCTAAACTCAAAAATTATGTTTGGTTGTCATCAAGTGTTTGGTTGTTAAAAACAAGCTGTCATCCTGGTAGCCTACAAATATGATGTATAATTAAGTGTATTCTGTCCTATGTTTCCAAAGCAGTGTTACAATAATGTCAAGATATGATAATCTAGAAAAAGGCAGTTGGAAACAGGAGTAGCCAGACATGTAGGATGTTTCTGTGTCTCCAACATGTTCATTAATTTTGAGGACTATGGCCTTACACCCCAGACTGCACATTGCAACATCCACCCCAAGAACAGGGGCAGCAACAGTGGAGCTCAATAAAAAGCAAGTGTTGAGATTTATGTGGGAGCAGGTGGAGAATAGGATGAAAGAGTGCAGGTTTGTCACTTTTCTTTCTGTGGAGTCTGTTCTTACTAACATTGATGGCATCAGGACTTCACCCCTCCTCTTTGTAACAGCACTGTGAGTGTGGAAGCAGACTCCCTTAGGGCAGCTGGAGGACTGCATCCATTCCTCACAGCACATCTCGGGGGGTATGTGCTCTGCTCACATGGTGCAACATCCATCTCATGGCAGGGTGCTCTCCTCTTCTTCCACTGGTACCACCTGCCTGTGGGTACTCTCCCAGAGTCACTGTCCTGCTGGAGCTACAGGCTGACCTAGAAATGCAGCATTTCTTCCTGTTTGTGTGATTGAGTTGCTCATGGGAGAAAAAGCACCAAGTCATACAGGACTTCCAAAAATGAAGATTAGAAAGCATCAGTGAGCCAAGCACCAGTACCCATTTCATGTGTGATATAATTAAATGGTTATTTACAACAGGGTTTTTTAAACCATCATTGTTTTGGACTCTCTCTACCCTATTTATTATATTATAATTTCACTATATACTTTGCTAAGCATTGGCAGCCATTTACTTTTATTACACTGCTGTATCTTTGCCTCTCCTGAGCACTTTAATTGCGTTAGGTGCATTGAACATATCTGAACTGTTGCATAGCAGAGGAGTGATGTCTCTGGATATTTATAAAGTCTCTTTTTATAAATGATTTGGAAGAAACACATGGCTTTTGAAATTATATCTCAGACTTTCTTTTCAGGACTGCATGTCTAATGTGGGTAAATAGTTACTGCTTGTAAGAGAAACCAATATGAGAAAGGGAAAGAACCATCTCAATTTGACATTTAGTGAAAAAATTCAGGTTTTATAAAGTGCCTTCTACACCAAGAAACATCTGAAAAAAAATTTACAGATCTTTTCAGCCTATCTCCCTTCCCCGTCTCATCTTCAAATTTTGTTCCATAATGAAAAACTCTTTTTTTTTGCTTTTTTTGCTTGTCTCACTCTCTCCAATTACAAGTGCAGGGGCCAAGAAAAGAGGAGAATTATCCCTGGTCAGCAAGAGGATCTCCTTACACTGATGAGCTAAGGACAAGAGCAGTTCAGCTGAAGGGAGTACAAAACCTTTTTCAGTGCTATTAAGAAAAGCATATGGGCGAGGAGCTGATCCAACATATTTTCAGTTGGGTTTTGTTTGCCAGCTCTGCAACCTGTTTTGTCTTTTCTTGCAGAGGGATTCGCTTCCTTCTTAAATGCAACAGCTTCAGAACCACCTAAGTATCCTAAGGAGTACATCCAATGGAAAGTCACAGTCACTCCTGAGTGCCTGTGGTACTTCTGGGAGATTTGACCAGCAGAAGCTAAGAAAAGCCAGAGGAAATGTCTTGACTAGTGAAATTTTGATGTTTTCCCATATGTCAACAGCTCTTGCACTAGGGACATGCAGTCTCAGAAGTGCCAGGGAGAATGGAGTAATCACTTCCCTCTGCCTGTTGATTACACTTTTCCTAAAACCTCCCAATGCTTATTTGGCTGCCTTTGCTACAAGAAAACACTGTGGAGGCATGTTCAGTTCTCTCAGTCTTTTTATGCAAAGCTGCTTTCCAGCCCTTCAGTCTCTGGCCTGCACTGTTGCATGGGGTTATTTCATCCCTCACGCAGAACTTGGTATTTGCCTCTCTAGAATTTCATGGTCCTGTCATTTTTACAGCCTGTCTATGTCCCTCTGAGTAGTGATCATACCCTCTTTCATGAAAACTGCTCCCCCTGGTTTGGTATCATCTGCAGCCTTGCCAGGAGTGAGCTCTCTCTCATCACTCTGGTTGTTAACAATCATAATAAATTATTGTGTCCCAGTACTAGTTCCTGTGGGATGCCACTGATAAGACTATCAGCTGGACTTGTTACAGTGGATTGCTACTGTTGGAGCCCCACAAGTTTTCCACACTTTCATCAACTCAGTCCATAGTTCTCCAGTTTGTTTATGGACAATACATAGCCTCTCTAGTTCCCTGTTCCAATGCTTAACCACTCTCAACAGTGAGGCTTTTTCCCTTATATCCAGTCAGATTTACTTTTTCTGAGACTTTTGATCATTGATTTTTTTTGTTTTTTGTTGTGTACCTCAGAGATGGGTTCCATCTTCCCTATAAATCTACTTTCAGTTGTAGCAGACAGAAATTAAATCTCTTTCCGCCATCCTTTCTCCAGCATGAAGAAATGCAGCTACATCCATCTTTCCTCACAGACTGTTCTCCAGCCCTCTATCCATCTTCATAACACTCTGGCAAACTTGATGTAGTTATCACTCTCCCTCCAACAGGGATCCAGAACTGGACAGAATGCTGTACATGCAGGCCAAGGAAAGGGGAATGCTCCCTTAAAGCTCCTGGCTATGCCTGAGGTGGTCTCTACCTCCAAAGCAGAAGAGGCAGTGAGAAGGCTCTGCAGGAGAGGCTCTGCAGGGAACTGTGGTATGTCCTGGAATCCCAGTGTCCCCATCCCCTTTCTTGGAGAGCAGGCTGATATGTACCCCAGATTTAATTTGGACAATGCGAAGACATCAGGACACAGAGGTAAGGATGTGTGTAGGCCCCCCAGACTTGCTCCTGTGTGGTGAGAGTATCCTGGTGCTGGATACTCTCAAAGAGTTTCCAGGTCCTGCAGGCTGTGCTGTAGTCTAGAAGATGGCTCAGACTGGAAGGTGGCAATGCCTGCCCTGTATAAACAGTACAGGAGGGGTATGGCTGAGGAGACAGGGGGCTCACAGTCTTGTTTTGACACGCACAGCCCACGCCTGTGGGACTTGTATGGTAGTTGTAAATTTGATTTGGCTGTGTATGACAAATCTTATCTGTATATTGTGGTCTTGCTTGTGAACAGAACAGCCCCACTGGGGCCCAGATTAGATTTGTATGGGAAGCATAGTCAAAACTAGGCATTTTTCCTTTGGGAAAATATGTGTGCTTTGTGCAGACATCTGTGGGAAAGATAAACAAGTAGAATAGTCATCCATTGCGTGCAAAGAGAAGAGATAATTAATCTTACTGCTTTTCCCTGGATAGAGTTAATTTCCTAGTAGCTTGTGGGGTGCCGTATTCTGGATTTGTGCATTGACAACACCCCAATGCTTTAGCTATTGCTGGACAGCCCTTTAAAGCATCATGGCTGTTTCTGCTTCTCACACTGGCCTGCCAGGGAGGAGGCTAGGCATGCACAAGAAGGTAGGAGGAGAAACAGCTGGGACAGCTGAACCCAATGGAAAAAATTGAGATTTTTTAACTTACAACACATGACATTTTGCTCCACAATAAAAGCTGTGGGGAAAAGCAGGAAGGGTGAATGTTTTCAGTAGCAGCAGGGCCAGAAGTTGGGCTTTGATGATCCTTCCAACTCAGAATATTCCATGATTCTTCCCAAGTCACCTTTTCTTCCCAAGTCACCACTACATATGATGGAGTCCTGCTTTCCTGGGGTGGGCTTACACCTGCCTGCTGAGAGGAAATGATGAACAAATCCTGTAGGCAAATTCTGCTTTATCTAATGTGCAGCTTTTGCTTTACCTATTAACCTGTGTTTATATCAACCCATGAGTTTTCACACTCTTGCCGTTCTGATTCTCTTCCCCATCCCACAAAGAGGAGTGAGAGGGGCTGTAGGACTTAGTTGCCTACTGGGGTTAAACCACAACATAAATATTTGTGATCCGTTCCATGGACAGCATGTGGAAGACTGATGCAAGATAGCCAGTCTTTTTTCTTGCCTCTTGAACTTCACTTTTCAGTCTCTGGGAGAATTCTAAGAACCATTTCCTTTTAAAAGTACGAAGTCAATAGCTGTTAAAGGAGGGCTGCCACTGAGCTTGCATACTGTGGAAGCAGGGCATGAAAACAAGAGCTGAGTTCTAGAATAAACATCAGACCAGGAATGGTGATGTTTTTACAGCAATTCATTGAGTACTCCCTCCAAGGTACTGGTCATGCCTGGTTTATTACTTTTAGATTGGTATTTGTGCATGTTTTTGAAAATAGAATTAAGATGAGGATTTTTCTGCCATTTGGGGGGGGTGAGGGTAGGGCAGGTGTTCAGCTTTCTTCCTTTTGTTTTTCATTATGTATTCTATGTGGTCCCACACTGATACCCTAATAAAATATTCTTACCTCTCATATAGAAGATTGATTGTTGTTTTTAATTAAGAAATCATCAGCTAGCATTTGACAGGCCATTTTCAGCCTCATTACAAATGTGTTCTTGATTAAATTTCTGGTATATTCAATATCCTGTAAATCAGAGAAGAGTGCTTTCTCTTTTCTACTATTCTATAGTAAACATGGCAGATATGATGTCAATAGCATGTGCTTAGCATAAAGTACAATAATGGTAATGGGGAGTTGAAAACCATGTAAACCTGACTCCTCAGAGTGGAACTGAATTCAGTAGCTTACTCATCTGGAGATCAGTTAGGAAAGTGTTGTCTGGCCCATCTAGAAGATTTCTTCTTATACAGAAATAACATTAAAAAAAATTGGAAGACCCTAGTCTATGGTCTTCTCAAGAGTGTGTCTTCAGAGCTGGGGAGAGAAAGGAAGATGGAAAAGTACTAGAAATCAAAGCTGAGCAGGAACTTAGTGCTGCATGCTCTGTGAAGGAGGTGTCAGTGCAAAGCAAAAGTAGATCAAAAAGGTGTGGGGGGGGGGTAGTATGTGTGTCTTAGAGACAAAAGATGAAACAAAGGTAGTATGTAAGAAGGGGAGAAGTAAGAAGCACTCAGAGTTTTGCATATCAACAAAAGTGAAATTATAAATCTAAAAATTAAGAAGTAAAATCAAAACTTGATGACAGGAAGGATAAAACTCATTAATGGACCTCACAGGACCTGCCTAAATGCCCTGCCAGATATGGCTTAAAAGAAAAATAACACATATCACCAAAAAAAAAAAAAAAAAAAAAAAAAAAACCTACAAGAATACATTCTTCTCTTTTGGAAGATGCATCTTTCTTCTCTCCACTAAACTGGGTGCACCTCAGTTGTCTGACCTTCTCAATTAAAATGTCTATGGCTGGTTACTTCCCACAGAACATTTCTATGCTGACATCTCCTCTTTCTCCTTTCTTGATAAACCAAGTTTAAGTTAGACTGGCTGGTGTTTGTCTTAAGGTAGTTAAAAGATGCCCTGCACTTTGGTTGTCACTAGACAGAAACTCTTTTCTGCGTCTTCTCTCCCACCATTATCTGTCTGTTGATGTCTGGGAAAGCACCTGAAAGCCAAGGATAAGTACTGGGTAGAAGGTGTACAGGTGACAGTAACTGTCATAGACATCTATTTTTCACTCTGTATTTTTATCTATTATAGGTCTTACAGAAGAACTTGAGGTACCTTGGAAACTGTCTGGTGTTCTCTGTAATAATTCTGCTGGTCTGGTCTGGAGTGACTTCTGAAATATTAATAGTACTACTTAACTGCATTCAGGTGATGCTTCATGTGTTTACCACCTCCAGGCTACCTTCTCCACCCCTTTTACAGAGCCTAGTACAATTTCTAAGTGGTGAATATTTTAAATAAGGTTGAACCACCCTGGAACTGATGTTAGTTTTGCTGATGCCTGACAAAAAGGAGAGTACAAGCTGAAAAACACAAAATTGATTTCACATTTGTTTGCAGCAGCACGACATAAAATTGCAGTGGATTGGAAACAAAAGGAAGTTCTATGTCTAGACGAAAGAGGCTGAAAGGATATTTGGGAGAGATGATAATGGAAAAGTTAACTGATGTCAGAAGTGATTACACAGGAGGCTTCCATGCACTATAGCTGCCTCTCTACAACTATATTCAGCAAAGTTCAGCAATACCCATTGCTTGATGCCCCCAGCTGCCACTGCATTCTTTCACACTTTTGCAAATGCTGGTTAATATAACATTTTCCTGCTCTGCTGCTTAAAGGACACATATCAAAAAGATGGCTTAATTTCCAAAAGGCTCTGATGTGTAATATGGAAATAGTGCCACATGGTAAGCTCACTAATAATACTAAGTCCAGTGCATTTTGCTTGAACATGCTTTAATCTGACAGCTTTTATTCCTGCTATGTGCTAGCGTTACATTTTTCCTTTGATCAAAATAAAAATAATGAGAAATGCATAGCACAGGCTTGGTAGAAATATTAATTCATATTTTTATTGGGACACATAATCCTAAAATACCTTCTCTTTACAGAACCAGAATCCTAAACCACACTGTAAATAGAATTAAATTGGTGGGGTTATGTTTAATTTTTTTCTCATTCCTCCATCTCTTGCCTGCCTGACTCATTACCCTCCTTTAAGTTCCCCAGCAAGATAAAACTGAATACCAGAGGTTGGTAAACATCTTCATTTTCAAATGACAAAAAACATCTTCATTTTCAAATGACAAAAACTGAACTGTGTTCATGAAAGTCTAATCAACAGAGCTGAGCAGAAATTTTGTAATCCAATGTTTTCTCATAAGAAAATGCAGATTTGAACATCATCTAATGGGACAGAGGGAAAGACAGGACAAAACCGGTATTTTTATAAGGTAAAAAAATCTGTTTAAAAATACTTATGCAGTAATATTCCAATAGTTCATTTTGAAACAAGCTATAATTTGCTTATTATTTGGGGTAGAAATTTAAGCTGTGATAATGATAAAATAGCTCTGGAGTATTTCACTTTTATATTTTAAACATTGATTATAAGCTTGGTATATTCTTTTACAGCCATAGAATCACAGAATGACTTGTGTTGGAAGGGACCTTAAGGATCATCCAGTTCCAAGCCTACTGCCCTGGCAGGGAAGCTTCCACTAGACCAGGTTGCTCAAAGCCCAGTCCAACCTGGCCCTGAACACTTCCAGAGACGGGGCATCCACAACCTCTCTGGGCAACCTGTTCAACTGCTTCACTACTCTCACAAGAAATATTTTTTTTCCTGAAATCTAATCTAAATTTCTACTCTTTCAGTTCAAAGTCTTCACCTATCTCCTCTCCAGCTCTCCTGCAGGCCTCTTTTAGTTACTGACAGCTGTAATAATGTCTCCCTGCAGCCTTCTCTTCCCCAGGCTGAACAGCCCCAACTGCCTCAGTGTGCCTTCACAGGAGAGGAGTTCCAGTCTTCTGATCAAATAACTGGTCCCCTCTGGACTTGCTCTAACAGGTCCACATCTTTCCAGTGCTGAAAACCCCAGACGGATGCAGAACTCCGGGTGGGGTCTCACAAGAGCAGAGCAGAGGGGGAGAATGACCTGATGCTGAATATTTAGAAATATGTAGAAATATTCAGCATCAGAAATGAAACTTTCTGGATGCCTGAAATCTGAAATTCTGATATGAAGAAAAGCTTTGACTAAGCAAAGATTAAAGCTTTGAATTTGTATTATGTAGCACTTCAAATGTTTTTCAGTTTCCTTAATTTTAAGCAAACAAACAAACATCACAAAAATAATGTGAAATATCTTCTGGCATGTCCAGTTTTATTCTGGGCCAGCATTTTTTATTGGTGAAATTTACCAACAGACCTTCCTGAAACAACATAAATCATTGGAATTACTGGTGGATTAAATAGGATTTACTTTTCTCAATTACAAAAATACCATGTGACCTCAATGAAAAGTTTAATCCTAAGACTTCAAACTTTGATGCTCAAAATTATCTGAACTGTGTAGAATGGGTTTACTTTTAAAAATTTTACTTCTACAAGGAAATGATCAGTTTATGGAAATCAGACAAAATGGCAGGCAGCAGAACCTGGCTGACTGCAGTCAGAAATATGAGCCTTTTGAATTTCTGGGCCACTTGAATTTCAGTCTTTTCCTTTCTTGAATCCCTGGTGTCATTTTTGGGGTCCTGTGCAGGCTCTGTAGCACAGAATATTCATTGCTGCTAACCTGGGCAATAAGGACATGGCCTGCAAGAACCAGCTGCTGCACAGCTGGCCAGGCTCCTCCTCCTCCAGACTTTCCTTAACTTAGGGGGCATTTAGGAGCATTAAGGGTGATGGTAAGGAAGGAGACAGGGAGAATGCCATTTTCTATATAAAGCTGCCCTAAGTTAGTATAATTAGATGGAACATAACTAAGCCTGGGGCTGATTTATACTAATGTGATGCTCATGTGAAAGGTGCCCTGGGTCAGGATGTGCAAAGACAGCAGTAAGCAGATCTCAAAATGTAAACTCCAGTCTGCAGTACTGTAACAGATAAAACATTGCATTAGGCCCCCACACAAAGCACTCTGGTTTAGACCAGGTTGATTGAATTGAATTAAACTGAGCTAAACTGCATTTTGAAAACAAATCATGATTTCACACACTGCGATTTGACTCTTAAAAGATAAAGAAATTAATCTATATTTTGAGAACATAATGTAGGCTTTGCTGAGCTATTTCTGTGCACAGATTACACTGTACATTTTTACAAACCATTAATGGGAATTCAGAGCCCTCAGAGCTTTCTGTATTGAATCTCCATCTGACATTAGCACAAGATCTGTCCAACTCTCACAGCAGCAAGGAGGGCCTTGGTCTCAAGGAGACCTGGAGGGACAGAATCTGAAAGAATAATATCTTTAACCTTAGGGTACCAGGGATGGATCTAATAGCCCTGGTGATTGTGCTAGCTTCAGACCTTAAATCATCCTTTTCAGTTGATATATAAGGCCAGATTCTCTTGTGTCCTCTGGTTGCTTTGAGCTGTTACTGTAAGAGAACAAGCCATAAGCTGAAGTTGTCTCACTGATTAAACCAAATTTATAGTTGTTTTTCCACTGCAAGAAAGACAGAGATATCTGAACCATGATTTACAAAGACTGAGAGAAGAATATCACAACATTATCAACCTTTAATGATGATGGAAACTGTAAGCTCTCATAAGCATTTTCCTGAGACGTAGAAATAGAAAGGTTCAGGTCCAGCAATTACCCCTCTATGGACTGGGGATCTTTTGTACATAAAATATTTGGCAAAGGTATAGTTCTCTGATACTGCATTCTGTTCACAACAACTAAATCCTGCAGATGGTGGATGGGGGCAAAACATTTCTCTTTTCCTTATCTTCCTGGCATATTCTGAGGAAAGCAGCTCTGCATTTTCAGGGCTATCCTACATGTTAAAAAGCTTATACCCAAGACTCCAAATCAATAACAATTCTCAAAAATATTTTCCCAGGCAAGTAACTGAATCTTCTCTAAAATATCAGCAAGACTAGAGATTGTCCATAGGGCCAGGTTATACCTGCCAATTCCCTTTCGCTCTGATACAGCATGCACTTATCTTGTCCTTTTGTTTATCTCTGTTTGGGAAAAGAGAGGTTCCTGGTGTTACTTTAGAGTCTATTTTAAACTGTGGTGAGGTCATAATCTTGGGTTTTAAGTCTACTAATATAATATTACTAAATGTTTTTTAGCCAAGCACTTCCGCCTCACCAGTGACAGACCTTCTCTTGAGAACTGGTGGGCTTTTGCCCACTGTGACATACTTTGAATTCTGGGGGAAATCTGCAGGATAAGAATACAATTTAGAGATTGGTGCTTTAATTAGCTAACTGAGCCAGACTCTGTTGTGCCTGGCATTTCCTAAGGCTGTCAAAAGGAACTGGTTACACCCTTCTCCCCTTACCCTGGAACAAGTGTTACACCATGCTCTGTTTCCCAGCCTCGGGGAGCTTTGGTAGTCAATTGCAACTGAAATAAAAGTTCAGCAAGTTAAATGTATCCCAAATGCAACATGTAGTTCTGCCATTACGTGGCTTCAGAGGTGGCAGAAGACAATAAAAGTTCATCTCTACTGTGTGGCTCTTGTGAGCACAAGGAATCAATCTCTTGTCAGGGAGACTCATCAGTCTCTCACGCTTGAGATACTGCAAAGTACAAGGTACTTCAGATATGTCCTTTTGGTTAGTGTTGCCCACTAAAATCCTGAAAACCCTGTTTGCTCCTACATTCCTTTTCCTGTTGCATGGCTTTAAGCAAATACTCCATCTCTTTGATTGCAAGACAACAGAAATGGCTAAAAATGGCCAAGAGGCACAATGGAGTTTCCTGCTTCTCTAAGCACAAAAATAAATCAATGCATCTGGAGACAGCATGCCACAATTAAGTCTTCTGCTTAATTTGTAAGATTTGCTTGTGAATATTAAGGTTCTCTCTCTGGTGTTTTCATAATGGCTCAATTATCTTTTTTATCTGATGCATTTTCAAGAAAGGTATTAATGTATTTTAAAAAATAGTATTATAGCTCTTCCTCTCTAAAGTAAGACATTAACTTGTGGTACCAATAGGACTTTGTGGGTAGAGGGTGGGGGAATAACATTACAGTTAAATCAAGCATTATAAAATACCCATACTTGCAGCTTAGTTCTACTCATCATGAATGAGCTGGAGGATATTTTTTATCTGCAGCATTTGCTTCAATCCATGCAGCTGATGAGGCCAGGTCTTGTTATGAACACGGCACATTCACCCACAGGTATTGCTAGTTTCCTTTGCAAAGCAGGGCAGGCTGGCATTCCTAGTTGTATCTTATTGACAGAAAAGGTTCCCAGGGGATGAGGATCAATTACCAAACCCATGGTACCAAATCCATGCTTGTTTTGGAAAAACAAAGAGAGGAGTTGTAAATGGCATACAATGGAGAGAGAAACTAGCAAGCTTTCCCAGGTGAAAACTTTAATGAATTTTGAATGTTGTAGTGCAAAGAAGAAAGCAGTGCAATATGGTTTGTATTTAGAAAGGAGGTTTCAATGATGTGTTTAATGCAGTATCTTCTTTTACTACAAAATTATCCAAATGTTCTGTTTCACATGAAAGTATTTTTGCCTTCAAGTTTCCAGCTTTTTGCATCATTGATACTGCTACTGTTCAAAATACTGCATCATTGACACTACTGCAGTTCAAAATACCTTTCTTTTTTTTTTTTCAGGAGCTTCCAGTTCTCAAAAGACAACAACTCTGGAAGATCAGTGAAGAATGAGAGTTGAGGGACTGTGAGGGCTGTGCAGGAATTAATCTTAGTCATGAAAACATATGGATGTGAGGGAGGGTAGACATTATTTTGCCAGTGGCTGGAGAACACAAACGCAAAACAACTGTCCAGCTTGTCAGAATTACCACGCATGAATATCCATGAGTGGATATTTATTATAAAACATTGCTATGTTTAGGGTTGCCAATCCCAGTAGGAAGGCTTCAGAAAATGTTGTGTTTTGAAACAATGCTGATGGTATTTGCTATTCTGTAGTCCACTGCTCTATCAAACATAGCTATCAGATATTTTAAAGGGTCCAGTGGACGTAAGAGATCAAGGTGGAAACTGGTGTGTTGTGTCCTGTAAATTCACAGTTACTCACAATGTACTTTGACTTTCATAGGAACATGAATGCAGACATCAACCTGCTCACAAGAAACATTTCAAGTGGTACTGATGGGAAATATGGATTCCGTGATTCTATCCAAATAGGTCAATTTAAAGGAGAGTTTATTTTTTTAAGTGTGAGAAGTGCTCCCCTGGCTCTTTCCTGAGTGAACATTAAAATTTTCCATTTTATATTGTTTTTTATTTGGCATTTAGTGTCAATATTTGGCTGAATAGTTCTACATATTGCAAAACTAAGGACAAGAGTGGTTTCATTTTCACTGGTTCTTGGCTTTCTGTAAAGTAAAAACAGTATGTCTTGTTTTGCATGAAATTTTGAAAGTTGAGTTATTCAGATTCAGCTATGGTTATTGTTGTGAAATCAGTTTTTCCTAGGTTTGGTGGCAACAGAATTCTCTGACTTGGAAAAAGTATTCAATGCACAAGAAACACTCGTAGGGGAAGAGTCCAACAGGGACTGCAGGAATAAGAACACAGCTTTGAGTGATGGCTACATATGTCCTTGTGGCTTCTATTATTCCAGTGCAGCTCTCCACTGGAGTGCTTTTTGCACTCAGGCCCCCTTCTGCTTAAGCACCAGTAGATGACCTTGTATAACAAGGCTGTGTGATATTGGAGTACAAACCTACATTTACCTGTTGGCCTAATTTGAAGAAGTTTTAATGGTGCTGGGTATGGAGCTGGGATGATCTCAGGACAAGAAGTTACCCCAGCAGTTCACTGTGTCAGCTGGAAACAGACGCATGTTGTGGGTTTGCACAGTCTGCATGCAGCTTGGCCAGTCATCTTGCAGCAGGAGAAGCCCCTAGTTTGGAAGACAAAGACAGAAAGTGAAGGACAAGCAATGGCACAAAATGTCTGGCAAAAGGAACTATTTTATCTTTGCAGGAAGAGCCCAGGGAGAGGTGAAGAGAGCAAGACAAATCTGATGAGCAGAGGAACTGTGAGAGCAAGCAAGGAGAATGAGAGATAGCACACAGACAGTTTGAGAAGGAGACAAGGTGCAGATAAGGAGCTGTATCTATCTAATAGATATTCTTCCCTTAATTCTAATGGAAATTCTATCTCCCAGAGCCTGTCAGTGGAAACCTAATCCACCTCTAAGGGATACACAGCACTGCTCAAAGCAGAATTCAGATGATGACAAGGTCATTTTCATCTCATCTACTCTAACAGCCCAGCACCTTCCTTCCCCCCTCGCTTCCCCTTCCTTGCACAAGCTGAGAAAGGAGAAGAGATGCTGAATGACAAGTAACATTTCTAAAACACCCAGCATAATTCAGGGATGGCTCTGCAGCTGCTGCGGAGAGTTTAACTTTGCTTTTCTGAAGAGTAGCTACTCTGTTGTTTGTTTGGGGCTCTACAGGTGACCAAGGAGTTGCACTGAACAAATAGTTGCTGAAAATGCAAAGTTTACAGAGCTGGCACATGAGCTACCCTTTTCTGTCTTCTGAATGGAAAGCTGAGGATGTATTACAACCCGGCCTCAATTCAATGCTAACCCTACTTAAAAGGTGGACCAGATGACCTTCTGAAGTACCTTCAAACTCAATAAAACTGTGATCTCCTTAGCTATGTGAGATAGATAAATAGATATATGCACATATGCATGTGGACACATATATACCTTAAGTTCTTTGGCTAGAAAAATAGTCCACATGTATGAAGACCAAGCACATGAATAAACAGTTTCTCCTTGTCTTTAACTTTCTTGCCACAGACCAAATCCTAAGAAATAGTGGTCACATTTCCCAGCATGACTGATCAACTCGCAGAATCAGGATGAAATGTCTGTCTTCACTAATTTAATCAATTTTATGGAATTTAAGTATTTCCCAGATTTGTTGCATGTTTATTTCTTCTTGTCTTCTTTCACAGGGCTACAATCTTTCAAAAAAGTGACCAGTTGCTCAGCTGTGCTGCTGAAATAGGCACCTCTACATGAAGGAGATACTTGCTTATGAAGAGTGTTTAAGCTCCAGCACATGCTCATGAGAAGCAGGTGGATTCACCTCCAGTTGCATCCAAAGTGCAAACACAGTGGCTCATCTTTTCAAGGGACTTGAGGCTGACACTTTTGTTACACATATCCCAGGCATCTACCATAGCAACCTGAAAACTTTCCTGGAACTGGTTTACAGTCTATTCCCGGAGAACTTGCTTTTTTCGCTCAGTGTCAGTAACAAAAGTGATTTCAGCCTGCCACTCCCATCACTGAAGTTCTTACTTCTACCTGAGTTCTTTTCTACTGAGTTCTTTCTACCTGAGGGCCAGCAGTCAGCTTTGTCAGGCAAATGGTTCTTGATTATTTATGGAACATTTCTGCAGCAGAACAAAAAGTCTGCCACTGGTAAAGACCAGCATTTCCAGAGAAGGAAAAGCAACCTAATCTTGAATGGCTGTGACAAGTAAAAGCTCTGCTATTTGCTTCTAGACTCATATTCATATCTAAATTGTTGCACTTGTTCTTTCCTTAGCTTTACTGTAAGTACACTTACATGGATCTTCATATCTTGCTAATCCTGACCTTGATGTGCTGAATTATCTTCTTGGTTTGGTTTTGGACCTGGCTTGTCACTATGATTGCTGAGCTGGAGGATGATCCTGGTTACCCTCACTAGACTTGCTCCGCTTGCTTTGCTTCACTACTGGGGGACTGTGATCTTGCTGTGAGGCCACTGTCCCTTCTGCTCTGCTCCCACCACTTGTGGCTCCCCTTCTCTTTAGGAGCAGCCTGCTCAGGCTGGACATGGATTACACTCGATGTGCAGAGATGGCCTTATGACAAAAGACTGACAAATACTCTAAATGTGTGTGGTCAGAACAAAGTCTATTTGGTCAAGCAGTTTGCAATGAACAGGACACTGCACTGTAGCTCTTCAGCCACATGGTCCTGCTGCACCCCAACAGGGGTTTGGACCAGCAGACACTGCACTCTCTCTACCTCTGAAAAACTTTGAACTCCTAACTTGTCTGATGCATGTCTACATCCATTTAATAGTCACATATGGCCATAGATCATTAATGTACAACCTGATTACACAGCTGCTTCTCTTTGCTAATGACCTCCAGGATCAAGCTCAGCTTGACAGATGCAGAAGTACTAACCACAGTGATGAAAGAGCACTTGGTCCTGGCAATCTGAGTGTGGGGGAGTAGAAGAGAATATTGCACAATTTTTTTAGATTATTAATAAGATGTCACAGATCTGTAACCATCATGTTAATGAACAGATCCATCTGTCTTGTTAGGGAATCTGCTACTGAAAGAGTTCTTGCCAATAGCTCAGGGAAGTGAGGTGGGAATACTTTGTAGTTTTCTCAGTAATCATCCAATACCAACCTCAATGAGGCTGCAAGGAAGCACCAGTGTAGTCTGAAGAATTGATGTACCCACTAAAGCATTACAGCCCGAGTATTGTGTGACTAATATGGGTTTGACAAGGACACGGGTGTGCCTACATTTTTGAATGGTCTAGTAGAAGCTAAATAAGTACTAAGTAAGTGTCTGAAAAATCCCTATAAATTTTCAGGCCTGTAGGGGATGATCTTACTTCTCTGAGTGCTGTCCATGTTAAGACTGGTTGTTTTTATAGCTCCATTTTATCTAGAGACACCTCAAGGGTGGCATTTAGGGTTAATGGGGGGTTTCTTCAGGCATCCTTAAGATGCCCCATTCCATGACCCTGTGGCAGAATGCCATGGTTGAGTGAAGAGACCAAGGGTGTTCCTGAGGGTAGCTGTGCCTCATCTGCCCTCATTGCTAAACAGCTGGAGCTGCAGCTGCCTGGGAAACCTGCAGGTGTCAAGAGGAACACTGAAAACTCTTCAACGAGGGGCTGAAGGGCTGATAGAAGTCCTGGCTCACCTCAGTCAAAGCCCTACTGTCTTATTGAAAAAGAGCAGAATAGTAATAATAGAGACCTATCCTTTGCATTTTGATAACCACAGAATGCTCCAGCTGGGATTTTGCAGGGACTCTGGATCTCTCTGATAGTCATGCAGAGAGCTTATAGCCTGTGGTGCCTTATAATCTGTGGTATCCAGAGCAGAGCTCTCTCTAAAGAACTATGTGTGAATAGTGTGGCATCAACCTGACCTAGTCACTCAGAGCAGTGATTGCAGTAATTTGCACTTATGACTCTGTGTCAATGTTAAAAGATTAAAATTGAAAGTATCAGTACTTCTATCTTTTACTATTCCCCTCCTCAATGATTATTTTCGTGCTCATACTAACAGTTAGCATGGAGGTCAGAGAGATCATTTCCATAACTCATTTTTCATACAGCTTTTGCCCTGTATCTTAACTCAAGGCACTCCAGATCACACAGTATTCTCCATATAAAAAGTACTGATATTGGCCTTAAACCAGGAATCACTACTTTCCTTTCATAGTAACTGTCCCCATAGTCATAATGAAAAATGCAGTTATTACAGTGTCCTCCTTGCTTCCTCCTGTGCTATCCCTCTCTGAGTCCTCCTCTAGGTGAGTGAGCCCTGGAATGCGTCCTTGGGGAATTCACAAGCTCCAAAAGGAACAGACTGGATATGGACTCTGTCCCCATATGTGGTGCTCACCCCACTGACAAATACAGTTCTGAATGAAGCAACTTGGAGCTGCTCTCACTCACAGCACTTTGCAGCCAGCACAGCAGCATGTGGGAGCTGGGTGCTCTGTTCCAGCTCATCATGACCTCTTTCTCTGAATATTCTGGTGTAGAAAGAAAATTCAGGGACACAGCTTCATCTGCATGGATGAGGAAGAGACATCATTCTCTTTTCAAGGTGATTTTGGGTCATACCACTACAGTGGTGAAAAAACCTGGGTGCAGAGCCAGAATTGCCTGTCAGTCTCCTTCAAAAAGCGAGACAGCAGGCTGGTTGTTTCAGCTCTCTGTTTCACTCAGGGAAGCCTCATATTCCTCTGAGAGTGATCAGCCTAGCTAGTAAGAACAGAAACACAACTATAATTAGTAGAAATCACTGCTTAGAAAAAGACCCCAAGAGTGAGCCATGCCAATAGCTTATAACTTAGAAGACTCATCAACAGTTAATTAACAATGGAGGCATTGAAAAATTAAGTATATTTACGGCTGCAAGAGGCAGTGGCAATGCAAATCTGGGCCTATCTGAATTTACTCTTACTTTTAGTGGGAGTGTTGGAATGTTTCATGCAAGAGATTTGAATTAAAACAACCCAAAGCTTGACCCAATCCCAAACCTTTAATTATACTATATAAATATACATGAAAGGTACACTTAAGATACTATGTTCTGTTGTTATGGCAACTGATATTTTAAAAAGGGATGATGAGAAATAAGCAAAGAAAAGCTATATGGAAACAAATGCATTGTGTTGTTATAGCAACCTTTTAATTTCAAAGAGGCTGGGAATTACCTGTGGGGTAAGCATTGCTGGGAACCTGCTTCCAGATGTGGTTGAGGTGGGCCAGAGAAAATCATATTATATTGAAGACTGTATTTTGGTTGAAGTCTAACTCTTGCAATTATAGGGTACCTTCTATATAAGACAATCAGTAACTTAAAGCAGAAACAATGGGTTTATCTCTGTCTTGTCAATTTACCAGGCTGCTGTTCTGTAACATTTGTAATATTTCCAAACTGATTTGCTTTCTGTGTCAGTCTTTCAGAAGCATATTAATATGTAGGGTCCACAAGATTTGTCTTAAAATCATGAGATTCCCTGGGAAGAAACATGTAAATATGAATGCCTGGAAGAGTTTAAGGCCAGGTTGAATGCAGGTCTGAGCAACCTGGTCTAGTGGAAGGTGTCCCTTCTCCATGGCAGGGACATTGCAACTAGAGCATCTTTAAGGTCCCTTCAACCCAAACCATTCCATAAGTCTATGGTTCTATTATACACACACACAGATATAAATATATATATATGTGTATATATGTATGTATGCCTGTCTTCCTCATTCTTGTTTTAAGTGCTCCCATGTGCCAATCAGTTTGTGTCACCTCTTCCCTCATTATTGTCTTACACTCTCTTGGTTGTTTCATACCCTCCATTCTCCCAGGGACCTACTCAACCTGAGCTAACAAGCAATTTCACACCTGGGAGGGGTGAAGCTAAATTTACAGGAATCTTGAACTCCAAAGGGCTATTGCACAGCTAGTAACAATTCTAGTCTCTTGCTGATTTTGCTTAGCAAATGTGACAAAACAGAATGGGAGAAATGCAGTCCTGAGGAGAGATATTGTGTGAGAATGGAACCAAGGCAGTAATTGCACTTAAATATATAATGACACTTCAGCCACCGTATACAAGAACACTCTGAAATCACCCCATTAGCTATGAAGTGATAGAAAAAGAATCCTTGCAGAGCACTGCTCATTCACAAGCCACAGGACCAGCACTGCAACCAAGAATAACTTCACCATCCTGTAAAGTTGCTGTGAGAGGAAAATTAGGGCCCAGTGCCTTCTCTTGCTTCACGCACCTGCTGGGCACAGATGTGTTGGGAGAAAGGGGAGCATGGGGGGCTGTTGCTTCCCATTGGCTCTGCCCAGCTCACCAGCAGTGCTTGCAGGATGTTTATGACCCAGTCACAGCCAAGCAATACCTTTTATTTTTGCTTTTAGCTGGACAACAGAAGCTTCTGCCTCCTATTGACATAGCAGGAACCTGGTTTTTCTTCTTATGTAAATAGGAGCTTGCCTCAAAGCTGCAGCCTGTCTTCTTGCTCTTGGGAATGGGGAGTGATTTTCAGCTTTCTGAGGGAGGTCACAGCTGGTAAGCGTGCATTTCAGACCTGGCCCTTCCAGGCTGGTGGGTCACTTGGGAGCAGAGGAGGAGCAGGAATATGGCATGCACTGGTTGGGTGTAGCAAGTGTAACATCTAACCTGCCTTCTTTACAAAAAACAGAGTTAATTCTAATTCTGGAAGTCAGCAGAGGTACGTGAACATTTGCAAATCCAACCTACATGCATGAACAAGGCCCTACAACACAAAGGGACAGGGATGACAACTTATCTGCAGAGATGGCCAAAAGGCTGTGTCTATTGCACAGGTGTGTGGTGGAGCTGCAGAGCTGGGGAAGGATGCTCTGGGCTCCTGGAGGTTGGGAACTCTGTCAGTCACAGAATCACAGAATACGCTGGGTTGGAAGGGACCCACAAGGATCATAGAGTCCAGCTGCACAGGGCAACCCCATGAATCACACCAAATGCCTGAGAATATTGTCCAAATGCTTCTTGAACTCTGTCAGGCTTGGTGCTGGGACCACTTCTCTGGGTACCTCTGTGTGAAGAGCATTTTTGTAATTCTGAACACAGAGTGCATCACATGGACTTAGTAAATCCAAGGAATGCAACACCAGGAGTTAGCCAACAATATAGGTGGGATTTATTTTAGCAGGGTTTGGCTGTGCTAATATGTAGTGCAAACTATGTTGAAGCTTCTTAAAAGGACTTTCTTCCTGCTTATCTTAAAAACTTGTTCACAGACGCAGCAAATCACTTCTGGAGGTTCTTTCTCACTTCAGTAGTGAGGAAATATAGAGAGCTGGGAAAGAAACCCTGTTTCTGAGTATTAGCTGTGCAGGAACTAACCCATATATTCTCAATATGGCCTGAGACTCACTAGAAAGCACTCAGCTTAAGAGAAGGGTTTGCAATGGGAAGATGTGCTCCTTCAGTACCAGTATCATCCTGGGAAATGCTGGAATAATATTCTTGCCAGGCTCAAGTACAGTTCAGCTTTGAGTCACCTTTGTTTGTGCTGTGGGTTTCATGGGGTGTCTGAAGCTCCTGAGGGCCGGCACAGCTCCTGTTAGAGTGTAAGTGCTGTGCAGACCCAGTGCGGGAGCACAGAAAAGATTCCTAGGGCTGTTTGCTAATGCCCAGACTGTGCTCTGGATCTGGACCTCAAGAGAGATTAGGAAGCAACCAGTCCAGCCTCAGGAAGCATAGCAGAAAGGAAAACCCAAAGTGTCTGAAGTGTTTTATTTATTGTGGTCTGTCCCCCTGCCTTGGCTTTTTCTATTACCACATGCATTTCTGTGGAAAAGTTCATTTCTCATCAAAAGTAGAGGTAGGGGGCAGAGATGTTAGTTCAATTTTCATTTATTGTTTGTCAATAGTGACAGCCAGCATTTGTTTAAATGTGGTAGGTGGTTCATTTTTTTTCCAGTTAAAGTCTCAAACAATGATCCTTATTCAAGGTTTGTTCATTTTCTACCAGAAAATATATGAGTAAAAAACCGATTTTCCAATCAGCTTTTCTTCTTGCTCCTGCATCTTGATGTCTGTGATTCATTGACTTTCATAAAGGCTTCTCTTTACATTCAAGACAGTACTGATTTTACATTTTCCCATTTTTCCTGTGTCATCCAACACCTCCTTCTATTGCCTCACTCACTTGGGTCAGATTCCCATGTTTATGCAACTTAAACCCTTCTCCAAATCAGCACAATGCTATCACTTTGTTTATGAAGATACAGAAATATCCATTTCAGTATGTTCATACTTTGTACTGATAGAAATAATCCTACCCCATTTCAGGCTTGTTCCTTCTAGGGACTGTATTGCTGTAGCAATTGCACAAGAAAAAATTGCATTCACAACCAAAAATAACTTAATCATTACTGACACTGAATAGAGAACTCATTATGAGGTAGGTGGTGGAAATAATGGTTCTATTTTGACCATTTGGTAATCATTAAAGTTGAAAATGGACACATAAATGCCCTTATCACACTGAACCTAGCTCCAAGATTTGGACAGATTTCACTGGAGAAGAGGTGGATCCCTCTTTCCTTCTCCTTCTTCTGCTAAGCTTGAGGACATCCTTGACTGGAAATATAAGGCTAGCTTCAAGTTTAAATGGCAGGAGCACTGTTTACATTTCTGTTTGTTTACTGAGACCTTGAAATGCCTCTACAGAGCAGTCTGCTCTCAGAGCGACTGAATATATTAAATTCCAACACCTCTTCTCTCTAATCAGAACTGAAAGATTGGCTTCAGAAAACAAATGGGATATTATTTTGCCATAATGGTGTTTCATATTTATATCACTAGGTCTGAAAGGAAATGCAACAAAAAAAATTAAGGGAAGAAGGAGAAAAAAAATGTCCTAAATGTTTAATGATCCTCAGCAAACAATCTGTCCAAAGAAGGAAAGATTTTTTGCCAGTCTGACAACTGATCTATAATCTTGTTCTACTTTGTTAGTGTTCCCATCCCCTCCCAGCTCTGCCTTATACATCTTCTAGGAAACTTCACAGAAAGAATTCTTGCTCTCAGTGCACCCTCTTCCTTCCCCAGACGTTTTCAAGGTAGAGTTTAGCTGAGCACTTCTTGCACAGACTGCTATTACCTTCCAGGAATAAGTTCAGCGTTTCCAAAAGAGGCTCAAATTCCAGGCCAAATACATGTTCAGCTGAGTACAGGACTAGAAGGGACCTACAAAGGACCTTGGGAAATCCAGTCTGCCTTCCCACTCCTATCTAGACCAGTTTTCAGATTTAAGTTTCCTGTTCCAGCAGCTGGGCCACTGGCATTTTTAATCCGCTCCTGATAGGACCTATTTCTTTAAAGGTCTTCTTTAAACATTCTTTAAAGAATTCTCAATTCTTCTGACCTTTTGCATTGCTCCCTGAAGAAGCCTTAGGGCTATGGGACCCCCTGAGAGTTACTGCTCCCGTGAAATATCCATTCCATACAGTTGATTACACGATTATCAAAAAGGCTTCAGGGTGATTGAGTATGCATGAAACAGAATAAAATGGAGGAATGTAGTCCTGTGTGTTGTTTTCCTCATGCCAAAGTAAAAACATTAGTTTGAAGAAAGCTGAGTGTAATAAATTTCATTTAAGTTTTGCACTGGTTAGATGGTCCCCCAGACATACCTGAATAGAAGACCATCTTCTTCCTATCTGTGTCTGTGTCCTTGTCACTGAACTCCTCCTGCCTCTGGAGTAGGGAATTGGCTTTTATTGCTGAGTCCGCTGTTTGCCTTTCCCATTCAGCAGAGGGAGAACTACAAGGTCTGTGATGCACGTGTTCATATACACCTGCCTTGTTTCAGAGAAGTTCCTGCAAAAAAAATGGACAACCTATTTGGTTCAAAGTCCTCCTAATAAGATAGTTTTTACTTAACGTAGTGATAAAAGAAGTACTGACAAGATTTCCTCATGCTAGTTACAAGGATTTGTGACTAACCCTGAAAGTCCTGCTTAAAATGTGTTGTGGCTTAAGCTCAGCTTAAAATGAAGGAAATGAAGCATCATGCAGCTGCTTTCTCTGTGGAGAGTCTGGTTCTAGCATGGCTTAAAGAAAGAGGCCATGAAGGTATACAAGCTGAGGGAAAAGTAAAAGGTAGTTGTAAAGCATTTTCCAGGCTTGATTCTATAAACAATTAGGCTCTCTCAAGCATCACTTTATAAACAATAAGGTTCTCAGACAGTCTTCCCATAACAGGCAAAACACTCTGTCCTTGGGCTCTCTGGGAAAAGATAGCTCCCTGGGAACAGATATGGAAGTTTTGGGAACTTTTCATATCACAGTGGGAACGCTAGTCCTGTTTTTAATAAACAATTATAGGTATTGTAAAACAAAAGGAGTGGTTAGAGTTTTCTCTGTTAACCTATCATGAGCTTGGATTTTGCAATATGCATGAAGTTAATTAACACTGTTATATAAGGTGGCTGATTGATCAATAAACTGGAGTTTGATGCATCAATCGGATGGTTGTCTCCCTTCACTTCAATATTTCTCAATCTCCTGCTCTCCCCTCAACGCAGTGGAATGGGAAGAGGAGTCAAAATAAAACTTGTAAGTTGAGATAAGAACAATTTAATAGGGAGAACAAAAGCCATAGAGAGAAGCAAATCAAGGAATTAATTGACTGCTCCTCATAGGCAGGGGGGTGTTCATCCACCTCCAGGAGAGCAGGGCCCTATCACACGTAGCAGTGACTTGGGAAGACAAACACCATCATTCTAAATGTCCTCCCTTTCTCCTTCTTCCACTTTGTATACTGAACATGGTGTCATTTGGTCTGGAATATCCCTTTGGTCAGTTGGGGTCACCAGTCCTGGCTGTGTCTTCTCTCAGCCTTCCATGCATCCCCAGTCTCCCCACCAACGTGGCAGTAGGAAAGTAAAAAAGGCCTTGGCTCTGTGTAAGCCCTGTTCAGCAATAGCAAAAACATTTCTGCATCATCAACCCTGTATTCAGCCCAAATCCAAAACACAGCCCCACACCAGCCACTGTGAAGAAAGTTAACTCTACCCCAGCCAAAAGCAGCACAACAGGGATGTGCCAGGCCACAGAGCATGTCAGATTAGGGAGGGAGTGCTGTGACATTCAGACTGGAACAGCAACGTCACAGAAGCTTATATAAATGTTCAGGGATTAGGGCAAAGCTTTGCAGAATGCAACAAGAGATTTAATCAAAATTGACATTTTCCAGGATAATTGAATGACAACGGAGGCAATTGCTGCTGCCAGCAATGGAGTGAAACACAAACCAAATGTGTGTTTGTGGTGGATTTCAACAGCTGATTATTCGAGTTCCTAAGCTTCCTTTCTCTGGAAGAATGAAGGGTATGGCAGGAGGACACACCTTCCATATGTACTGTTTCTCACATTCTTTCCTTCCGTCTTGGGGCAATACTGGAGAGAGGATTACATGGCAGAGAAATCTTTGCTTGGTCTGTTCCAACACAACAGTTCTTTTAATTACTGGATTCATCAGCTGTCCCAGAGAGGATTCATTGCAGTCAGCTTAGAAAATATAATTTATTTGTGATTAAAAAAAGGTCTGGACCAACGCTTTAAGACACCTGAAGGTGCAAAACTGAGTAATACCAACTGAGTATTACTAACTCAATACTGAGTAATACTACTTTACTCTGTAGTAAAGCTTTTCCTTACTTATCTCTGGTGTCATTTCAGTGGGCAAAGCTCTGCTGGCAATATTTTTCAACATAGGCTGCAATTGCAACCCAGCCTCCTCCTCCAACACAGAGGTTCTCAGACTGTGTCCCACAGAGCACACGGGACTGGCTGCCAACAGCAGCTGCTTCCTCACATGTTTCTGGCTCCTTCTCTTCACTTCCAACAGTTAGAAATAGTTACAAATACATTTAAGTGCTCTTGTGATGTTTCTTTCCCATACAGGCAATTACTATTATTGGCACAGGGATTTACTCTTCAGCGAATAGAAAAGGCAGTAACTACACACTCACAGATTGGAGTTCTGATGGCCCAGATAAGCTCTGTGGCAAAAAAAGGGAAAGTCTCAGTATTAATGCAAAGGATCCCTGCTATAAGGACATCATAATTAGCTGGTAATGCTTAATCTTTTCAGGTCACTGGCTCGTATCAGTGAAAATACCCCTTGGGTTTCTGAATGTCTGATAGATGTAATAAGGGCTCTAGGTTCATTAATTCTCATGTTAATAATGTTTTTAATTTGTTGTATTCATTTCATAACTAATATTTGGCTTTCAAAGCTGCAAGTATAATGTCTCCCTTTAAGGAAAGCAGTCTGGAGAAAAAAGCCAGTAATTGCATGATTTGTATATCAGCTTCACTTAAAAAGAGACCAGAAGAGAGAAATTATTTTTATTTCTTTCAATGTCACAAACTCAAAGAGGCCAACTGCATCATTTTTTTCTCACACTTGGCTATTGGGACTGTACATATTTAACTCTTGGCTCTTCACATCCAGGACATGTAATGTACCATTCCCACCAAGGCCTTCTCCTGCCCCACAGACAACACACCTGGACTTGGATTAACACTGAACTTCATTTGGCAGAAATGAAGAACCATCTGAGGAAAAAGTTTTTCAAAGGCACAAACATTTTCTCAGATCTTCTTGATCTTGAGATTTATTTGCCTTGACTCCAGCTTCCCTTGAAAAATCCAGAGCAACATTTCTTACAGGCCATGTCACCTTGCCAGTGGCTCCAACAAATCTGTGTGCAGGACAAGAACTGTTGTGAAGTGGGAATATCACTGCCACTCTAGTTCCTTTGGCTTTGTCTGTGTTCTCCATGGTAAGGAGGCACAAGAATGCAGGAATGAGAGAGCTGTCTCTACAGCACCGAGGACTGGAACCACAACATTGAATGCTTGGCAGAAAACACAAGGGATGGTTGGGTTAGCCCAAGGTAAAAGGGCAATGACTTTAAACATCATTTATTATTTTATTTCTGCTGTAGGGAATAGGAACTGTCAACAAATGCTTATGACAATTGATTTCAAGACAGTAAGAGAACAATAATACCTAAAATGTCACTTTTCAGCAGGCATGGATTATAGAGTAACTGGATTTCATCACTGAAGGAAAAATAGCCATAGGACGATTTATTATCTGTTACTATTGGTCTTTCTGTTGACCTTTACAAATAGAGGTAAAACCTCTTCTTCACTGTAGTGTGTATGACTTTGACTGCTGTGCTGAGTAAAGGTAGTCTGTCATCCAACTGCCTCAAGCCCATGCCTCACATCCAAACCCAGTCATTTGGATAGAAAAAACACAAGGATATGTTGCAGAGTTTCTTCAAAAAATGCAAAAAATAAATATGTGAAAAGGCATTAAGAACATTCCTCTCACAATCAGGCCTCTCACACCAGGTCAGCAAGGTCTGCAATCAAACATCCAAGGGTTATCATCAAGATAATCTCCAAGAGTTATTGTCAACTTGTGCAGCTCTCCAGCCTGAGTCTGCTTGAAAAGATCAAAGAACCCTAGACATTGATCATAACACAGGCCTGCCAAAAGACAGGCATTTAGCATGGAGCAGCATCCTTAGCACAGTCCAGATGGCTCTTTGAAGAGCTTTCATTATGCTTTGTTCCACTGCAACAACAGCTCTCAATGGCATTCTTGTTTTGTTTTGTTATCAGGCTCTGGAGAGCAGGAAGCACATGATTCTGCTGTGTTCCTCATATATACAGTTCAACTACCACCCTGTCACCCTCTTGTTCCCAGTGCAATGTGCTAAACATGCAATTAACAGATGGCTGTTGCAGGAGAAGAGGGAAATAGCTCTGGAGTTCAGCAGCCCTAAGGGGTAGCAAATGGTCTCAGCAGGAAAATGTCAATTGAGCTTTATTTTCCTGGTGTGGCCGGGCTCTTCTCAGCCCAAGAGTGAACTGCAGCCTCAGCAAATGCACCATCTCATCGCAGCAGGGGCCTCCCAGTTTTACTCAAAATTTGGGTTTGCATCATCATGGCTACAAGAAGCAATAACTGGTTATTCTGTGTTATAAATGACCAAATCAGAAGCCAAATTTATAAGAAAATTTTAGCAAAGATTTATTAGATCATCAATAAGATAGAATTTCGAGATAGAAAAAACCACCACAGCCAAGGCAGCATCAACCCCGGGATCGGCGCTGGGTGAACCTGGATCAGACTGACAAAGTGTCAGGGTCTCCCCTGTGGTTCACCCCGAGTGCTTCTCGCAGCGAGCTTTTATACAGTTTATTCTGCCTGGGGCAGAAATGACTGAATGTTCCTTTGTGTCCCTTCACATGCAGAACCGGGGCCATACATGTGCAGGGTTGGACAAAAGTCCAGTTCCAGTGTTCAGATGATGTCAGAGCACTCCGGAGCAGTCAGTATTCACTTGTAAAGGGTGGCACCGTAGTAGATGCAATCTCCGATGAGCAGATCACTCTTGAGTGGCCCGGACATTCCAGGGAAGTCAGTGATCATGGCCCAGGAAGGTTCCAATCATACATTAAAAGGCTTGATATTATCTTAACGTTGTCCGGGAACTAATTGAATAAAAATAAGGCTCTGCTCCCGGCTGGGGTGGTCAGAGACATAGCTTGGATTTTACAATATTTTATACATAAATAGCATGAATTATCTCTACCATATACTACATTCTGGCAGTTCTGAACCCACAGATGTGCAAACAAGCTGGGCAGTGTTTTAATGTGCATTTCCATCACGCTCTTCTCTACTGGAATTTCTTGGCAAACCTCGAAATAGGCCGTGCCTGTACCTACAGATGGATAGAGCAATAAATCTTTACATTTGCTGTTTTCCAAAGTAGCATTCAAGTCAGCAAAAACTTAGAAATATTCCTATTGCCAGTGCATAACTCCCTCAGATGCCTGCAAGAGCACAGGCAACATTTCCTTGATTTGTGCGCTGGATTGCCTCTGATCCATTCATTGCAATTTCCTGAGCCTATTGCCAATTCAGAAACTATTTCTGATATCAAATGAAGGCAAACACCCCCCATCTCTAACCCCCACATCTCTGCCCCATCTTTGCTTGGGCACAGCAGTTCACAATGGAGGAAAACAAAGATGATGACCCAGAACAAATTATTTAGACCTGAACTATTTAGGCCCAAACTTTGGACTACCATTTTGACAACATTAATCTAAGATGCAAATCTCTTTCCCAAATACCTGTTGAAGATAGTTGTGAGAGCAGCTTATGGTGTGCTGCTTTACAACTTTGCACATATGTAATTCCTTAATGGGTTTTCCTGACATTTTTTTGTTTTTTTCACAGCACAATTTTATAAATGGGAAAAATTAGGAAGAACATGAGACATGAGAAACTTCCTAGTAAGAGAGGGGAGCCAGTCTGGCACAAGGCAAAAAATGTACATTATTATGTTCTTTTCTTTGTTAAGCTAAGAGATAATATAATCAGAATTAAAAACAATATGCCAGAAGCATTGCATCTCTATCTGAAAAGTTTACTGTGAATTTTAGGAATATTTCTCACCCTTTTTAACTTGTTTGATTCAGGAACTTCTAAAATCATGCAAAAATTGTAAAAAACAGGTATTCAAACTGTTTTTATGGTGTTTCTCAGTAGTATCCTGTGACTTTTATTTCCAGTAAAAAAAATATTGTTATTTAGAATACCTGTTTTGCAAGTGAAAAAAAGCTTAACATGATGCTTCAAATGCAATATGAGCAATTATATTCTGTCTGAATATTTTTTCCGAAAGTCTCATTAGATACAACCCCATATCATCAAACTAGCAACACAGAACACACTGCAGGAGTACAAATGGCATGAGCTGTGAAGAGTTTAAATGAAGAAAGGTACAGAATGGTAAAAGCTAGACAGAATACCTGAAGGACAACTGTGAAACTAGAATTCCAACACCAAATAAAAATACCAGCTTCCTAAAGAAAAAGAGCAAACTTGAAAAGACCAGTAATGACTGTCATGTCATCTTTGACACCGCTGATGTATTACAGGAACAAAAGGGCAACTTCTACAAATTAAAACTCTTAAAATTATGTGATGTCGGCAACATCTGAAATGAGCTTTTGAAACATGGGCCTGAATAAACACAGGATTTATTTATTCTAAACATTCAGCTCTAACATGTTTCAGAAATACAGTGCAGCAGATTAATTTTCCCAATATATTCAAGCAGAGATACTCTCAAGCAAAGTAATTGCACAGATACTTGTATTAATAGCTACATGAGCAGATGATTCTGTCCTTTTCCTTCAAAAATCTGTTCCCCTAGACTATTACTCTGATAAAGAATGAAACCGTCTGTGGCCACTAACAACATAATTAATAAAAGCCAAATTAGTTTCCCTCCTGAAAAATGAACCATGGACAACATCTTCACCTTACAGATACCATTAACAAAAGTTTTAACCTCCCCTACCTTATCCATGAAATGAAGAAGTTATTTTCCCCTTCACAGACTTTCTTAAATAGGCTCCATCTGGTCCTTCTTTCTGCTAGAAAGTCAAACTAGTGGGCAGAGCTGGGATGCTCTTTGAATGCAATAGTAGGCGACACATGTAAAATAAAAAATGAAAGTCTAAAAGCTTATTAAAAATTAAGCTCTACCTGTAATTTCAACTCAAATCACTTGTGTCTAGCTATGAGCAACTTGTTAGCTAACCTTGAAGAGCTCTTGCCCTAAAAACAAAAGTTCTGCCATTTGTTCTGGAGTATAATCACCCATCTGAGAGTTTGTAATGTCTCCCTGATGAAAACCAGGATAATTCAGTCCTAGTTTTCAGATGGTGCCAAGCTTTTGCCTGTGTGGTTTGATGAGGAAAACAACCTGTACATTTTGAAGTCTCCAGTGAAAACACCAGGAAGTTTTGGTCTAGTGTTAAACTGCTAGGACGCTTATGGTTTTGAATTGATTCAGCCTCCTGAGATATCGAATACATTGAAGGAAAAATATGTTTGGTCTCTCTTGGCAAGGGCAGCGGCAGCAGATACTTTCTTTGTGTTAAAGCTCTAAAGCAGGACCCTTGCCTGGTGGTGCTACCAGAGCCACATACAAAATCTCACCAAATTGTTCTTTGGGGAATCACTGGTCTGCAGTGAGAAGGGTTACATACGAAGGAGATGTTGTCTATCCACATCCATGGCAGCATTGTACAGCAGGTCAGAACATCAACACAGCTGAGAAACACACACAATGCCCGGGCATCGAACTAAAATGCAAATCTTTGAGAAATGCTCATTAAACACTGTAAAAGACTGTGGGATGCCACAGATCCCATGCAGATTCATGACACCAGCAGACCTCTGTGTGCTGTAATATACAAATGTAAGGCATACACTTGCCAGACAGCCTCAGTGGTCATAAACTAAAGGTGGAAAATGAGAGGCATAATGCACAGCTAGAACCCAGAGGAGACAAGCCATATAAATCATGAGGGGAAAAAGGGGAAGAAGTGATTTTTTTTCCCCCAGCAGTATCCAAAATGTGAAAATGCATGAAAATTTTACTCCCTTGGACTCTGAGAGAATAAGAGAAACATTTCTTACCCAAAAGTTACAAACAGTATTTGTTAAACCTTGGGGGAAAAAGAGAAGGAAAAAAGTAAAAAGGGAAGTACTATGCAGCAACATAAAATTACACCTGAAGGATCAGAAGGATTACATCCCAGGAAGGCTGCTGTCTGCCTGTCTTGGAAGAACCACATACCCTGCACCTTTGATAGCTCCCTCAGGAACCTGTCCTTTTCCAGGCTTTAACAAGGCTGTGTGCACATGTCAAAGAGTACCATGCCACCACTGTTTCATCTAACAGCAGTCAGAACAGTGAAGTCACAAATGGATCTGGTGGAATTTCAGGCTTGTCTGTATCACTCTTTCACTGTGGCATCTGGCAGTGATTTGCAGTAGTTCACAGGGTAGAAGAAATGCCCCATATTATAAACATATTGTAGTCTGATTTCCAATGTAAATAAGGCAAATGTGGTTATTTGGGTAAAAAGAAAAAATGGAGAAAATAAATACTGCAGGTTTAAATGGAGAAATTAGGAAGTCCATTTTTTAAAAAATCATTCAAAAAAGCCAATTATACTGAAAATTAGCTTCCCTGGTTCCCTTTCTCATGCAGGTACGCATGTTATTTTGTAGACCTGTGCTTATTCTACTGGTGACATCTTGATCTTTCTTAGCTGCATGCTGTCTTTTTAGTTAATGCAAAGGATGTCACCTGCATGACTCATGCAAGCAGAGGTTATCTCCAAGTAGTCAACAGATATAGATGTCCTTCAACTCATCCACAAGGGTTGGCAGCAGTTCCTTTCTTGGAGACACTGTGCAGTGTAAACTCTGAGAAGATTTGTGTTAGCTCCCCATTCCCCAGCAGCCCTAGCAAACAGGATGAGGTGATTGTAAATCATTTCAGTATCAGCCCTGAGCAAGCTGATTGTCTCAAATTAATTTCTTTGTGGACAGAGGTTTCAGAAATGCCACAATTTCAGTTCCATCTGTCTGCAGAAAACAATCAGGGCAATGAGACAGGATGAAAATGCAGTGCTTGCCTTGCTTGCCCCAGCCTATTGCTGCTGGACCAACAAGCTGACCAGCAATAGGTTGCAGACCAGAGCAAGGCATGTGGTAGCACTAACATTGAGCTCACCTCCCAGCTCAAATGGCCACCAGGGAGAGGCATAGATTGCTGTTGTTGTTATCTGAAGTCACTGCACTACAAGAGCATATGACAGGTAGGTTAACACACCCATTTACAGTCATTTGGCCTCGCCTGCCACCATTTCTGGACTTCACTCCTGTGAATGGCATTCTGACATGAGACAGGAGTTTGAAGGGAAGGGAAACAGCCCCTAAACTGGATGGTAATTAGCTGGTAATTTGCACACTCCCACTGTGGCTAAAGTTATGAGTACAGTGTCTCAAGAACATTATTCCACCGGACTGTCAGTCCAGGGCCTTTCATCAGAGTTTAAATTCAGCCCATTTTCCTTTTTATGGTCTAAAAAGCGAGTCTGTAAAATGAATTCTTAGTGTTTCCTATTTATTCCCTCTCAGTGACTTCCATATGAAACATGCTTCATTTAAAACTCAAAAATAAGGCTTTTACCTGCCACCAAATATAAGTTCAAAGCAATTTCTCACAATCAAGTTATGTTCCTTCTCTTTCATACATCATCACTAACAACAATGATTCTGGGGTCAAAAAGGAGGAGGAGTGTGTGTTTTCATGACGGATGTGGCAACATGGAACAGAACTCACTTTTGCCTGACTACAGTGCTGACAGTAGTAAGATTTTATTTGTGTCAGTAAAAATAAGGGTTGCCATTAAGTCAGGGAGACCTAGTGCATGAAATGCTGTTTTTATCACCGCTTTCCTCAGCATAACCTCACTTTAAACAAAGCCACAAAACAAGAATGCCTCCCCAATGCTGCATCTTGTTTAATTCAGGTTGCCAGAGAGCAAGGCAATTTGTCAGAGACTATGCCTGCATTGTCATGTTGCACTGGTGGCTCATAATTCTGGTGTGGTTTATTCAGGGGTCTTAATTCTTGGCTCATGGCAACAAGCAGACAAAGGGATGGCATGTAAGTGTCCTTTTGGCCAGTGCTGACTCATTGGCCACCTGTGTAGTTCTGAAGCCTCTGCCTGAATTTTGAACTTCATGATTTGCAATGTTCAACTTTATTCATTGTGCACCAAATGAAATTTGAAATGAGGGGGTTTTTTGTGTGCTAGGTTAAAAAAGAAAAAAAAAGAAAAAAGAAGGAAAAGAAAAATGAAACATTATTCCCAACATGTTTTATGAAAGGATTCAGGGACAAAAATCTGGTCTTGAGAAGTCTAACCTTTACACATCTGACCTTCAGATCCAAAACAGCATCTCCAGAGAAAGAGATGGAAGAACTGGTTTGCTATCCATGTCTCCCAGGTTGCTCAGACTTAGACTTAGGTTACAGGTAATTCTCAGGACAGGATCATCCTAAAATTTGCCCCTCTCTTTGCATCTGTTTCACTGCAGATAACCTTTTCATAACCTTTTAAATCTCTCTGGATTCCTTGGAGTGAGGAACTTGATAAGACATGGGAACTGAACCTTTCTTTCTTGAGAGATTTCTAACCAGCAGGCTCTGGACCATTCTGTATTGACATAGATTGACCACTTCTGCCATCAATGCCAGCTGCAGTCCAGAGATCTGATCCTCACTGCAGCAGGAGGAAGTAATGGAGGAAGAGCAAGCATGGGCCACACACACGGATCTTTGCTCCAGACAGGAATTCCTTGACTTTTTCTTAGGGATTTTACAAAGTGCCCTAAGTTACGGACTACTGGGATCTGATCTTCCGTCATAGATCTGATCCTGTGAATTGTTGCATCCTCCTGTGATTCCCCCACTGATCTCACATTCTGGGCAAGTAAGGAAGGTTGCCCTGTCACTGAATATGTGAACAAGCTCCTCCTGAAAATGAGTCATATGACTCCTCTTTCCCCATTCCATGGGAATAATGGCACTGAGCCCATGAGAGAGAATGGTGGAGGTGTCACTAGCATCTCTTCCCCTTTTCATTTAGGTTCTTAGAGGAGAATCTTACTCCTTCCTCAGGTCTATGGCAGATCAAGCTTACCACTTGTATCCTGTGGTTATGGAAGAGTGGGAATTAAAACCCTGTTTCAGAACTCCTGGTTTGGGTAATGTTCCTTAAAAGCAGAGTTACCCACAGAGTGAAGACAAGGCACTCTAACAGTGGGAAAAGCCCGACTCTGTCGCAGACATCTTTTCATTAAAATCCTTTCTTAGGATTTTTCCTTGTGAGAAGCTGCAGTTTCAGCAACCAAATGTACACAATGGTTATCTGCTGCTGTGGAATGCAGCAGGTGGATCCGTGATTGGTCTCGTGTGGATGTTTGGATTTACTGACCACTCATGGCAGAGCTGCTCTCACTCTCTGCTGAGACACAGATCTTTGTCATTCATTCTTTTCTATTCTTAGCTTAGCTAGCCTTCTGAGAACTTTTCTTTCTATTCCTTTTAGTATAGTTATAATGTAATATATATATCATAAAATAATAAATCAAGCCTTCTGATCATGAGGTCAACATTTTCGTCTCTCTCTCATCCTGAAAACCATTGTGACCACTGTCACACGACTCCCTCATTTTGATCACAGCCTCAACATTCCTGGGTTTTTTAAGTGCATTTCATGCAGGAAGTGAATCAGACCCAAGATAAATATGGGTCCACATCTAAGGAAAATGTATGGGTGCACATAGGAGCCTGAACATGTAGGCAAGGATTAAATCATGAAGGATAAGGGAAAGCCAGAAATGAAGTGTTTTGAATTACCATTCTCTGCTGAAAGAGCTCTCAGCAAATTGCCCTAGTAGGTATTGCTAAATTAAATCTCTTGTATCTGCTCCATTGCAGGTAATCTTTTTGAGAAAAAAAAAATAAAAGTGGACTTTATTGATTGTGATAATTTCATACCATTTTTAATGGCAACTTTCTTAAGACAGGAAAAATCAGCTGTCTGCTTTGGTCAATTTGACCTGCTAGAGAGTTATTGTTGTTTTATTAGTGTACATGCAAAGAGCTCATGGCTTGCCTCTTGCCAGGCCTCAGTGGAAAACACAGTGCAGAAAGTTTTGACATGAGTACAAACAAGTCTGCTTTGTCAAAAACATGTAGAGGTTTAGTGCTTTGAACTCAAATAAATCAACACATGAAGTGTATATTTTCAAAATTCAAATGTTTTCTTTATGAAATGATACTGAAACTGTAGTTCAGGTACCTGCTGCTGCGTAGTTCTCACTTTATACAGAGTTTCCTATAAGAATGACATCTCATGATCTCATGCATCATGTTCTCCAACTTGGTAGAAGCTGGTGACGCCTCATGCCAGTTGCATCATCCTAGTGGAAAATGGGAACTGGGTCCATATAAGCCCAGCCTAGAGGATTAATGTAGAGTGTGGGGTCCTGAACTACTGTACCTCAGCTCCCCATGTGGGTGTTTTGGAGGTGAAACAGTCTCTTTACATTTAAAATCTTCAGAATAGCAGCACTTTTGCTTCTCCTCCCATTCAGAAGACACAATTTACAAGATGGTATGCTGAACTTTGGAAACCAAATTTTTCACGGAAAAATTGTCAAGAATAGCCGTGGATCTCATTCTTCTGAAGTTTTATATTTGCTAACACCACAAATGGTCCTAGCAGCTACTGTTGCATCAGAAAAAGCCAGGAAAAAAAGAAGCTTTGAACTAGACACAAATTCCACAGTGGCCAAACATTACATTTTCAAGCCATCACTATAGTGGACTTGGAAAGATGATTTGGCACAATAAGGGACAGGCTACCACAGCCTGCTCAGCACTGAGAGGTTAAAGAGAAAGCTTTGGCCTCCACTGCTGTCAGCTTAGTGCTCGTAAAATAGCTTAAAAGCACTTTACATCTTTTTTTTAAAGCAGCAGGTAAAAAAAGCATGAAATGTGGCAGAGACAAGTAATCAGGTTCTCTGAATAACAACTTTCTTCCTTACAAAATCTAAATCTTGTTCCCTTTACTCCTCCAATTCATTCTCTCAGCCTTTGCATCATTTAAGTTCCCTCTCTGACTCCTAGAAACAGTCATTGACATGAATGACGATCAAGGGAAGGAAAAGTATGGTAACTTAGCTTCATCTGCTTGAAGTTGTTGCTTCAGCTTCAGCAGCTTTAAGTTGTTTGTTTCACTGAGATTGTGATGGAGAAAGGAGTAGTTGCAGAACAGCTCAGTCTTTGCCATGGAGACAGTGATGGGGAGAGTATATCTGATGAAACTCACTCAAAACTAAGTGACAAAGTTTTCTCGGCTGTAGAAAAGCAATTAATTACTGTGAAAGGTAGACCTAATTTTGTGCCAGAACAATCTGGAACAACATACTGAAATCTGCTCTGTGTCAGCTGAGTTAGAGCTTCTATCAGAGCACGTATTAGAAATTCAGTATATTTTCAATATAAAGTGCTCTCTGGTAGAAGCCATCTTCCAGCTAAAGCACTGAGTCCTTCAAGGAAGGTCTATTTTAGGGAAAATACCTCCTGGAAGTGTTCTTGTGAGGTGATGTGCCTCCTGTTTTCCTAGATGCAGAGCAGGAGAGAAACTAAAGGGAGAGAAATATGTGAGAGAGAGATCATAACCAGAGCACTTGGACCTTAGCACTGTGTCATTGAGAGCCCCATCACCTGGTGTCATGGGCACCCTGTTAAATAACCCTCTTCATAGGCCTCTCAAGACACATCTTCTAACATTCATGTTTCCTACACTCTCTAGTCTGTTTCCAGCCTCCTTGCTCCTGATTTCAACTTTCTATGCATTACTTTTCTGTTAAGATAGGTTCCAGAGAACCCTATGGGAAGAAGAAACCAATTGTTGAATTTGTCCTCATGTTAGATTGTTAGCAATACATAAACAAAAGATAAACATGTTGGACAGTCTTCTTCTAAGGAGCATGATGGCCATTTGGCTTGGACACCTGAGCAAGATGTAAAATACAGTGCCTTCTTCACTGGTGCTTTTCACTTTCGTGTCATATTTCATGAAGATGGGGCTTTCTAAAACAGGTGCTTAAAAAAGATCAAGTTTTGGCATATTAGGCCAAATTGAAGAATCACCAGGTAAAAACATGGGAGTTCATCTTGATTCCATGCAATTACTCCATTGTTTTGTTCTTTCCTCTACCATTACAATGTTGGATTTTTCCTCTTTAATATACTGTGCTTACAAATATTGATTTTTCCTTATTACTTTCTAATTTTTTTGGCCCATCCACAACCCAAGATTTATTGCAAGGACAGGACTTCACTCTCCCTGTTCCTCATTATTTATAAGAGAATTGCAAGAAACAGATAACTCAATGTTTTCTGTCCCCTCTCCAAGTTTATTTCTCTCTGCTGATGGAGCTGACCTTCAAGGTTGAGCAAGCTTCTCAGTAGTGGTTTGAGATCAGATCTCTCCTTTTTCAGGGTGGCAGTCCTTGGCACTTCTGGGTGCAACACCTGTGAAATGACCCCTGCTGCTGTGGCACAAATCCTGATGTTGCTCTACGGCACCATTGCTTGCCTGAAAGGTTCACACATGGAGCATTCAGGTTGTTCCTTACTTTGTGAGTGACCATTCACAATCACACCCTAAGAGCCGGTGGTGCTGCAACTTCTCACCCCTTGTCATTGTACTACTTAAAGAAGAGGGCTTGCAAACCAGCCCAAAACCAGCCCAAAACACTGCTGTAAGCTGTGTCACAGGGTTTCAACTTTAGAACCCACCCTGCTGCTCTGCTACCCCACACAAAATAATGCTGTTGTTGGATGTTCTGAGTTTGACAGAGGTTTAGCTTTGCAGGAGAAAAGGCTTTATGCTCTCAGCAGTTGTTTCCAACATCAGCAATGAACTCTAATGCTCTGTTTGAGTCTCACCTTTCTACTGATATATCAGAATCATAACTTAACTCATGTGAAAAGGAATAGACATTTTTTTTTGTTAGAATTTTTTTTAAAGTTTTCCAAAGTGATTCTTCTATGGCTCTATTATAATAGATAGGCTTCTAATGATAGCATCATTTTTTTCTTACTGCAACATAAAGAGGAGGCAATACATTAAAGTGATAAAGCTCACAGTATCACTTGAACTAATGAGTATCTCTCTGGTCAGAAGGAAGCAGAGGGAAAGAGGGGCCAATTTCCCTAAGAGGTCCTTTGTTGCGGTTCAGTAACCCAGCTGTCACTCACTGCTTGGAACATGCTAATGCAGAGAGTTGAGGCCAGAAGTGGCTGTGGGCAAAAGTGAAATCCAACCAGAAGGGCTGAGCGAATTCATGCTGTGCGGGATTTGCCAGGCTGAGGAGTCAGACCCAGGGAGGCAGGATCCCTGCAGAAGCTGCTTTTTAAGAAGCAGAAGTGCAGCACTCTCCCCTGAAGCAGGCACATTGCTCTACACCACCTGTGTTTTCTTCTAGCCAAGCCCTGAAATTCATTCTGGAGGAATTGCATGAAGAGGACCAGGCAGGAAAAGCCACCTGCAGTGTGCACCTACAATACCCTGACAGCAAGGGCATAGAGCCCCCAGGTACTATAACTGACACATGAAGGACAAAAATCTGCACAAAAAAGTGCCAGGAGTTGGACTTCTAAGTCTTTATTAGGCTTCCAAAATAAAAGTCTGCAATTTTTTGAAAGAGTTCAGCACTGGGGAGATCACATTCAGAGTCTGTTCTTAAGTGTGGTTACCATTAAGCAGGATATGCAGCTCCCATACTGGGAAACCCAGATTAGCATAACCACATGCAAATTTTCACACAGCACAGAAGAGAACCAATTTCAGAGTATAAAGTCAGGTTTTTAATAGCTTTTTTTCATCCTCATATTAAAAATCAAGCTGGCCCCGTGGGCAGTATGGCTAACAAAGCCTGGGTTTTCACTGACTCGTGTCTTGTGACTGGATTTACAGGAATTTTAGAATATGAAACCTCCAGCTGAAGCCTTTGTTGCCCTGGAGGGCACGGATAAGGGTGTGCTTCTTTGCACAGGGCTCACATGGCAGATTTGCTCACAGGCAACACTGAAAAGCTCTCTCTGAGCATGTATTTTGGTGAAGCTTGAATGATCAAAACATAGCTGAGACCTCCTTCTCAAAGTAAGATACATTTAGAAAAAATGGCTCTGGATTTTTAAATTTTTTTTTATGAATGAACTGACAGAGTGATCAGAGACATTTCTTTTATTTAACAAAGGAGGCCAAAGATTGATGCAAGTTTCTTTGCAAGTTAATATTGGATAATAGCAATAGCCACTGTCAAGTACCAATGATTATAATATATTACTCCATTTAGATTGTCTGTATAAATGTCTCTCTTAAGCAAAAGGACAAATACTCTACTTTTCTCCTCTACTCCAACCACCAGCCTGTATACATTTTCCTAGTGACCATACAACAGAAGGCTCCTTCTGCAACTTGTGCAGTTAAGAGAGATTACAAAGATTAAATTCTTCATCCAGAAACATTAGGTTTCATTAAAATTCAAATGTTCTTTTTTCCCTGTGTGTGTTCCAACAGAATCTGGGGTTACAAATCCAATTTTTCAGGTTCTGTGACCAGCACTGAGTGCCTGCTCCCAGCACCCTGGAACACTTGCAACTGTGCCTTTTGCTGCAATGCTCTGACCCGTGCTACTGTGACAATTCTTTCACTGACTGTCCAGCTTGTTTATGCAAATTCTACTTGGATAATTAAAAACACAGTCCAGAAGTCATGTTAATAGCTTTTCTGAATAGCTACACTTAGAAATTTCTTCCCCTATTGACAAATAGCAAACAGGAGTCCAAAGCAGAATTAAGCTTCTGGCACCCAAACTGTAATTCTGATAAGTAATTTTTCATAACACCCAGTGTGTTCAAAGAATCTTCAGTTACAATATATAGTGCAATAAATAAAAGCTTGTGTCTACTTATACAAATAAAGAACACAAAGTGAAAACCTCTGAAGTGTTCCATGTTTACTAATGGAAGAAAATACAGCTGCCTGCTCTGTTCCATCTTTCCTCACCTCCCTCCCCACTGGCTGCTTGCACCTTGTCAGAAACTTCAGCTTTCTGTCTCTGGAGCCAGCACTGTCTCTGTGCTGCCCGTTCATACAGGACCTGGAATCACGAGGTATTTATCAGGGCCTCCAGCTGCTGCCACAATATACGTAATTTTATCAGCCTAATGTTTTATTTATTTGCACTTAACTTTCCTATTTAAAGGGGAGAGAATGTGGGAATATTAATGGAAAAGTTGGGGGCAGGGAGCTGAAATGAGTTATTAAAAGTTTCACCACTTGAGCTTTTAAGCTTCTCCATCTGAAGCTGCTCAGTTTGATGTGAATGCATGCATATCTCTCATGCAAATTGTCCCAGAGGCAGCTATTTTGGGCAGAGCTATATTCATTGTGGTGTCACAAAAGGTCGATTAGGTCTGCCGAAATTCCTGGTTGATGCTGATTGACTGTGAGCGACATTTAAGTCTTTCAGATTTCCTTATCTAGCCCATTCTCTGCAGGCTGAACACGGACGTGCACCTTATGCAACCTCACAACAGACACCCCGAGCTGCAGATTTAGGAGCTTTTTAATTATCTGTGTGTAAGGAGGGAAAGAAACTGTGATGATTTTCTTTTCGTGTTGAGGGGAGTTCTTTTCAGTCTGATGCAGGAAGTGACACAAAACCCAGTGAGATGAGCAAATAGGGCTCTTCTCCCAGAGCTGAGAAAATTGAACAGATTTTCCTCAAATGTTCTCACAGAAATATACCTGTCGGCCAACAATGAAGTGGAAAAGCATCTTCACCTGAAAATGCAGATTGTTATGGAGAAGGCTAACCAAGAGAAAAGAGAGGGGGTGAAATTGAAACTCCTTTGAATCCTGAAGTCTGCTATCTGACTTCACATGAACCCTGCAATTTCTACTCAGCACTGCCAGTTACTCTGGTGCTATGTACCTCTACTTTGCTTATCTACTTTGCAAAACTACCAATATTCCCTTCATCTTGCTTAAAAGAAGAAACTTAATTTTTGAAAAGTTTTGCAGAGAGAAGTGATGGTCTGCTTGAAAACTGCCCATTTTAGAAAATGGGTTCTAAAGAAAATATGAAGTGCTGCAGCCTAAGGCATAGACACAGATGCATATACAAAGAGGTGAAGGGAAAGGAACACAACTTTCTTTCTACTCTTCACTTTCTCTGTAGATTTTTCCAGGTTAAACTCTCAGGCTCGGCAGGCTTGCTGGGTCTAGCCACAGAACAATTTGGGCTAATATTTGCTGCTGTGCAGATGCTCGAAGATGGAGATGGAAAGGCTTCCAGCAATGAACATAGTAAAAGTGGATGGAAGGTCCTCAAATCCTTTCTGCTGGACTTCCCACACACTTCTTTTGTGTGAAGAATGTGGTCATTTGTGGCTGTGTAATTTCTGATATCTCGAACAATGCATGGAATGATGAGCACCTATTGGTTCTAGTGATTGGCAACTTTTGGCAGGCATTTAAGAGATTTTTAAACAACCCTTAATCCCTCACAGCTGTGACTGAATGCAGACCAAAAGAATTGGCATTCCCTCTGCATCCTTTGACTTTAAATATAATCACTTGGTGGCAGTGATCGTGCACATTGTCTTTAACAGTGGAGGAAATGAGCTTTAATTTTACAAAGTGATTGCATCTTGGCTTTCAGAGATGCCTACTGCAAGCCTATTCAACACATGCCCCAGTCCCTGGGCACAGAGCAGCACTATAAGCAGCAGAACCATTCCATGAGCTGCATCTGTAACTATCCCCTTGAATAGCTAAAATGTAGCTGATAGCTTTGGCCCGAAAGCTCAGGTATTTCTAACAGTGCTTGTCCTCACTTTGTCCGACATTACACGTGTGTGTGAAACCAGCTCAGATGTGGGACTTTGTAGTGGATCATGCACTGGAAATGGGAGGAAGAGCACATTTCACCTGAGGTCTGTCATGTGCCCCCAGTTTTTCTCCTGTTCGTAAAACTTCCCTGCTTTGGGATTTTGAAAAAGCACGCATATATTTGGCTTTCTTAATTCAGGGGGCAAAGAGGGTTACCAGAGGACCATACAGACACAGGAACCTTTAGCAGTTACAGTAAGAAGACAGTAAATATGATCATTTCACAGTCAGTTCATTTTCATTTATTTTTAACACCTCAGGACAATAACTGGCGTGATGGGGCTATTTTAAAATCATTACCTTACTATATTCTGTATTACATCCATTCAATTTCTCACTTAAGATTAAACAACCCACTTGAAGGAAAATATCTTTTTATTAAAGTCACATTTTAAAAAAACAGGTACTGAGATTATGAGGAATTAAATATTTACATTCATATGGAAGAATTGCCATAGAAGGAAGCATCTTTTCTTCCAGACACTGAAAACACAACTATGATTTAGAGAATCCTCTCTACTGTAAAAGAAACAATTTCTTTCTCTCTCACATGATTTCTTCTCCTCACACACACACTGCACTCTTAGCCAGTGACCAGGAGAGACCACAAACATGACTCAGCTAAGTGACCTTTTCCCTATTAACTTTAACAATTGAATCTGCAAAATAACAGCGTGTGAACATTTGTTGACTAGTTAAAAGAAGCAAGTCAGCAAACAAAACACATTACATCACTTTGGGTATTCACCATACCAAAATAGCTTGTACAAGGCACAGTTGATGGCAAAACAACTTGGACTGGCTGTTCAAGGAGTTGACCCTTGTGGGACTGTGACCTCATCCCATGCCAGAGAGAGCTGCACCCTCACAGCACCCCTGGAGCAGCCTGGTACATAGGGGTGCAAAGGTGAGTGGCCTCATGGGGGCTTTTCATCAGCACTTACAGGTTGTAGAGAGGGATAAGGATACATCTAAACACTCAAGCACCTGTAGCCCCCAAGGGAAAAGAGAAACTTGCACGTCCTTTGTGTGATGAGGGATCCTACTGGCGGATGCATAGTTTGAAAATTTGGACTAGTTGTAAAAAGATGCTGCAAAATCGAGTTCGCACAGTACTATTTTTTAAGAGCCTGATCTTATTTACCCATTGTATTGCTGATATTGATCCTGAATATATAGTTGACTGGCAGTTAATTACATGTCATTAAGTAAAACAACACACTGTCACAGTACCAAGCTACTTTAAACAACATGAATTGTGCAGTTTTTCCCTTCAATACCCATTATACAGTGGTCCATTTTTGCAGACAGATGTAAGCTATAAACACGCACTGGATCTCACAGCTGCCTGATGTTCCACAGGAATCAGGCAGGCTGGAGATAGGTGGCAGGTTTTGATGCAGTACATGAGTCCTGGCCATGTTGTCTGGCCCCAACCCCAGCTCCTGCTATACCACAGGTACCTTGGCAGCTGCCAGCACCTCCAATCTCTTGTGTCCCATAAGGCCATGTCTGGCTCCTGAAGGGTTTGAACTCTCTCCAATGCTCTTGGTCACAGCAGGAAGATTTTCCAAGGCCTCTTGATTTCTGTGTGAATGCCACCTCACGACCCTGAATGACATCCCCAGAAGGCAGCCTCTTCATCTCACTTCACCTGCGGGCAGTGTGTGTGCTGGGAGCTTGAGCTGCCCCTTAACTTGCTGAGCCCCTGATGTACTTAGGGGTTTCAGTGTCTCCAAGTGCTCACACAAGCTATTTCCATTGCCATCTCTGGATGCTCTGTTGGATGAGGATGTGATGTCAAGTCACATTATGTCCAGAGAGATATGAAAAGACAGGTTTTAATATACAATGTCACTTCTTTCTTTATCTTACCCAGTCAACTCTGGCAATTAATGCTCCAGCTCAGAGGTTCAAACTTCCCTTTGGGGCCACTGGGAAAACCATGCTTTGCGAACTCTGTGAGAGAGCCTTTTCTTTCTCACCTCTGGAGGCCTTCTTCATACCTTCAAGAGCTTAAAGGAAAGGCAGGACCTCCTAGCAGGTTCAGTGGTCCTGTCATATCTTTGGAGCCCCTTGCTCCCAAGAAATGTCTCATCCCAACCAGCATCCTGGGAAGAGGAAGGGACAGGACAATGGCATGCTCCCTGTGGCAGATATCTCTACATCACAGTTCTACCAAAACCCTTGTGGAGAAATTGGGAGTGACAAAGTCTACTTCCTCTGAACAGCAGATAGGCAGTAGCAAAAGTTCCTGTTCCTTGAAATGAAAGCAGCACATATTCTACTTGCCATTACGCCCCCAAACCTAAGGCCATCCTGAGATCAAGAAAATGACTGGGAAAACCGTGTCATAAAAGCTGCTCATAGGTCTGCAGCCAATCATTCCAGAGGCAGGTGCTATGATCAGGATCTCACAGCAGCCATCCACACTCTTTCATCTCATTTTCCTGGAATGAATATCCCCTCTCTCCACAGTTCTGAAACAGCATGACCTTCTTAATTGCTATGAGTTCCCTCTTGTTTTTATATTTTTCAACTTCTTTGACTGTCCCTGGTCCATTACAAAGGAAAACCTCTCTCTCTGAAGATCAAGTTGGGACAGTTTATTTCCCAGAAAGGGTGAGTTGTCACATTTGAAGCAGCATTGGGTGCTCGTCGGCAGCAGCTTGTCCCCCTGCCCGAGGCACCATGTGGGAAGAAGGCAGTCTGTCCCTCCCTTACTGCCACGCTTTGTGTTCACCACCCTTACCAAAAACTCACTTCACTGCAGGGTTCACAGTCAAGGCTGATGATTTCACAAGAGATCTGAAGCCCTATTTCAAGCCTTTTTGTTATTTTAAAGAACATAATTTTTTTTATCTTCCTGCCTTATGGTAGACATTCTTTTGTCCTTAGAAATACTTAGGCACAAGCTGTGCAAGGATAACAAACAATAACTACAGTCTCATGGACAGCCGAAGCCATTTACATGGGAAAGAAAAAAACAACAACCACAAAACAAATGCCGAATCAAATAAAATCACACTGATCTTGGTAGCTCTGGCTAAGAGAGGTCTCACCAGCATGGCTGAGCAATGATGATTTCAAACTTCAAGAGCAGTAGTAGGGGCAATTCTCTTGTCTGTTGTCACATGACGGGCTTTCTACTCAGAGCATGCATTGTCCTGAAAAGCTTTTCTTTGCATCTATGCTAAGAGATTTGTTGTTTTATACTGACCCACATCAGCTGTTTCAATCCCAGACATTTCTACCCTCCTGTCTTATGTTCAGAAGCACCCCTGAAGTTGATACAACTACTTGGGTGCAGACCTACCCTTTGGTCTTGGCACTTCAGAGGCCCCAAGCAGAACTGTGCTCTTCTGCACAAAAATTAGTAGCCAAGAGAGGCAGAGAATTGCAATTCTGATCCTAGGTCTTGCTTGAAAGCCAAATAGGGGAAATAGAGCCTTGAAAATATTTTATTGTCACTGGCTTTGCTGGGACTAAAGTGGACACAATACATGGCTCAAGAATATTTTAACAGAGGTTGGATCAAATCCCTTAAGATTCTCTCTCACCAATAATTTTTTATTCTTCATAGTTAGTCCTAGAAGTGATTTTTTCTGAAAGCAAAGGGGGGCTTATCTGCAAAGCAAGAAAATTACTCCATCTGACACCTCCTTGTACAAACTCAATTGCATAGGAAGCACTTCAATATTGCAGTGAGGGGGCATAATTCCTGCTGGGTGCTGATCATTCATGGCTTTGAAACTCATTTTGGCATGTTTGCCCTTGGGACCACTCATGCACTTGAATTTAGCAAAGTGCCCTTTGCACATACCTGGATTGGGATCAAAATTCTTACCTTAAGTAGGGCGTGAGGTGGTTCATCTTTAAAACTAAATTAAAATGTTGACTTGTGTAACCTTCAGCATGTCCCTCCAGATGAAAATGACTCAGTGTTACCCCAGTAGATAAATCTCCTTGGAAAGTTCATGCATAAACTGTATTTAAGGAAAATTGCTTCTAATTATGCAAAGATATTAACAACCATCCCATCTGATTGTAATGAGGATAATTTGCATTATTCCCAAACAAAAAGCTTCACTAGAAGAGTTATGGCTGTTATGCATTTTGCTACAGTCCAGCTAGTGATCAGAAAACCATTATCTTGCTTTCTTTACAGACATTCTACTGCACAAAAAAGTCAGAATGGCTGAAGATGAACAGTTTGCAATCCGTCACCATGTGCCCCATTGCTACCTAACCCTCCATCATTTACCACCACAGTTTCTTAATTTATTTTTCCTTTCTAAGCCTTCTTCTGCTCTTTGTTTGGTTCTGAAAGAAGTACACCATTGGACTTCAATTACAGGTTTTTCTCAAAAATGTTGTAAAGAACTCTGAATGGACTATAATCAGAGGACTATTTTGGTTATGTCAGAGGATGGTCAAATCTTGTACAGTATTATGTGGTGAAGCAGCACAATACTATATCTATTAGAGTGATCAATCCAATCCATTTGAATTATGAAATGCATAGAAGATATAATCTAGGGAGAGTTCATGTATGGAAGTTTGTGTTTAGCAACATGGTTTGTGAGCCTATATGGGATGTATGTACACACTGCCTAATAAATAATCTCTGAGTGCCATAAGCTGAAGTTTTAAATCAGCCTCAGAGAGTCATGCATCTAACTCCCTTATGTCTTTGAAATCCCAGACACAATATTCTAGAAATAGGAAAGGGGCTTGAATAGTAATTACAAGCATATTTTGAAACCGGGAGAGGGAAAAAAACCTGGATTCTGGGTATTGTAAATTGAGGAAGGAGAGAATGATGAACTGTGTCTTTAGGAGCTAAAGGACCAATATACTCCTGTGGCCTTGAAAGTTTGTATGAATTATCTAGCAGTCATACAGTGCGCTTGTAGCAGTGTTTTCTTTGCAGAAAGCCCTGACTCCTTTCAGGGTTTTATAGTTTATTTCCTTTATGAAAATTAAAACTGGATAAAGGGCAGAGGGAAAGAAATGCAGCTGGTGGGTATGTGGGTTTCTCTTGTTGTTTTGTATGAACTGAATATTTTTCATTAGGCTGTGTCCATATTAGGAGCCATAATGAGGGATAATGAGAGACATGGTGAATAAACAAAAGAAGGGACATTCTCTGCTAATGTTAATTGGCATCATTAATGAAAATCAGCACAGAAACAGTGGTTTTCACTACCTGAGAATCTCATCCAGAGTGCTTAAATCTCTTCTAGCAAAGTAAACCAAATTAGTGCAGGGTTTGTGTCTGTTATGCTCACGTAGCAGTTGGCTGAAAATTGCAAGCTTTTTTGTAAATATTTATAATTAACTTATCTGGAATTAACCAGGAGTGTATCTGTACAGGTATAAAGAGAAATACCTCATCTTGGTTTCATGTTAAGCAATGTATTTCTTTATATCTAGCCATTTAAGTGTCAGCAACTCCAGAGCTTACTTTGCTGTCTACAATTTTGCATTTTTCAGTAGATATATGCTATGGCAGTCCTAAACACAGTTATGTGGAACTCTTTTGTACATTATCAGCAGTAATCACATGCAAAAGGTCGTTTCTACGTCTGAGGAAGAATTCCTGGGCTACACACTAATTGCAGAGCCCACAACCCTGAAAAACTTGGTCCTTCTATCAACACAATTTCAAAAACCCAGAGAGGCTGCTTGAGTTTTCATTTAGGATAACAAAGAAATGAATACCAGAAAAAGCTATTTGGATTTGTGTACTGTGCTCAGCTGCAATTTCCAGGGGAATATAACTTCTGATTGAAGAGTTGCATGTGTTTGGGTAATCAATCCATGATGGATTCTGCATGGATTCTCTACTCTCCAGTAAAATGTAGACTTGTCTTTCAGTTTTTCTTACATTTATGGTTCTCAAAGTCTCTGCTTCCTTGGAAGCTATTTGCATTAAAAATTAAGAACTTAATTATCCTCTATGTCTCTTTCATTTTTATTAAACTGGATTGAAACCAGGCAGCAGATTCAATAGTCATTGGGGGAAGGAATTTGAAGTCACACAGACAGACAATGTGCAGTCTGTGTACATATAAAAATAAGGAATAAAACAAAGAATTTCCCAATTTGGCAGCTGCAACTACAATCATTCTGTGACCCTTCTGCATTCCTTCTACTCATCTTCCCTCCTCATAAATTTGCTGGCCCTTCTCCTCTAATTCTTCATTTCACTGCTGCAACTCCTTCTCCCTGCTCCTACCCTACTTTTCTATTGGGAATATCTTTCTTATCCTTCCCTCCCTGAAGGTTTGCATCCCAGCAGAGTTGCTTCTGCTCTGGTGTTACAATGTAGAAATCAAAGCAACAGGAATTTTGCTTTGAAATGAGAAGCTTGCCTAAACACATCCAACACATTCAGCAGGAACACTTTCTGCTGCCCCCTGCCTATATACATTTGGTTCTCTTAATTGTTCATCTCTATTCAAAGCAATTTCCTCGGCACACACATTTTCATTAAATGTAATGAAGGAAGGACAATTTAGCATCCCACCTGTGACAATGCACTGATTCAAATCGTGATGACCTGTTGTGAATACTTGGCCTTCAGTCAAGATTTTGATTAGTGAGCAGAAGTAACCTTTGCATAATTAAGATTGTAGCGAGAATTTATTTATTCTGAGCCAGTTTAATTTAAAAGTAAAAGTCCATTAATTAGATAATATATGAAGGCACCTCCAAAGCACTCACTGGCAGAATATCTGAGAATTTACAGTTTGCCTCACTTCATATTCTGAAAAGTTTGTCACGTGTATAGTCTCCAGAAGGGGGGTAATTTATTTGTGGGTACACTGAAAGTAAAGCAGAGAAGCAGCCTGTAAAATAGGGAGCTTGAAATTTTTTATGTCAATCATATCTAGAACAATATGAAGTAATTCTTGCTTTTCTGTCATGCAGCAGCTCATGAATGGTTTGGCCTAGAAACTTCAAATATGATTTATTCAAAAGGTCTTCATCCCTCCCACTCTGCATAAAAAGAGGAGAAGGTTGGTGAACTTGGAAGCCATCCCCTGGAAATTTGGAAACAGCAGAGCTGCCTGATGGGATCTGAAATAGCTTATTGAGTTTGTCACTGACACTATGGGCTTCTGTAGTCACAAAATATGAGAATAGACAGCAACAGTCTGTATTGCTGTTGGAGAGGGAGCTTGGCTTCCTTGCAGCCAGCTGTTCTTTTAGTCACAAGCCAGCACCAAATCTGTATTAGTCCCTTAATACATAGGGACTATTAATAATCTCCATGGCACACAAACTACACCAGTGCGTGGAGCTTCTGAGTCCGTGACTCCTCTATTAACTCCACCATCTGAGACACACAATCATTTTCTGATTTGTTCTTGTTGGTCTCCCAGTCTCATAACATATGGGGAGCACTCAAGAGACACTTAGGAGTGAAGAGAAGGGGTTTTTCTTTATGATGCACCTTCTACCATCACCATGATGCCATCCGGCTTGAAAAGCTCACTGAACAAAGCAAACAGCATAGCAGTGATAACAGGCAGCTGTGGCTTTAGCAAGAAGGAATACACAAAAAAATCCAAAAAGTAGCTGTCAGATAATTACAGAGCTTTATGCTGTAGCCTGCCTATGTGCATTTCTTGAGATATTTATTAGAAACACATAACACCTTCATTATAATAAAAAACTTCATTCACTTACTTTTGTGAGCCTACATTGAAAATTTCAAGAACATGTTACACAAAAAATGCTTTTTTAAAATATCTGTGGTTGAGGACAGTGTTCACGCATAATTTACTCCCTTACCACTTAAAAAAAAAAAAAGTAGAAGAATGTGATAACCATAAAGTTAGGTCTCAACATAAGTAAATAGAAGCTTGTTACATGCCTCCCAGCTCATTTGCATTTCAAATGTAAATATTAATAGATACCTGTGTTTGAGATGGATGACTCATCTCAATGGTTGAAACCAATGGTCAGAAATTGTATCACAAAATGTTTGAGGCTTATTGAGCAGAAATATGGGATTTTATATTGTAAGAATACCCCCATCTGCTTCTGGGAGTATGCCAGGGGGTGTATGAAATACCTTCAAAGTTAGCTTCTCTTGCATTTTGCTTCAGTAGCCTGATGGGATATTTCATGTTGTAGTTGCTCTCCTTTTGTCATTATCTAATTCACAAAAGAAGTTTGCTTCCATAATTCCACAACCACAGACATTAGATAAGAGGTGTGGCTCAAAAAGTGAACTTCCTACATAGAAGCTGGGGACATCAGGGATCTAAACCAGCTTTTAGATGACTTGGCAAAAATAGTATGTATTGTTTGGTTTTGTGCCAAAATACTTTGGTCTTTGACTTTTTTTCTCTCTAAACACAAACATGGACTTTTCCCCCTTTGCATTTCTACATTAAATTCTTGACTCATCCAGAATATAAACAAGCCTCATGAACTTCAGTTTAATGATGAAGAGATGAGAGGGAGAAAGAAGTTTTCCGATGCCTTTCATTTGACGTGACTTTTGAATTGAAGACAAAACATCAGCAACCTTCACAGAATCACAGAATATGCAGGGTAGGAAGAGACCCACAAGGATTACCAGGTCCAACTCCCGGCCCTGGACAGGACCATCCTCAAGAGTCACACCATGTGCCTGAGAATATTGTCCAAATGCTTTTTGAACTTTCTCAGGCACAGTGCTGTGACCACTTCCCTGGGGAGCCTGTTCCAGTGCTCAAACACCCTCTGGTGAAAAACCTTTTCCTGGTATCAAACCTAAACCTCCCCTCACACAACTTCAGGCCATTCCCTGGGTTCTGTCACTGGTCACCAGAGAGACGAGATCAGTCTGCCCCTCCTCTTTCCCTCATGAGGAACTTGTAACTGCAGCAAGGCCTCCCCTCAGTCTCCCCCAGGCTGAGCAGACCAACTGACCTCAGCCAATCCTCATATGGCTTTCCCTCAAGGCCCTTCATCATCTTTGTGGCACTATTTTGGGTGATTTCTGATAGTTTAGTATCTTTCTTGTGGCTCCCAAGCCTGGCCCCAGCCCTGGAGGTGAGGCAGAGCAGAGCAGGACAATCCCTCCCTGGCCTGGCTGGCTGGCTGTGCCTGATGCCCCCCAGGACAGGCCTGGCCCTCCTGGCTGCCAGGGCACTGCTGGCTCACGTTCAACTTGCCATGAACCAGGACCCTCAGGGCCCTTTCCACGGCACTGCTCTCCAGCATCATATTTCCCAGGCTGTCTGTACATCGAGGGTTGCCCCATCCCAGGTGCAGAATCCAGCACTTTTCATTGCTGAACTTCATACAGCTGGTGATTCCTCAGCCCTCTGATTTATGCAGGTCTCTCTTCAGGGCCTTCCCTCCTTCAATGGAGGCAACAGCTCCTGCCAGCTCTGGATCATCTGTGAACTCGCTTAGTATCCCTTCCAGTCCTGCATCCGAGTCATTTATGAAGATGTTGAAGAGTACAGGCCCAAGAATGGAGCCCTGTGGAACCCCACTAGAGACAGGTCCCTAGTCTGATGCCACCCCATTCACTATAACCTTTTGTTCCTGTCCTTTGCACCTTACTCAATTTTTTAGCTGTTGAAAATTGCCCTTAAATAAACCAAATTGCAGTTATATTTTTCTAGTCTTCAGTGAAAAAGGGAGGTGTGCTTTTCTGTCCTACTTACTGGTTCCGTGAATCTGCTGGTGTGCAGGTATATTTTGAAAGCTTTGAATTACACACTGATTGTTAAATGAGAAGACAGCCAATACTGAGTATAGTAGCTATAAGTGCTATTTGGAGTAGTTAATCACTCATTTTGCATTGATGTTATATATTTTTGTCCCACTTAGTGTCAACTGATACAAACCAGCATCCATGATACTGAATTAGTGAGAAATAATCCAGTAGTGAATTAGTAAAAACTCTCTTTACAAGGCAAGTGATTATTTCTGTAACACATTAAGCTTTAAAAAAATGTTGTTAATACTAGATAAAATCTCACAATGTGTGTTTCAGGAAAAGCTTGAATGTCAGGAGTGTGTTTTCATTTCTGGGGACTGACATGTCAGATTCTTGTGCCCAAGGCAGTAACTTGCAATTTTCCTGTAACAGATTTCTTCTGGGTTTGCACTGAAATAGCTCCTTATTGTGTCTTCTAAATCTACCTTCCATTTCTTGAAAACTTGAAAACAAGAATTAAATTATTTTTCTCGGCAGAAATGTCAGCGAGGAGGCTTAACATTCATTTATTTCTACAAAGTAGTGATGGTGAATATTACATGTAAGTATGTATTTGTGCAGCAGCTCTCAATCTGTAGTCTGTGGTGTCTGGTCTATTCTTAGTTGTATAAGCAACTCTTACATCCCCTGTACCAGAGACATTAACTATATTTGCTAGGGATCAGAGATCCACAGCCTGGAAAAACACAGTGTCCAAGGAAACAAATGTGTAGAAGTTGTCATCTGTAGGTCTAAACAGCTTAATATAAACTGCTTGAGGATGCAACCAAAAACCAGAGCGAAATCTCGTGCATCTTCCCTTTTCTTCTGCTACCTACTCGTTCGCCTCATCCTCTGCTTTCATTCAAGGAGGCCAATAAAACCAAGCAAGTTATCTTCTCTCTTCCATAAATGGCATCTTCTGCTATGAGATGTGTTTGAATTGAGAGCTCAGATTTTCTTCTTTCTCTCGAGTTTGTGCTATCCATCTCCTGGCAGAAATACCTGCATTATGTCTCTAAACAGCCAGCATATGATTAAAGCATCACAACCAATAAACATGAAACAGCAATGCTTATCAGAGTTGGTGAAAAGATAGCTTCTTCATGCTTTTAGTGACCACTTCAGTCCTTGTCAGTGGCTTTTTTTCATTTTGTTCCTTCTGTTGACTTGAAATCTTAGGACTGGCCTTGGATTTTAAGGGGAAGATGACATCAGTACTAAAATTAGCTTTTTGCTTACTTTGTAATTCCCACAGGCAAAAGATATATGAAATATTTCTCACAAAGAGCCTGAAGCCAAGTATCTCCTCAGCACCTTGCTGTGCTGGGTAGTCCTGTACAACTGCCTCTTTTGCTTCCCCCTTCCTATGGAGCAGGCAGGCAGGTGGATGCTTTCATTTTTTTCTCCATTGAGAGAGGCTTTCAGGCCCCTGGTGTCTTCAGAGGAAGAGCGAGAGACCCTGAAACAGGCTTTCATGAGGACAAAAAGTCACCTAGACACCTGGTTCCCCTTGAGGGCCACAGCTGGTCTCTTTAATGAGTATTTGAATATATTGTATGTGTACCTATGATTTCCAAGACTTTCTGTTTCTTCACGTGTCTCTTCTCAAGGAACTGAGTTGGTTTTGCTGATGCATGAAGACAGATAGTGACATACTATTCTTTCCTTAGATAAACACACATACTTGAGAAAAGACAGAGGGAATAGAAATAGATAAACAAATGCACAAAAATGGTAAGCATAAATATTGTAGATGTAGATAGGGGGAAAATATATGGCAGGCAGATCTCTAGAGAAACAGATGGATAGCCCACAGCAATAAGCAGTAGATGTCTATAAAAGATAGGCAAATGCAGTGTTAAATGATTCGTGACTCTTCAAAATTTAATTTGCCATGAAAGCCCATCATAAATGATGCAAAGGCAGTACCAAGTAGAAAAGTAGGTTTTCTTCTTAACCTGTGGGATGGAAAGTTATCTGACGGGTTACAATGAGCAAACATGAATGCAGATACACAGAGATATCTCAGCACTTGACAGTTCTCAAAGTTTATTGTCAAACCAAATTAGCAGAAGTCTGCCATGTATGGGCAGGCAGAACAGCAGGCAAGATGCTAAAATGTCTGCAGTGAAATCATTGCCTCCCATGGCATTCTTACCACCATCTCCTTCCCCTTGACCTCCATTCACTGGTTCATAAGATATTAAGGTGTCAGCAGTCAAAAGCAACTGCTGGGAAAGGTTGAAAGCACCTTATTTACTCCCCATTGTCTTTCCTACTTAATTTACTGGTACCTGTCAGTCATGATATGGCTGAGAAAAGGGTAAGGGCCTTTTTTTTTTCTCAGTAGAACTAAAGAACACTTAAGCACTATTCCCAGACTCTGATAAGCAGACTACAGTTGAAGTTGTAACAAACATGTGGAATCGAGATAAAGTAACCAGCGAAGTCTGACTTTCATATGCTTGTGGAGTGCCTCTGGGGAAGAGTGATACAAAGAATTGTGCAGTTACATGTAAGTTCTTGTCTTCAGAGACCTCCTTGCCCTCAGTTTGAAAACTTTGTTCTCTATTCACCTTATAATACATTTGTTTGGGTAGATGGACACCTATAATGTGCAAGCTTCCCACAAGATGAGATGTGAACTCTGTGCACAAGGAAACTGAATCTTCCCTCAAGGTGACATCTCCTGATTCAGCTACCAGCTCCATCCTTGTGGTTCTTCTGCCTCATATGTAGCTAGAGTGTCAGAGCTTTGCTAGATTGTCCCATTTAAACGTTTTTAAGTTAAATTTCTATGTGCACAGTGCTCAGCCCATGTTGGTAATATGCAAAAAAACATGAGGTCAAGTCACACTTTCAAATGGGAAATCCCACAGCTCTTCAGACAGTATTATCCCTCTCTGTCCTTATTCCGCTGCATGCCATCAGGCCAGCTCACAGAGATCCCCCCTCCTCTCAGCATTTAGTCTTGCCTGATGTCCTCAGGGAAGCAAGGAATTAAATGGAATGGATTTTTAAAAGAAAAGCAAGGGAGCCCTCCTGCTGGAGCTGAATAACGTTGAGACAGCTCTGTCAGCTGCATGTCTTCACTTTGCAGGGAGCTGTCAGTAAGCTCTTTAAAGTTGGGGAACTTACGCAGGGAAAACAATCGTGTGTGTCACTTGTAATCTACATGCGCAAATTGCACCACGTTGAAAGCAAGAAAATTCATTTTTATTTGTATAAATAGATCTGGTAGATTTCATTAAGATTAGGTCAGACTGTGGAGTTATCACATAGGCTTGTTTGCACTTTTTGTTAATCTTCATTTGCAAATGCTGATTAGTGCCACAAAACTCTCTTGCTGTTTATTGTAAAAGCCTTCTCTTCTTTTTTTCCTGTCAGAAAGGCTCAGGAGGAGGGAGAGGGGAGGGAGGAAGACAAAGAAGGGGACTTCAAAGCTAGTAGCCAGAACCAGAAGGAACATGAAAGTGGATTTACTTGAATCAGGAAAGGAGGAAGGGAGGACAAGAGAGAGAAACTCTGGTACTGTCTTAGCATCCTGGATGGGGCAGACCCAAGCAGGACGTCCTGATAATGAAGCAGTGGTGCAAGAACAGTGCAGATCAGTGGGTCAAAACAGGAGGGACATAGAAACTACTGGAAACTGGGCAAGTGGCACTTCCCCTCTGCTTTCCAGTTCATGCAGTTCTTACATCCCTCTGACAGTGATATACAAGTCCCTCCTGGTGGCCCATCAGATGATGTTGTCTGCCTGTTATCTGCAGTTTGCCCTTCTCCCATCCTCTCCAGAAAGAAATGGTGGATACTGAGTACAGTATGTTATTTTGAAATACTTCTGTTGGGTCACTAAATTTTATGCTTTACACAGATTGACACCTACACTGCTGCAATCAGCTAGATCTCAGATTTTAAGAGAAGATTTTTAATAGACATCACTCTGTAACAGGTACTTGTTCATAGTGCTAACTCCTCAGGTAAATCTGGGGCTCTGGGATGAAAAGACAGAGATGGAAGGCTGTGTGAAAAGGAGGAAGCAACAGAATGGGAATTCCAACAAAGAGTGAGGGGTATTGAGGGAGGAGTACAAGTAGGGGCATGGGGAAGCTGTGAGTGATGCTGGAGAGGTCAGTACATGTGTATGCATAGCAAGTGCCCTCACACCAGGGCTGAAACACAGCCCTTGCCCAGACAAACTTACCTATATCTTTTCCTTGTGTTTTGTTCTAGCCTCTGCTTCCTGCCATGATGTATCAGAATACAATAAGCATCACAAACAGAGCAATCCTCTCTCTCTCTCTCTCTTTTTTTTTTTTTTTTAATAAGCCTTTCCTTTCACATAGATCTCCTTCATATCTTCATTTAAATGCTGACTGTTTTTCAAACTGTTTCCCAGCAGGATCTGGTAATTAGGTCAGTTTATTAGCACCTAATTCTTTCACCAAATACTGAACAAATTCATCAGGGTATTCAAAGTACAAGAGGGGTGTGGATTTGTATAGTCAGCACTCAGGTTCCCCCAAGCCCCATTCTGGAATAATGGCCCTGGATTGCTCTTCAGTGACAGAACCCACTACAGCATGGAGGAAAAATAAAACTGCTTTCCAAAGATCCCAAGGGTAGAGACTGTGGGAAGCATGTGCAACATTTTTTCAAAGAATGTATTCACAGCAATTTTTTTCCTTTTATGAGTAATATGCTAGAAGAAAATGTAAGTAACAATACAAAATTAAATTTGGTGAATGTGCTGAGGGGCAATCCTTAGAGAAACCTTATCTATCTTGAGTATTCAAACACATCAAATTGCTGGGCAGGATGGCAATTACTGCACTGCATATATTCAATTTGCTCTTGTATATACAATATTATCTTCTGTAAGGAACGGCAAACTGCAGAACATATTTCAGTAAACACTATTCTGAGTAAACAGAAATGGCTTGAGTGTGCACTTCTGTGCATAATAATATACCAATGAAATATTGCTCTGACAGAGCTGCTAAGTGTCAGGGAGATCACATCCAATGAGAACTTCTTCAGTGTTAGGAGGTTCTTCTTCAGAGGCTGGGAGAGACAGTCTCTAGTATTTCTGGTGTTTCCTATCCTGTGGGGAGAATGCAGGTGTTCCTCTTGTTCAGGCAAATTAAAGAAAAAATGAAGGCAGTTCCATTATTCTTTTAGAGACTCTGTCACAAGTGCAGAGACAGGCCAATCCACCCATATGTGCCCATACTGAGGTATGTATACAAATGCACTTGTGTGTGTATATATACACACACATATACAGGACTAAAATCCTGTGTCCCCTTATATTTCAGATGAATGTCCCACCATGCTGAAGGTTGCGTAAGCCTCCCCTTTTTATTTGACTTATTACAGGAGCACACTGCTAGCTATCACCCAAATACACCAGCAGGCTGTATTAGCATTGGAGAAGCTGCAGGGGAGAGCCAGCATTCAGGCCTGGAGCAGAACAGGCACATTTTGTATAAATTCTTGTCAGAACATGCTGATTCATCAAAATTAAGCTTTTTGCAGAAAAAGGCTAGCTCCTCTGCCATTTTCCTTTGGCATAACATGTCGGCTTCTTTTCAATTAAAATATTTTATTTAAGAGGTCAAGATGGCCTTTCTGGTTTAGAGCTGAAAGTAAATTATAGTTTTAAAATGGGAAAAATTACACATCTATTTAAAAATGCAGTATTTTGAAAAAGTTCAGGAGAGATCCATTCACTCATCCAACTGAACACATGGAAAATTCAAATCATGTCTCACATGAGGAGGGATTCTTTGTAACCACTATTACCAGTTTTCATTATGTTATTAAAATTCTTCTTACTCAACTGCACATGTCTCTCTAGTCATAGTACTCTTCTGCCTGTGTTTTACCAGGACACTTTTCCCTCAGCAGAAGTTCTGCACTGTATGCAGTGACATTTCCAGCACTAATTCAAGAGCATAAGCATTCTGAGCATCATGCCCCCTTTCAAATGGTACCCAAGTATTGAGGAAAGAAAACACCCACAGAATGTGCACAAATATTTTTGGTTGCATGTCTTTTTCTCTTGGCTTCCTCCCCTCCTGCACCTCATGGATGTTATGTTGAAAGCTTTTTATAGAAAATTCTCTACCAATACAAATGAGTTAAACTTCATTGTAATCAAGACATCTGCAGTTCTTTATATCACTAAAGAATTCGTTCTGGTTGATATTTTTTTTGTTTTAAAGGTTCCTCTTCCCAGTGCTGCTATCCAGGCTCCCTAGAGTGAAACCACTCCCCCTGCTCTTTTTGATGCTGCTTCACTGCAAAGGCCAGAAAGCCAATGATTTGGTCATGAAAGAGCCACCAGCTTTAATTTTTAATTGTAGAACAGGGAACTGAGAACACCTGCTAAGTCAGGGGGGGCAATGTGTGAGAGGCTCAATTCCATCTAAGGTGGATTGGGGAGGTGTAGTATGACATTTCCAGCAGACAGGAGAGTAGCCTTCATCTGAAGAGACAATAACTTCTTGACACACTCTAACTCAATCACTTATGATTATCTGACTCTACCCTTGAGCAATAAGGATAAAAAGCTTTTTTTAAATTGACTTAAAGTCCACATAAAAAGGTTGCACCAGTTCAGTTAAATTAATTTAAAACCTGATTATTTAAATCAGCACCACTTCTGTGTGCAGACAAGATCTAAGTGTTATGCTTTGTGGATGTAGCAAGTCCTACTGAGGGTACTGAAATGGCCAATTTTCCTCACAATCACCCTCTACTGGGACTGAGAAAAGAGTTATAAAAGATTGAAATTTGGCTTTCTTGGACACTTTCCTATTCAAGATATTCCAAAGAGCTTTTCAGTAATAAGCTGGATGCTGGTGCTGCAGAGAGAGCACAGACAAACACAGAGGCTCTTAATTCAACAGCAGTGGCTCCAAAAGAGCTATGAAGGTTAAAGTCTCTATTACTAAAACAGAGACTGTTGGCAATCTGCCTTAGAAGTCTCTTCTCTAGGACACCCCTGTGGATGGCCTTCATCCTGATGAGCCTGAATTGCCATCTGACACCAGATGCTATTGCAATATTCATGTCACTATTTAGGAATACGTGCAGCAAGCTTACACGCATGGAATGGGTCCTGGGACATTAGGGGAGGGTGTGGTGAAGCTGGCCAAGAATAGAGCACTCCTGGGGAGAAGCACACAGGGAGACAGAAGCCAAGAGACCAACTAGCATTGCTGGGAGCAAGTGAATACGTTATGGTTTTTACCAAATTAAAGCTGCATTGAAGGAATTTCAGACCTTTTTTCTTGAGATGCCTTAGTGCCTGGAAGGCACTGGAAGTCTCAGACAGAGACTGAAGGCTGCTGCTGGATATATAAACAGTCAGAACCAGCCTGCAGTTGTCACAGACAAACACAAACACCATTGCATCACCTGGAGGCATCCCAATTAAATGGAATTGTCATCTTCACCAAGCCAGAGTTAGCACGATTAAATGTCATTAGGTTTAAATTAGGTTTGCTCCAAGAGATGTCCTGAATAAACAAATTTCCTGATTAAGTCCAAGTGGCATGTACTTTAATAAACTCTGTAACCACACTCTTGCACTTTTCCTAGTTTTATTGTTTCCTTGACTCTAACTTTCTGGCCGTCATAGCATTCAGCTCATGGTCAAACCCTTAAGTGCAAAAGCTCTGCATATACAAGTCCTTTTATTTTTGCAATGTTATTTTCAGATTTTATTAAAGGAAAGAGAGCTTGTTTCAAAAATCAGGTCCTTGGTAATGTAGGAAAAATGTATATGCACAGCTAAAGCTAACACAGTTGATTAGGGAACCAACCGTAATATTCTGGTGGCTGCAAGGTGTTGAAGGGATGAGTGCAGATTGTGTACAATCAATCACAGAAATATGAGGTACTTTTTAGCTTCCTGTCAGAGATCCTGCTTATTCCCTCACAACAAGACTGGGATGAGCTCAGCCTGACTTTTCTCTGTATAGACATTCAGGGATGCCCCAGTGTGACTTTTCTGCTCTGCTGATCCTTTCCTCTCCCTTCCTCTATATCTGGTTGCAGATTACTGAATGAGAGACTTGAAAACTTCTGGCATTCAACCACTGAAACTGTGTGGATTTTAAGGGTTTCAGTTGATGGCTTGAAAACATTACAGACAAATGTCTTGGTTTGAAGGACAGGTGTCTGCCAAGGAAGGCAGGAGCCTCTGAATTATTAGGACTTTGAAATTAAGAGGGTTTCAGGTGCAGATATGGGACAAGAAATAACAGTTTTTTACTGGTGTGCATGTTATAGCAAGGCGAGCACACAGAACCTCAGAGAAGCCCCAGCCGTCTCTGGGCCGCGGGCGCTTTCCCTTTGCTGCAGGTCCGGTCCCAGCCGCCAGGGGCGCTGCGGGCTTGCGGCCAGGCAGGGCAGGTGCGCTGATTCCCTGCACCGGCAGGGGGCGCTGCAGCGCGAGCGGGGTGTCCCTCACATGGGTACGGCGGGAGGGGAGAGGGGAGCAGAGCCCTGCCCCTCACAAATGGAGCCCCGCCCCTCACACATGGAGCCCTGCCCCTCACTGACTGGGGCCCTGCCCCTCACCGACTGGGGCCCCGCCCCTCACACATGGAGCCCCACCCCTCACACATGGAGCCCTGCCCCTCACTGACTGGGGCCCCGCCCCTCACACATGGAGCCCCACCCCTCACACATGGAGCCCCACCCCTCACACATGGAGCCCCGCCCCTCACACATGGAGCCCCACCCCTCACACATGGGGCCCCACCCCTCACACATGGAGCCCCGCCCCTCACACATGGAGCCCCACCCCTCACACATGGAGCCCCGCCCCTCACACATGGAGCCCCACCCCTCACACGTGGAGCCCCGCCCCTCACACGTGAAGCCCCGCCCCTCACTGACTGGGGCCCCGCCCCTCACACATGGAGCCCTGCCCCTCACACATGGAGCCCCGCCCTTCACACCTGGCCTAAACCTCGGCCTTCCCAAGAGAAAAACCCGCAGGTGTTAGCGTAGCCAGCTCCACCCTTCCCCCACCTTGGCCATTTCTTTTGTCTCTCTTAAGTGCCATTGTTATCACTTAGCAACAGATGGGACAAAATTCTATGAGAGAAAAAAAAACCAAAAGGAAAAATTCTAACCCCCAGCAACAAATATAAAAAACTCAGGTCTTTCTAAAAAAGATGCTCCTGTCAAGAAATAAGAACAAAAGCTTTTCTCTACCAGTACAAGAGGAAAAAGTTTGGGAATAAGATTCAGGGCAACACAAGAGCTTTGCAGGAAGCAGCCAGATTGAGAGAGGACTTTTTCCAGGCCAAGGTAACTCACCATAATCTTGTCTCTCACTCTTTTTGTATAAGATACGCTACTAGCTCCAGAGCACCTCACTGATGAGTCCATTAATCTAGTTCTAGTGCCTGATCAGCTCCAGCTCATGGTATCACTCTTCTGCCCTGTACACATGTAATGTCCCAGCAAAAGGACCCAGCCTGGAAGTGCACAAACCTCTGGGGAGGAAAAAACATTACTTAAGTCCCGAGTTTGAAGATAACTGGCAGTCCTGCCACCCTGAATAAGTTACCTGAAACTAAGAAAGTGTGCAAGCAGAGATAAGGAAAAAAGTTAACAATTAGGGGGGTTAAGCACCAGAATGGATCTTCCAGAGAGACTGTGCAATCTCCATCCTGGCAAATTTGCAGGCTCTGCCTTGCAATCCCAGTCAACCTGCTGCTCTGAGCAGTTATACAAAGGCACTGCTCTCCTGGATCACCTGTGGAACCTGTTATTACACTGCATGAGGCCCAGCCCAGCTCCTCCAAGGAATGGAAGGTGAACACAGAAAACACCTATGTCTCTTCTCTAAGCAGTCCTGGGAAAGTCCTATGGATGTGCCAGACAAAGGCTGAATAAGTCAGTTGCCTTTCATCCATGCAGCTCAATAAAGACACTGAACAGCTCTGTTGCTGCTCATTGTTGCTGTCTGAGTGACATTTGAAGAAATAAAGAAAATGAGACTGTCATTATGCATTGCAAAGCTGAATAATTAAAATTGCCTCCATCATGCCTCTGTTTGATCATAGGTTTTATTCATATAACATTCCCTCTTTTATATACTGAAAAGGTAAGGCATAAAACGACTTAGCAGCTGGGCACAGCATTGCCTAGAGAAAGGAACTGAGTTTCAACTGCCTCATCTCAAACCAGGAAACTGGTGACACTCAAAAAATTTTAAAGCTGATCTAAGTAAAGAAACTTATTTTTGTGACTCCAACTACCATAGCAGTTGCTTAGGCTGGCTTAAAGAAAAAGTACATACATTGCCATTGTTATAGATGGCTAATGAGATGATTGGCTCTCGCAATTAAAAGATAACTATTGTGTGAAATATTTAAAAAAGCTACAAGTGATGCATAGTTATGTTGTTGTAGTCCTCTGTTTTCCCCATAGTTCCCTTTCTCCCCCCCTGTACTGTTGCCATCAGACAGCCTGGGTTGTCTGAGACAGGTACAAAGAAGCTGCACATGTGCCCCTTGCATGGGTGAGTTGGGAATGGAAAAGCTTGGTACTTAGGGGGTGCGGAATGGCAACACCTGACCTCCAACCAAGTTACTAGAAAGCAGTTTCCACTGATAAATGGCAAAGAAGAGCTGACAGACAGACTTTGGGAGGGGCCAGGGCTGGCTGATGCAACCCCCAGGGGTATCAAAGACTGAGCACCCACCTTGAAGATGAACCAGCCATGTGGTATTCATGAGGGGCAGTTCCCAGTGCTGCAGCTTTTTCCTTATGTAGTCTTTTGCTGTATTTTTGTTAAGGTTTAATAAACCTTTTTAAAGTTTCAAAGTGAGCAGTTGTTTCTCACACCTTTGTCATGGAGGCTGAAAATATGTTCTGTGTCACACCTATACATAGAGGACTCTTGCCTGGACTGTGCATCTGACCTTCACCAGAGCTGTCACTCACAAACACATTGGAAATTACAGCTCATTCTTTGGACTCACAATGCCCACCTAATGTGTTCAAAATAAGCTTCCTGTTTACTTTAGACTATACCTAAACCCACAAGCTGAATGGTTCTCTGAATGCCCTTGTCGAACATAAAAGCCTTTCTTGTCCTTGTGATTTTCCACGGCTGCCTCAGGTGTCTGTGCTGCTGCAAACAGCAATTAAAGGACAAGAAACCTGTCTGTCAAGCACAGATCCAAAAGACACTGCATTTATCCCTCCCCTTATTTGCTTTCTAGCTGGCAGAAAACATTCCGTGATCAAGGTACGCACTTTGCCTCGGGACTCCTTTCTCTCCTATGAGTGTAAATATTGTTCGTACAGAAAATAATTGAGTCCTCCAGCCACTGATTTGTGTGGACAAGTACCGATTGAAGGCTGGATTCCTGTGTCCCAATATATTCACCCAGGTCCTTCCACTAGTGCTTTGTTTGAGTGCCTGTAGGCTGCTCTCAGGGTGTTCCTTAGATCTTCCAGATCACTTCTGAGAGGCAATAAACTTTTCTCCACTGAGTGGGTTTAGGCATTTTCCTCAAAGATCGCCTTCATTCAGGAGCAATGAAAAAACTGCAAGAGCAATTCCCTTGTCTAGGAAGACTCAGGCCCATTGCTCTTGAAGTAGTACTAAACTGCAGTATGTGTTGAACTCGATTACAATTCTCTGTCCAGGGCATCTTACACAAAATATTGTGTGTCATGACACAAATAATGGGACATCCAGCTCTGCTTTCAATTAGATTAACTCTGAACAAATTATGTTTGGCAGGACAGCTTTCAAAGGAAGGAAAACGAGTGAGGTAGCCACATCATCTTTAAAAAAGCATGCTGTGATTTTTTCTTGGTTGGTATTACTGCAGCAGTGCAGAAGCATTTTCTTTATATCTAGTGTATATTATTGCCTTTATTCACCTGAATATACATAACTGCATCATCTCTGCTCCATTGTACAAAGCTCCTGGCACGTTTTTGATGGGAAGTATAAGCACATGTAGTTTTCCTAAGAAACAACAGCTGAAAGACTTCTGATACTCACAGCTTCTAATATAATCTGCAATTGATACAAAAAGCACGAGAACTTTTTGATTGTATTTTCCATATTTCAGCTTTACTCTCTGCTTATTTATGTCCACCATGAAAATAAAATGTAGCCAAGTCTTCTTCACCAGTATTCCTACATATCAAGAAGACAGAATCAGCCTCTTCACAGCCATGTATGGAAAGAAGAGACGTGGTGGGCATAAACTGAAGAAAGAGAGATTCATATCAGATATGAGAAAAACTTCTCATATTGAAGACAGATTATCCAGACGGACTGTGCCTCCAGTTTCCTGTCCTTGGAGGTTCTGAACTCCTGAATGGGTACAGATGTGAAAAATCGGTTTTGACCTTGTCTTTCTTGTAGTAAATTAAATATTATTAAGCCAAAGAACATCCAGCTGAGCTATAACATTCTTTGATGCGGTAAAATATGCTGCCATAATAGAAATGGCAAAAGGCACCTAGTGGAGGTGCCAAAGAGGAGTGCAATCCCAACTACTTTCCCATGACTGGGTAGGGTTTAACAGCTTTGGATAATGAGCAAGCTGAACCTTTCCACATTCTATTAAACTTCAAGCTATGTTCAGATTGTTTGGCATCTAAGTTCATCCCTTGCTATCAGAAGAAGAAATGCTGCTGGGTTTTGGTTTGTTTGTTCCTCCCACACCAATCTCTGTCCCCAGACTGTGTTCTGGAACTGCTTTTCTCCTCAAAAGCTTACTGCCTGAGCGTTGGAGCAGGCTGTGGTAAATGCTTAACTGCCCAAGCTAGCCTCCTTTCAGCTGTCATCACTCAAGTACCAACAGTGGAAAATGAAAATAGTTATCCTATTCTGGGCAAAGTTGCTTCAAAAATAAGCCAGAGGAACAGGGATATTCAATATAGCTGGTTGACAGGAGCCATCTCTTAGTCGTCATCAAATCACTTATGTACCTAGGCCATAAAGGTAACACTAAACTTGAAAGTATTTTCAGCACAGAATACTAAATGGAAGATCTGGTATATGTTTCTTGGAAAGGGTATCAGGATATCTGGGCATCATCACTATGATGTAATGAAAATTATATTTCAGAGATGGAATATGAAATGCAGGACTGTTCCAAGGATGAGAAGTATATAGTGTTTATATGGAAACAACAACAAGTTGTCTACTTCCATCCAAAACAGGAGTGGAATACAATTCCTCCAGGGTACTTTTCACACACTCAGTGAACATTGACTTGACAGCAGATAATAAAAAGTTTGCCTGAACTATCTCTGATCACAGGACTGCCATGGCTTGGTTGAATCACTCCTGGCTCTAGGAATATAATTTGCATTAAACTACTTTGGGTATTAACTTGTGATTTTAGTTCCCATTGTCTCAATGCCAAGATTTACCCTATGTCTCCTGAAGCAAAAGTGTGCTATGCATTACAGTACTGAATTAAGTTCTGTGGGAAAATGTGTGTGTATGCAAAGCATGCTTCTGGCTGAAGAGCAAGGTAGTGAATTACGTCTGATAATATCTTAAATATGATAATATGTGATAAAGATATCAGTACATGTGATTTCACGTGAATACATGAGGCAGTTGTATATGTCCATTGAATTCCAATTTCCTTTTGCCCTCCTTCAATAGCATTTTTGTCACTTTAATGAATGAATGTAGCAGCTAGCGTTGTTGGGAGGATGTTTTTAAATGCTGCATGTCTACTTCAACCTCATATCCTGTGTTTATCTTGTCACCTGTGCTGTGGTCATAATCCATGGTTGAACAGCTCTTTGCTTTTGGGGGACCAGAGTCTGTCAGTGTTTATCCACCATTCCTTTCAACAATTTCTCTTTCCTTCCAAACTATGGCTATTTTGTGGCCTTATGAAGGACATGAAAATATTGTGTGTGCCACAACTGAACTGGGACACCTTGTACAACAGTCTTGACAAACCCTTCGCCTCCTCTGGTCTCCTCACGTGTCCCTCCTAGCAAATGCAAAACTGTGCTGTGTTGATATGATAGCACCAAAGGAGATATGAATCAAGACTATCAGTACTAAACGAGGGAAGTGAACACATATAAGTGAACACTTAATTTTTGTGTAGAGCCATTGGTGCATTTTCCTCTCCTGTGGATTGCAAAGCAATGCAAGAGAAGTATTCAGAAAATAAAAAAGAATAATTCAAATCTCTTTCTCTTGCAAAAAAATAAGTCCCAGTTTTATTTCATTTCCAGAAAAACTCTGGTCAGATGTAGGTTTTCTCCTACAGTGGTATGCCTGCTTTCCTCAGTTTGCTTATAAGGATCTCCAGGAAGCTGAGGACACAGCTGACTTAGCTATGGGCATTTATGAAATGTTTCAAATAGAAGGGTCTGTATAGTCAAAAGGCTGAGGGCACAGCCTCTCCCTGGCCTGACTGGATTGTAGGATCTGAGACACATAGATGGATTTAGCACGGCTGTCTTGCACCCAGGACAAGCTCCAGCTGGAGTTTCTGCCTCTACTGGCACTGAACACAAAGCCCTACTTCTCATCCTCTTCCACCTCCTCCTCCTGTCCTTACCTGGGAGGCTGTGGCCTCTCTTCCTACAGGGAACAATTCAGCATCCCATTGTCATGACTCAGTACTCTGAACCCAACCAGCTTCTGGGCGCAGCATGACCACAGCAGTAAGAGCCATCTTGATAAATGTTTAACATTACAGAGCTTTTTCTTCCATGAAAAGAAACCAAGGATTAAATGTTCAATTCCTTTCTGCTCTGTGCACATTTATGTTTTCTCTAAATGAGGCCACATACCCTAACTCTGTTCCCCCTCCCCCTCTGGAAGCTCCTACTCTCTCATTATTTTAAGGCATCAAACCTGACTCAGTAAATCTCTTATTTCAGAACTGTCATGTTTTAGCCTCAGAACACAAACACAGTATTTGTTCCTAGAGTGCTTCCTTTTTAATGCTTTAAAAGCTGTTACAAATGTCTTGTTTCCTCCCAGCCACAGCTGTATTAGATTATCTGTTCTGGTTTTGGTTGTTTTTTTCTAAAAGAAAAAAAGTAGAACTCCTGATGCAAACTCAGCCCTTTAGAACAGCAACTGATTTTTAACTTTTTACTCCCCAGACCAAAGGTTAACCCCTCTTGTCAGTTACTAAAGGTTGTACTGGATGCCAGGAAGGAGCAGCATTTTTCGAGTCAAGATTTCTAGGAGCAAAATTGAGACACACCATTTTCAGAGTGTACCTGAAATAGGCAGCCTGTGGGGAGCAAGCAGGTTTGTTAAAATTGCAAAAGGATGAAGAAAGAAGACAAAGGAAAACTTGCTGCAAAGGACAAAATGTTTCTTTTCCAACCATTGCCTAGGGATGGGGTGGGAAAAGAGAGCTGCTCTGTGGTGCATCTTTTTAGGTAGTAAAAGCAAAGCACCAGCAGAAAAGTTACCAGGGAGAGTAATGCAAAAACAAAGCAAAATATTCTTACCAGTTAAACCATGGTTTTAAATTGTAATGAATTATCTTTGTATATTTTCAAATTCAAATACTGCTGAAGGAACACAAAATTATGTTGTGTGCTGATGAAGAGTACTGTTTTTAAAAAAACAATTACCTTTCTGAATTCTAGGATAATCAAAAGACAGACAATCTTCAGTTTTGGTTTTCTCTTAAAAACGACTGGATGGGATCCAAGGAATCTTGGATATGCTTTAGTACAGTAGATAACAGCTTAATTATTGAAGCTGAAAATATAAATTTGCCTAGATGAGGACAGCAGGAACAAAGCAATGTGTCTATGTCACTGTAGATCCATCCTATTTAACTTACTGTAATACTGTATGAGAATAAACAATATAATGGATAGTGGTAGGTTGATAAACAGATATAAACCATCCCTCTGGAAAGGATAAGACTACTCATAGAAGGGTGATTCAAGAAGTTAGATAACACACTGTGAAGAGAAAACCCCTGTCATAGATTTAAAGGCTAATGATGAGGATATAAAGTTGGAATTAGTGAGCAGTATACTGTGTTATGGATGTGACTTCTGTAGTGCCTCTCCCTGACAAGGTATTTTCCAGACCCAAGGCTGGAAAGCTTCCATCTCCAAGAGGTGGGAACTAAGGAAGTCACACTTTTAGAGCAAAGGAGAAGGAGTGCAGCATTAGGAGTACAAACTCAAACTGAATCTTCTGCATCAGGGAAGAAATGTGCTCTACTGATGTCAAGGAGTGTTCCTCACAAAGAGAGTTTTTTTTCAGAAAAATATGGTCAGCAACACCTGCACTCTCAAGATGGAGGTGAGGACACAAGCCTGTTCATTACACTCATTCTTGACTGACAAGGTGTGCCACCCTACCTGAGCTGGCTTCTCCCTTCCTTGTGCAGATTTGCTCAGGAAGATGGAGAAGCAGAGCCCAGTTTGTCTCAGGACAAGCATTGACCATGGGAAGGCTGAGCCCCACCAGAAGGATCAATGGGAGCCAATTTCCTGAGTCTTGCATTAGCTTGCCACCAATGAATGCTTATGTCTGAGGCAATGTGGATTGGTTTTCCTCTTTTTTTCAGCTATATCCCCTGCTCAACACAGCTCATAGTATTGTAAGCAGGCATGAGGAAAATCAGGATGTCCTGAGACAAACAGAACCCCAACATTAACCCTGAGCACAAGCTGATCAACTAGCATCGCAGTCTAGTGTTTCTCACTGCTGGACTGCTCTGGAGGTTGCTACTGCTGCACTCAGGGACCCCAGAGCAAATTACAACTTGATAAAAAATGGAGAAGCATTATCCTGTTCTAAGGGGGCCCAGAAAGAAAAGGAGGTGGTCATTATAGATGGATAAACAAAAGAGTGAAAATCTGCGTCTGTCGGTGGCCATAACACTGCAGCGCTATTTCTTAACTGATTGTCACAGCCCACTGGCTTTTGTTTTGGTTGCTGGCTTAGACAAAGAGCTGGCATGCCCTCTGCCTCCTGCTAGTGCAGTTTAAAACAAGTACTGTGGGCTTGATGCTAGCCCTAATGTGCATGCTGGGGTCTCTCTGTTCTTAGTTTGCAGTTTGCACTTGTATTTAGGTCCTCTGCTTGTTTATGATTTATGAAGCTTTCACTCTGTCTATTGCGTTTAACAAGCAGTGTGAAGAAAAGAGAAAGCTTTTAGCTCCAAGGCAAAAAGAGAAAAGAAATGGTTTCTCCTATTCCTTTAATGCAATTTAAAGGAGATTGGAAGTTAAAGAAGCCAGAAAGTGAAAGATGGAATGGCAGAGGGAGAACAAAGAAAACCCTAGACACCTTTAATTTTCCCTAGAGGAGAATGTTCGGAAAGACCAAGATGCTTTTTCCCCTCCAGCCCCCAAACAGAAGTATTTTTCAGACACACAGATTGGATTTTCAGCGTTCCCAAATCATCTTGGCAAGGTAAAGATACCTTGTACAATCCTCATCATCTTTTATTATCTCTACTAAACCAAGTCAAGTGTTATTTAATTAAAAGGGACACGTAAGGCTAGGTCAGGCAACTCGAGTATAAAGGCAGATACCCAAGACAGCTCCTCAGTTTGGCAGAGATGCTACAAAGCTTAGGGACTGGGAAGGAGGCACTGCAGTGAATCACCTGTGGTTAAAAAAGACACTCTTCCTGGGGAGTGAGGGAAATAGATGGGGCATCTGGGATAATCTGGTCTGAGGCTGCAGCTCTGGAGCTGAGCAGAGGCTGCTGAAAAGGCTTGAATACAGACTGCAGTTTTGTTTCACTGACCAATATTTTCTGAACCCCCTTGGAACTTAAACCATGTGCACCCTCATTGGTTCACTGCCAGGTCTCATCCTCCAGATGTATTAAGCCACTTTCTAGATATGGTGAAAGGAAGTTAGAGAGTCAGGTCCTTGTGCTGGACAACATCAGATCTCAAAGAAAAGATGGCATGCCAGCCAATACTTCATCCTTGTTTTTGCTGGAGGTCTCTCTAAATATCAAGACTACAAGTATGGCTTTGAACTTTTATTGTGACCTCAATAAATTCAGATGATTTAACCTCTTTCTAATGACACAGAAGTCAGGTTAAGCAGTTTATTCATTACCTAGGAGGTAAGGTTTGTTAAAGTCAAAAACAAAAAAGTGCACAGGGTTAACAGTCTTTGGTTCAAGACCAGAACAGTCCAACTTTTGTGGTTATGAAGAAGGGAACCCTTCCAGCCATCCTGCATAAAAGTTCCTTTTCGTTCTGTTATAGGCTTCTGTTATATTTAAATGCCTCAAACTCTAAGAAAAAAAAAATACTTGTATTAGAAAAAAAGCACAGCACATTTATTACTGAAGACATTGGTTCTTCCTTACCTCATCCATGTCTTTCCTAAATACCAGGAGAAATAATGTGATATAGTTGCAGTAATTGTGAAGGTAATAAAGAAAGGAAGATGAGAAAAATTACCATTTCATATTTTTTCTGAAAAGAGGCAGAAAGGCCTCATACACACATGTTTTCCACACCCAGGTCAGCTTTGATCTCTGCAAACATAAGGTTTAAGCCAAAAGGATATTATTTTCTAAAGGTTTTAAGCATCTGCAAGTAAAGGCTTAAGGTAAAAGTAGCTTCTCATTTGTAAGTCACTATAATTATAGTGACTTATATATAATTAGTTCATGAAAGTGACCAAAATATTTAAATGAGGTTTAATTATAAAGATTGAAGAGATGATTTCAGGAAAGTGAATTGCAACCTTCCAAATTAAGACAGAAATAAAAATCAAGGCAGAATAAAAAAAAAGTGCTTTAATTATACTTCATATTTTTCCTCAAACTCATTGCAAAGCTATATGGATAGCAGTAGTCACACACATACTGAATTTGGGGTGTGATACAGCAGGACTTTGGTACCAGCAACCTGTATTATTCAGTCTGGGGACATCAGTGCACCACCAAAGTCAAGAGCACAGCTCCCCTTTATTTCCATGGGCTTTTGAGGTATGGAAGAGGCAGTGATTAATGGAAGCTTCTCCATTTTATTCACAATTCTTTCACCAGGCCACTTCCTAATTGTACAGTTTTGATAGTAGGCAGGCTCTTGCTCCTGTATACACTCTGGATTGATGGATTTCTTCATTTTGGGCTTCCCACTCACTCCGAACCTCTGGTTCTTCTGTGCATTAAAGGTCAGGCTTCAATTTTCTTGCCTGGCTACTTCTTATTCCATCTCAGGTGTTTTGTAATTAGATCATACAACACTGTGATGTATGTGAAAGGTGCTTTATAAATCAGTATATAATAACAACATAACAATACTGCATCCATTTGTTAAAGAAGAGGGAGGGTATTCTTACTATTCAGAATATAATTTCCTCAAGGTGAACCTGAGGCAGGACACCAGGCCTAAAGAGCACCATTGCTCTGCAGAATTGCCACCCAGGAGAGAGTGCTGCAGAGGCTGAAGCACAGAGGCAGGCATTCCCTCACCCAGGTTTTGTGTCTGGAGTTGCCACTTAGTGTGAACAATAAAGTCACCTGGAAGTCAAGAGCCAGACTTTCAAGGGTGTCGAGACATCTAAGGGTAATCAATAGTCACCGAGATTTTCACACCCATCTCCAGCTGCAGTGAAGGAGAGATGGTGCTTAAGTGCACTTTAGACAACCGAATGCCGCTGAAGACCTGACTTTTCATTTCCCTTTGCTCTTGCTTCTCTGTGCAGCAGAGGTAATACTGCCTGCCTGGCAAAGGGCTGACAGTTTTCACCCTGTCATGACCACATTTAATCTGTGTCAGGAAAGTGCTGTTTAAAAAGCAGAAGGTGTTCCTGTATTTTTGGGAAGTGCTAATGGCCACTGCATGCCAGCCTTTGACACACAAGCGACTACAAACACAGCTACAGCCAAATGAGGAATTAAGCTATCCTTCCTGAGGTAACCACACTTGCCATGATGCACAGGAGGCAGAGGTACCCAGACATGCCCTGATGCAAGTAATCCTGCCACCAGTGCCACCAGACTCAGATGTAAAGGGTCACTTGGTGCTGTGTCCCACATGGATATGGCCCCAACAGACTCTGATCAGGCTGGAGAGAAGCATCCCAGGCTCCTTCAGGCAACGCGGGGTGGGAGATGTGGTTTAGCCACAACCCTGAGTATTCCTCAGGCATGGCAGCAGAGTGTTTATGTGATCAATTCAATGGGCAGGAGAGCAAGAGAATCGGTTAAAAAGGGCTACACCAGTTCTTGGAAGCCTTGGGAATGGAAGAAAGATGGCCAGAAAGTTTCCAGTGCCCATATATACATATTTACTCTCCCAACAACATGTTATTCCTACATTCAGCTCTGTGCTGCTCCATGCTTTCATCTTCTTGAAAGCAGCAGTTCCAGTGACAGGGTGCTTTGTACCCTTGGGCTGGATGCCAACTGCTGTGTGCTGAGCTACCCATGCACAGTCAGGCCAGTTTAACTGCCTAAAACCCCAGTCCTAGCTGGGACATCATCTGCTAATGATATGTCTGCCAGCTATAAAACCTGCCAGTTACAATATTCATCTTCCTACCCGTGGTCTTAAGGGGAAGATGAATTAGGATTTTTATGTCCTTAAAATGGCATATTTAAATACTCCTCATTATACACGAGATATTCTTTTAGAGCTAGAAGAGTGAGGACTTCTTCTGAACTGCAGCTGAATACACACTGGGGTCCTGATTCTCACTCTCCCTCCCCACAAGAGACAGACATGCTCACAGCATGTGGACTGCATGCTGCAGATGTTGGACAGGAGAGAGGGCTTCAATGACTTATCCCTGCTGAGGAGAGCTGAAGGAAAGACCCATTTTCCTTCTCTTGCTGTCCTGGACTGCAGTTGCATCAGAGGAGGGAGATGCACAGGTGTTGTTTTGTCCTAGTATTACTCACTGCTTGAGCTAGATAAAAAACAGCCCCAAGTGCTGTGTATGACAGCACAGAGCTTAAAACATGGAGTAGAAACAGATGGGTGGTTGTAGGAGCTGCACTGATTCCAGCCTGGGTCCACATTCCTATACTCTGCTGTAGGGTGATTGGTATATGTTAGTTTGGGTTCAGTGCTCCATCTCAGTGATCTGGTTCCTGGAGCATCTATACAGACACGCAGAGCAGCTATTTCATAGGTTGTCCTTCAATTATTTCCCTTTCCCAGCAGCTCTGGGAAACAGTCACTTGGCTGGAAAAGGAGGAAACACATCCACTCTGTCTGAGATCTAAGCTGGTCCATTTCTAGAAATTGGAGGACTGTATAAAATAGATCTGCTTTACCATCCCCACCAAGCAGATCAGGGAACTGCAGGTGGTATGTCCACAAGTCATAAAACCTGTCAGTTACAGTATTTATATTTCTACCATGTGTTTAAAAGAAATAAACTTAGAGAAGGTTAATTAATATTTTAATGCCTTTCAAGTGATGTATTTAAGTATGGGGAACTGACCAGGCAGGTCAGGGTGCACCTCAGACTTCATCAAATGATTAGCAAAAGTAGTGTCAGGATATAGGCCTCAATGCTAGTGCCTGAGGTGCACCTGAACAGAGCAGGAAAGTGATTCAAGGCCCATGGCTGTCATATCCCTGCTGTTTGCTTTGAGGATAGCAAACAGCAATCATAGCACAGCTCTTTTTAGCCCATGTATTTGGGCTTCCTTCCCACAGAAACCAGGAGGATGGGCAGGAGTGGAGTCAGCCCATGGCTGGGGCATCTATCAGGAGATCGTCTGAGTTCCTGGGTAAGTCCAAGATTTCAGATACAGTCTCCATTGTATTAATGCATCACATGGGACACCTCCTATCTAATGCAAGCTTTTGAGATGGATCACCTGAATTATCTTCTGTATCCCACTGCATCCACCCAGCTTTAGCAGATTCTGAGAACTACCAGGCTGACCAGGAGTGGTGGTAAAGGCTCTGCACCTAGCTAGCTCATGTTTGAGACACAGTGTCCCTCTATGGAAACACCACAGATTTCATAAAATAATGGTATTGATTTTTGTTTTCTATTTACTGCCGTGGACATTGCTTCCCTCTGTATTTCTTGTTTCTTTTTCCTATCTATCTAATAAGGTTTCTGAAATCTTCCTAAAGTGCCAGAAAATAACAGTTGAATAAGCACATCTTGTTGGTGCAAAATCTTTGACAGCACTTAGACAAAAATTCTGGCCTTCCAAGCAGAAATATTTGCCCCTTCAACTTTTGTCACTTTTAAGCCCTACCCCATCTCCAGAACTTTGATTTATTAATTCACTAAGTCACAAAGAGTTTTGATTGCTGTTGAACTGTGCAAAATGACTGAAGGCCCCGTATAAAAGCCAGTTCTGCCTTGTGCCTGACAGGCAGTGTTCAAGCATTAAATCAGAGATTGTGTGGAGGCTAGGCAGTGTCAGCTACATCTGCTACATGGGCAGCTGCACACCAGCAGCTGATGAGGTGTTTTGACACAGATGTGTCACTGAGGAAGTCAAAGGGAGAGGCAAGCTTCATAAGTGGAATTTTAGAGCCCCTTCTCATCATGTTTGCAGCATATTAAGGTGCTTTATTGCACTGTGAGAACATATGAAAGCTTCTAGGGAGAAAAGAGTACACAGCTCTCATGGCAGGAACCCAGCAACTAAGCATGTGTGCAAGTATAAAGGAAAAATAATTTTCACCCTTCACTCTGATAATTAGCTCAGCTGTCCTTCTCTCATGTCACCTTTTTAACAGCTTTCTTCATGCTGGAAGATTTATGTATCTCCCCATCTCGGACTACATCAGCTCTACTGTGGAAAGATGGGTGGGAGTAAAATTAGAGGAAACTGAGAGGTTATGTTCCCATCCTAGCAGAACTTAGTACAGAAATTACAGGATAAACACAGCTGCTACTCCCTGGATGGACACAGTTGGCATGCTCCACAATGGCTCCTCATACAGCAGTAAGCACCTGCTGAAGGGGATGGAATGGACCAAATATTTATTTGCTGTCCTACTGCCTACTCAGTTGTTTTGACATTCCTTAGCATTCCTTTGCTGTACCTTTACTGATTTGCACTGGCTGATTTCAAACCACCTCTTAAGCTTTTCAGCACATTTAGCATGGCATCCCTGTATTTCAGGATACTTCCAGTATCAGTTTGGTGCTAGCCCCAAGACCATTAGGTGTGTCCCTTATTGTTGCATTCCAGTGCATCCCAGATGATACTGAAAATTATGAGTAGAGCCTGATTATCCACTGAATAGACAACAGTCTTGATAATAATTATATAACTTATAAAATAACATTTTATAAATGTTATAAAACATTTTATAAACTTATAAAATAACATGTCCAGGGACAGCGAGCTTAGGAGCGGCCTCTAAAAGTCATCTTGCCTTTAGGATTGAAACTGTTTTTGATGGATAATACCTACTTTGCTTTCAAAATGCCCAGTGCTGATCACCACCTAGCCTCAAAAGGCAGTGTCTTCCCACCACTGATTAGCACATTCCTTCCTGGTTTACTTGTGAGAAAATGCCTCCTAATATATAGCACATGTCACATTTACTTAAATTGTTGTATTCTGTTTTGAACAATATTTCTAAGTAAAAGAAACACATAAATATTAATGTTGATTATTACCTGTAACAATGTATGTAACCACACGTGTGTTCCCTTTAGTTTGGCTGGAAACAAAGCAGACCTAATTAGAGGGTCATAGAGACATATTAATGAGGTGCTGAACCCAAGGTTTGAAGATTTCCTAAGAGAAAATTGAATGGCCAGGCCAGAAATTATTTTTATTTTACTTTCTGTAGTAAACATGCAGCAAGAGTCTGCATGGATTAGTTGCTGGGTGTATCTACATGCATGGTACATGGCTGTACCTGTTGGGACAAGTTGGTTTAGTGTGTGTGCTGCTGGTGAAAGTGCCTAGAAGTGGTTACCAGAGAGAATTTAAGAGCCAGGCAGCTGTATTTGTACTTTGCCTGCCATTCTTATAGCTACTAACTCTGCCAAACTCAGGGACTACCCACAGAAATGCCTGCTACAGAGTGACTCCTGACTGAGGTCTTGTCTGTTCTGCTTTCAGCTGGAATAGAGTTAATTTTCTTCTTAGTTGCAAGTACAGATCTACTCTTTGACTTTTGAACAGAAAGAACAAACGAACAACCAACGTCCCTTTTGCTAATCTCGAAGTGAGAAGGATTAATAAACTGTGAATTTTCAGGGAACTCTTACTCAATTGAAGTCATGTCACCTTTCGTTTCCTGCCTGCAAAATCCCTGAGGCATGCAGAGCTACAAAGTCACACTCAGGCACACTCCAGCAAATGTTGGGGCAGGTTCTCTAAGTATTTAAAAGGGGAATAATCCTTTTGTGTGATTTTGAGACTTATCACTTTGGAACTTTTTTCAGAGGCAGCGGTCTCATTGAAAATGAAGCATCTGCTATAGCTTTTATAATTTTAGCTAATATGTTCCCTAACATCCTGCTTTCTGTGACATCAACATAGTTATGAAGACCAAAAGCAGAGACAGACATCACTGTGGATTTCTACAGTATTTTTTTCTGGCACCCTTATGGCTGCAGCATCTTCATATGTATTTTGGCCATAAACAGAATTCAGATATATTTCTCCATAGTCCCTCCATCTACTTGTATTTCTATTTCATGAAGTTACTCAGTTCCCTCTTATGATACATAATGGTGCTTCAGCTTTCTGAAGACAGTTCATCCCTGGCTGCAGCAGCTGTGGAGAGCACAGGGAAGGATATTGCAAGTGGTGGGAGGTGATGGACACTGCTGACTGAGACCTATATTAGGTGTCTTTTCAGATGGCTAAAAGTGAGATTAATCTCTAGGCATCCCAAATGGTCCCTTTGTCTCTTCTTTTTCTCAGGGCTGCCAAAGCACATTCCATGGAGCTGGAAATTCATAGCACAAACCTCCAAGGGTGGGCAGTCTGTGCCCTGAAGGCTCAGATTCCCCCACCAGACGGATACTGCTGCTTGTGGTTTCTCTTGAGCTGGGGAGGGAGGTTTGTATTTGATGTAATTCAAGCCTGCAGAAGAGTCCAGCTATGCTGCAGAAGTGTGTGAGACACAATCTGACCCCACATTGCTGATGTGGGATGGCACTGCAGCAGGTCTGGTCTGAGAACACACTTAACCAAGCAGTGCCCCTTTTGATCTTAATCCTCTGCTGCCTTGGATTCTTCTGCCTGATTTGTTTCATGTTATTACCCAGAAAAAAGAAAATAAATTACCCAGAAGGTATTGTGACCAAATTGCTGAAGTTCAGTGAAACTTTTCTATTTCTTTTCACAGAATGCTTTTCTGTACTTTGTCATACTTACCTGAAAGCTTCTCATGTGGATAGGAATGGAGTTCATAACACTAATTAAACTCTCAGGACATGAGCAGAAGCTGAAGATGGGCTGTCAGAGACATCAAACTGGTGTCCATAATCCCAGGCAAATGCATAATTTGTCTCATTGGATTTCATTTTATTTTTTAATGAATCTACTTCTTCTAAGTTTCTCCTGGGAATTCCATTTTTTGGGGTACCTAGGGTGTCTCTTCATAACTGAGGAGGCTAGAATCATCCATCTTTTAGCCTCACATCTTACAAATCACTTAAGGTTCATGGAAATTATACAGACTCTGAGATGTAGCTGCAGAGCATCTCAAAGTGAAGTGTATGTTGTCACCATTGGTTGGTTCTCCCAAGCCAAACTGATTTCCTAGAGGAAAAGACACATCTTCCTATGGCTAAAGGGAAAATGGTGTGGTGGATTTTAAGTTTTGAGTGGGAAGTACGAGTGGAAAAGCAGACCATAAGAGGAAGAAATAATCATGGATGTCTCAAAATTTTATGTGTCTGAGAAATATACGTCTCTTGTATTTCTAAACTACTAATCTTATAAAAACAAAAATCCAAAAAGGTGTGTTGCCAGAAATGAAAAGTCTCTTAGTGGCTGCAAAATTCACTTCAGGCTGCTAATTTGTAAACTAATAAACTCTTTTCAACCATCAAAGCTACATTAGGCATCTATTAAAGCATTAAGGAAGGAAGGTAACCAAGCCAGAGATGATATTATGTCTTTATTTCCTGTATACCGGATAATATATGCTCCTGAGAATGTGGCAAAAGAAACCACAATATTCCCCTGTTCCAGTTTACAATGGAGTGGAAATTAGATACAAAGACATTGCTAGACTTAACAGTCAGAGTAACAGCACCACTGGCTACTAGAAACAATTAATCTGAGTCTCTTCTGGTCTCCTGAGAATCTTGAAACAAAGGTGTGAACTAGGAAGGCAGAGGGCCAGTTCAGCACACACTCTCCCCAGTTTCTCTCATTTACTTGCTGGAGTTTGAAATTTCATTTATGGATCCATATTAGAAAAAAACTAACAAATATACAGAACTTTAATTTCAGAGTGTGATTTCAATCTCAGTAACTCACCTTGGCCTCAAAGCCAAAAAGTATGACTCTCTGTAAAACCAATTACGTCCAAGTCTCCCATAGCCATGATTGTCCAAAATGGATGAGTGCTGTTGTTCTCCTAAATTCTTTAGGGCTTCCAATATACACATAATGTTCTGCTCCCTGTTTGAGTGCTGCATTGAGTTTGGACCTGAAGCAAAGTCAGGTGGAAAAGGATCCCTTGGACAAAGCTGATTAAAATGTCCAGGGAAAGGACTCCCTGTATTTCCCTCACTAGGAAAGGGAGGCTGCTCATGGCCACAAGCCTCTGAATTGTTGTCTGATGCCTGGAGCACAAAGAGCCTCAGGCTTGCACCAACTCAAGCAAGGTTAGAGGGAGCCTTAAATCCAAGGGAAGATTTGCTTGGTTTGAAAACCTTAGAGGGCACTTCTGCTTGGACTTCAGAGGTGTCCCTTTGACTCCTGGAGGGTTCTTCTCTGCAGCAGTGGAAAGGCCCTTCAGGGTTTTCTGGGAGCTTTTGTTCTTTTTGAATGAGTCTTGTCCCTTCACTTGTTTGTCATTAGGACATCAGCCTTCAGGGAAATGCCACAGACAGCAACAGAGGATCTGTAGAGAGCAGCAAGGCAAGAGCTAGCACAGGAAAATGAACCTTCATTCTGCTCTCTGATTTTCCACAGCATCTTGGTGTGTCTCAAAGGTTTGTCTGGAGCAATGTGGGGAAATGTGCTTTTTGAAAATGTTACTCTTGCACAAATCTTTTGGAAGAAAATGTCCAGGGAGATGAACAGAATAGTAATCTGAGAGGGCTTCAGTGAAATGCTGCCTGGGCAGGACAGTGGTGAAGGGAAGGGGATATTCCTTTCAATGGAAGGGGGAGCAAGCTAAGGAACAAAAAAAACAAATGCAGTTGTGCCACAGAATGATCAGATGTTGCATGAACATCATGTGAGGAAGGTTTTCAGGACAGAGCAATCCATTGAGTTAAAGCCCCATGACTACTGTGGGACAGGACTCACAAAATTTTACCATATTATGATTTTTCTTGGTAAAATCCATAGTACTTCCCAAGTGACTTGAACATTGGAGTTTTGAGGTGTGAGCTCTGAAGAGCTCTGCTGGGTCAGAGCACTTTCCCTTTGAAATTCCCAGGGATAGCAGATGCTTGAATCTGCAGTGCTTCGTGGGTGGGTGCCAGAAGAAAAGGAAGCTGACAGGAAACGTGTTTTTCCTCAGATTGTGTGAAAATCAATACAATCTCCTGGCATACTCTTTGTTCATTACCTGGCAAAAGTAAAATATAACCCATCTTCTGTTGAAAAACTTCTGGCCAGATTTTGTTGAAGGACATGGGGATGAAGAGGTAGAAAAGGTTGGTGAAAGGCATGGGACATGGCTGGGCATAGGACTTGGCTGCTACTCAGCATGTGATAAGAAATCACCAGAGAGGAGCTCCTAGTGTAAGGAATCAGATCTGGTACTCAGTATATTGTCTCCTGCCTGCAGACAACTGCCCATGAAAGATTACTTCACTGGAGCTAGCCAAAGTATTTCTTTTTTCTCAGGGTCTCCCTCTTCAGAAAGGTTGAGCTAAGGTTGGGTTTTGTGCATCCTTGGGGAAGTTGGCACTTCAGAACAGCCGTGGGAGTATTTAGGACAGCAGTTTGCAGCCTGCAGGCTCCCCTGGGGCTCACTGCTGTTTCTAAGGGACTGGTGAAAGCTGGCTCAGAATAGAAAGGTCAGTACGCTTGAAGCAATTTTTAGTTCTGCTAGCAAACTGCAGGGAGCCAAAAGTTATCACTCTAGAAATAGTCATGGAATTAAAGCATGGGCTTGATTCCAACACTGGTGCCTGTGCATGTGCCTGTGGCCCCAGCAATCTCATGTCTGAAGCAGAGCTAGTCACTCCTCTCCACCACACGCTGGTGCCCAATGCCTTGGAAGGAAGACCTCCACATTTCTCTGTGCCTCTGGCCACTTGACAGAGGATGAGCCTTTCAACATCCATTATTTGTCTCCCGACAGTTCTCTGCCAGGGCTCAGCAGTCAACAAGACTGCAGTTTTCAATATTATTTTGCACACATCACCCTGACCCAATGCTCAAAGAGCTCATGTCTGTCTCCTCGGCCAAGTTTTCACCAGACTGTTGCTCACTGGCATGGTGCACACCAAAGACCTCACTGTCATGTCTGTGCCTTGAGCATGAACTCAGAAGAATTGCTATAACTCAAGGTGCAACATCCAGAAAATCATCTTTGGACCTTTAAAACCATACGTGTCTCACCTGCAATCACACTAGAGATGGCTGAATCATCAGGAGGAGGTCTTTCTAAGAGATTCAGCAAAACCAATTAAGTTTTACCACTGGTATCAGTAAAAGCAAAATTTAATTCTGAAGGTTCATAGAATCATAGAACAGCTTGGATTGGAAGATTGGAAGGGACCTTAAAGATCATCTAGTTCCAAGCCCCCTTCCAAGGGACACCTTTAATTTCACCAGGTTGCTCAGAGCCTCATCCAACCTGACCTTGAACACTTCCAGGGGTGGAGCACCCACAACTTCTCTTGACAATCTGGTCCAGTGCCTCACTACCCTCACAGTAAAGAATTTCTTCCTAATATCTAATCTAAACCAAATCTCTCTGTTTGGAAGCCATGCCCCCTCTTGTCACCCCATGCTTTTGTAAATAGTCCCTCTCCATCTTTCTTGTAGGTTCCCTTCAGGCTCTGGAAGGCAGCAATTGGGTCACCCCAAAGCCTTCTCTCCTCCAGCCTTTGCTTGTGGGAGAGGTGCTCCATCCCTCTAAACATCTTTTTGGCCCTCCTCTGGGCTTGCTCCAACAGATTGATGTCCTTCCTGAGCTGGGGCCCCAGAGCTGCAGCACTGCAGGTGGGGTCCCACCAGAGCAGAGGAGAAAGGAGCAGAATCCCCTCCTGCAGCCTGCTCTCCACACTGCTTTTGGGGCAGCCCAGGATTCCATGGGCTCCCTGGGCTGTGAGCTCACGCTGCCAGGTCATGCCCAGCCTGTCGCCCACCAGCACCCCTGAGTCCTTCTGGGCAGGGCTGCTCTGAGCCTGTTCATCCCTGTTCATCCCCAGCCTGGGTTGGTACCTGGGGGTGCTCTTACCCAGGTGCAGCCCCTTGCACTTGGTCTTATCGAACCCCATGAGATTTCCATGGGCCCACTTCCCCAGCTTGTTCAGGTCCCTCTGGATGGCATCTCATCTTTCAGGATCTGCTCTTGCGGAGCATAAAATGGGACTGCTCAGTCTGTCCAACACGTAGATCAGTCTTATTGAACCTCTGATCAGCACTGTTATATAAATATTAAATAGTAGCACTAAGAAGAAGGGAAAGAATTATTCAAATTGGACAGTAGCAATAAAATAAGGACTAATACATTAAAACTTAAAAAATTAAATTTACATTATTTAATTCTGTAACTGTGTGATTTAACTCAGCAAATTGCTTAAGGGTCCATTTTGCATGAAAAGTGCTGTAAAAGCTGAGTTTTATTGTTTCACATTTATCTTGAGTGTTAAGAAAATTTTTCAGAGGCAGCAAATACAATGAAAGAGAGACTTTGCCTAGTGGAAGAAGTGGAATTTGGACAATGGTAAATTCATGCATCCTCTGTTTAGTGCAGGTGAACTAATGGCTGTTTAAGACAATGAACTGAGTGTGACTTCTGCCTTAAGAAGTCTCAACACATTCACAGATGTAGGTGGGCATCACAGTGTGCTGGCTGTTTGCTTCATTCTGTGCATCCCCTCTTGGGCACATCAGGAAAAGGAGGCTCAGTCAGGTTCAGCACTACTCAGAGCCTGCCCAGCTGTTCTTTCATTTGTCTGAGACATTTCCTCAGACTGTGTTGGGTCCCTGAAAAGTTTCTTTCTTACAGTTTCTACAGTTACCTTGAAGAACAAATTTGTGTCCTTTAGTAAGGGAAGTGATTGAGAACATTGTTGGGAATCAAAAGTATCAGCACTGGTAAAACTGGAAGCTGTAGCTCCAACTGTGGTGCTCATCCCTTCCAGCTAGAAATCACTGGCACAGGTAGATGCACAGATACACATTCCTTCACAAACTTTACATTAGTTTGCTCATGCTGTGGGTAATGTATGCACAGATACTTTTATCTCACTTCATTTGGCAAAATCCAGAGCTTTGGGTTTCCAAGCACTAGTGGCTTATTGTAAGATTTAAAAATCCTGACTTCAGAGAGGTCAAAGACAGGGCTTTTGGTTATTACCCTGTGTATTTCCCAGAAGGACCACTGAGGGGGAAGGAAAAAAAGAGAGATGGGGAACAAATACTGCCTTGTTGCCTGTGTTTGTCCAGTGCCTAACCAGGTGGAATCCCAATCTCTCAGGTTACTGCAGCTTTGAAGTGTAATATTGTTAATAATAAATAATAATGTGCTCAGCTTGTCTCTCCCTTTCCCCAGTGTAGTTTCTGGTCTGTGATAAATTCACTCAAAATGAGAGTAAAAAATGTTTTTGTCCAGATATAAATGATGCTCTGATACACAAAGTGTAGAATTAATGCCACCACATGATTTTATATCCTAAGTAGAATTTGGGCACTCGGAACTGTGCCTTGGGATGTCCGTCCTTTCTTGAAAGTTATTGACTACCCTCTGTCTTTTATAATAATCATGATGTTGTTTTTGATCTGGAATGATTTTGAAATCTTGCAGTATCCTATATGCACTTCCAGTATATTATTCTGTCACTACAGGACTGTGTGCAGTCCAGCTCACAAAATCCCTGGTCTACAAGTGAGACAAAGCTGAACTCAAATTTTCTTCGATCTGTTAGTGTTTTGTATTCCTACAGATATTTTTAATAGATGTCTCCTTTCTAATACAGCCCAACATTTCTATATTCTTCATGCTTTCATGTAGGGAACTCATTGATTTATTATTATTTAGCAGCTAAAAATATCTCCTGTTTCTGACTTAGCAGCAATACTTCTCTCTCTCCATGAAAACATACAGGAAAAAACCACAATCCTGCAGTATGTGTTTTAACTTCCATATACCAGAGTCAATATTTGCTTTCAGTATGTTGTTCCTCTGATGAAAAAAATGGAACAGTACATAAGTGTCTTTGAACAAACTACTGTTTTAGAGAAGACTAAATCAATAGAGTAAATACAGAGTTAAAAGTAAAAAAACCCAGTTTTGGTAATAGTTAATAAGATGATACATTTTAATTTTTTTCTGCACTTCATCATTAGCCTTTTATTTTTATTTCTTTAACATCTCTAAGCTTTACCAAGACCAATATCAGGATATGAAAAATGAAGCTTCCTTAACAGGCTTAAGACTAGAGAGATATGCAGCTGATCTGTGCCTTGCTATAAAATCCCCCTAGCCCAGAGTGCAATAATCATCTTGCTAATCACAGAATATCATCTTTCATTTCAGGAAACTGCTCTCAGCACCTCGGGAAATTTCCTCTGAATGAATCACAAAGAATCATTTCATTTCTAAATTACAAATTAAACAAATGACAATTAATTGAGCAAATAGCTAGCTCTATTACTGCCTCTCTTCTTGCTGCCTGTGGATCTCCTCCTGCTCAGGCCTCCCTGCTTTTCTTGCCTTGGATCCAGCTTGTTCACCACAACCAGCTGCAGCTTCTGAAATTTCCCTTCCTTGCTGGCCCAAACATTTTCTATTCTCTTCACTTAGCAGAAGCTTTCTTCTCCTTGCTCTCTTCCCTGGCTGAAAAGGAGCACAGTGATGAGAAAGGTGAGGGGTCTGCAGAAGGTTTTCTCCAGACTGTGGCTCATTAACTGCCCACTAAAGGTTTTACAGCCACGTGGCTTCCAAGAGGCCACCTAATGCCTGCTGCTGGGTGCTATGGAATCAGTTCTCCTAACTTGCTCCCTGCTCTCTGCTTTGCCTCTGACACCAAGGTAGTGCTGACATCCTCCTTTTCGCCCAGCATTCCAAACCCTGGGTGTTCCCACCTGATCAGTAACAGTGGGGAGCTTCTCAGAGTGGCCTGAGGGAGGCAATGGCTAACCGAGCGCAATAACCAGAAACAGAGGTGGTGGGGTTGCCTGACAGAAAATTTGAGCAAAAACGACCACCTTAATTTTGTTTGTTCAGTTGGAACCACAGGCTTCCTTCAGCCCTTGCTCACTGTTTCAGTATCTTCTGGAGTTTGTGTTATTTTGAAGTTTCTGAGTTTCCAAAAGGTGTGTTCCCTCTGAGATTTTCCTTCTCTCAAAATTGATTCCAAGACCTTTCTACTAAACTTCATCTGAAGTTTCTAGGACAAGCTGCCTTGAGAATAAAATGCAGTTAAAAAAGCCACAAAGCAGTGAAAAAAAATTCAGGATGCCACATCGGTGAAGTTTACATCTATTTGGAGACTGAGCTAGAGGCTGTATCAGATATTAAACCTTCAGTTGATGCATCACCTTTGATCTCTGGCAAAAATAGTGGTGTTTTGACAATAGCAAATGATGAAAAACAAGAAGAAAAAAATCTAGTTTATTTTATTTTTGTCAGAATAGTTACGGACAGAATTCATTCTGAGGAAGAAAAGAAATCTATTCAGAGGCTTGTGTTAATTCCAAGTGAGCACATAAATCCAGTTTGGGGTTTGTACTTCACATGGAACTTTTCTCCTGAGATTAGATATTGGTAAATCTTGAACTTCTGAAGCTTTGTACCCTGCTCAGACAGATTTTTGCAGAAATGTAATTGAAGCCAGAGCACAGACACCCATGTGGGAAAGGAGAGAAGTAGAATTATAAATATAAAAAATACAGAAGGAGCCGAAGCGATGAAGAAAACGGGGTGTTATGGGATTCTGGAATCACAGGAATGCACTAAGTGATGGAACATGCCCCCTGCTCTCAGAATTAGCTGCTTCATTAACAACGGCTCTGCTCAGCCAGGGAAGTTAATTAAAGGCTGCAGCCAGGCGTGCACAGAGCGAGCAGCCCTGCACAGGGAGGCTGCTGCTGCTGCTGCTCCATGCAGGCTGGCAGAACAGACTTTGTCCTCCTTCACTGCCATGCCTGGAACAGCCATGCTCCTGTGCCTCCCCCAGGGAGGTGGCAATCGGTCCCTGCCCCGATGGCACGTGCCATGCTGGGCCCTGTGACACTGAGGGAGAGTCACTGGGGCACGGGCACCGTGCAAGTGTCACACCTCGGGTGCAGGGCCAAGCCCAGAAAGGAACGTGGTGTGTTTCAGTTGTCCACGCGGACAGCTGTGGCCAACTGCAATGTTGATGCAATTTCCCCAATTTCAGGACAATAAGGGAAAATTTAGCCCCAGTTATGGGCATTTTAGGCAAATAGGGTCAAATTAGGCTCCACTGCTCACAATGCATGGGGCCAGTGCTTTCCATGAACATACATGGACACATATAGACAAATGGAAAAGTTTGATTAAAAATCTTTGCTTTAGTTTACTGATGCATCAATAAAATGGCTCTCCCAGCCTCTCCACTCTGGCTCTCTATGGGTCAGCAGCAGACCAGCACAGGTGGGAGAACTCAGACTGTCAAGTGAATGAGTGAATGCCATGATTTTTATCCACCATTTTACCTAGGCTACTCTGAGGCTTAGAACCAAAGGACTCCCTAGATGAAAGGAGCAGAAATAGCCGGGAAAAAAATATCCAAAATCATAAAACCACCTCAGAACAACTGAACTGACTTATTGCAGGATTTGTAAAAATAAATAAATAATGTCTTCTGGGCTTTCAAGCCTTGCCACACACTCCGCTTGAGTGACTTGGTAGAGCTCAACTGTGAATGAATTAAAAGGAAAAAAAAAAAACCAAACATAAAACCAAATCCCAAGGCACAACCTCTGCTGTCTCAAGGGATTGCTCCAAAGCTGTCAGCACTGCACTGCACAGGGCAGTGTGCCCCAGGTCTGGTTTGCTGGCTGTCCCGCCGTGTTCAGATGTTCCCTCAGCCACAGCAGGGAACCAGGTGCCTCTCCCTTTCTACCTGAAGCTGTCCCAAGCGTGGGGTCTGGGCAGCAGAGAAGTGCCCCCTGCACCCTTGGGGAGCCCTAGGGCAGCTGTGAAGGGCCTGCAGCGGCCTGGGCCCAGCTGTGGCTGCTCTACAGGATGCAAGGGGGCAATCACTAGAAAAATGAAAAGAGGGTGAATGTCTGTGTTGGGTTAATTAACAGGAAACCACAGATAGTATGGAGGGGAGGCCTCCCAAAGAGGCAGAGAGGATGGCTGGAGGCAGTCTCTGTTTCAGTGATCCAGTGCATGACTTGGAGTCCTGAATCATGAAGCTAGTGGTGGGTACACAATGGCTTTCAGTTTTTCTCATTCTGTATTTCCATTGAGAGACACTTTCAACCTTCAGACCAGCAGTGAGATGAAGGTCTGGGCAAAACAGCTCAGCAGCAGTCCTGGACGAATTCATCAAGTGCTTCCTATTGAATGCAAGTTTGTTTCCCAAACTGTTTTGTCTGTATTTAAGATGCTTTTGGTGTTTGCTTCCCAGAAATATTGTAGCAAAGCATCTTTGCCAGAATGAAAGCTCATGAAAAATGAATGTTGAGACACAATCTGCAAATATGCACTGAGAGTAAATTTCCTGTTGTTCAAGCAATTGTAAAATTCATAATTTGCCTTATATTTTATTATATAAATTACACAATCAGAGCACAGTAACAATATGAAGTGAATTATGTATCTAACCAACATTGCATGCATTCCAAATATCCTCAACAAATTACTGGTGAACAATCTACAGGCTAAGAATTATTTGCTTGCAAAATGTATGGATCTTTTCAAATAACAAAGTCATTACAGGAAATTCTTGTCTATTCCCAGAAAAATCTGTAAATAGAGTGTGAAAATGAAGAAAAAAAAAAGAGATTCATTGTGCTCAACTCATGCAATCTAACTCTGTAATTGACCATCCATGTGATTAAAGAGCTGTCAAGGATAAGCTCTTGAGGATGGAGTACCTGGTGCAGATATCAAACTGTGACAAAATCAGAGAATTTATTTGGACAATCACATGGAGAACCAACATGCCCAAACCTAATTTTGGTGTGAAGAGCTTCCTGCAGGGAGAAAATCAGAGTTCTTAGCAAAGATCTGCAAAGCTTCCTCAAGTTCTGCCTCCTTCTTGGAGAAAGTAAAACACAATTGCATAGAGACCTTTGCAAATAATGCCCTTTGGAATCTCACCTCATCCTGGGTAAACCACCTTCCATCTTCTCTGAGCCAGGGAGATACTGTTTAAATCAATCTTCAGTTGAGTTGGTGACCCAGCACTGGGGTAAGGGGGCAAGAAGGTCTGAGTGCTGTTTCCCTCTCTCCTTTGAAACATGAGCAAGTAATTTCCCCACTCAGTACTGTTTTCCTAATTTCTCCTGTTTCATTGTTTGCTGCAGAAATTAGGATTCAGATGGGCTAAGTGCTGTTTTTTCCTGTGGTGCAAAAGTGCACACACCAGGGCTGATTCTCACCTGAGCATCCTTTAGACCAAGACACCAAGATTCCTATTTAGTTGATGGACAGAGGCAGCTGCAGGAGAAGACACTGACCCCACCTTTCTAAAAAGCTATCACAGAATGGGCTGGTTTGCTGTTGACAGCTGTAGAGAGAACCCTTTCAACAAGCGCAGCGCAGGTGCTTCATTTTGGGTGGCTAACATCGGCTGAATTTCTTTCCCCAGATTCACACAGCACCTTGCACAATGCGGCCCGGATCTGCCTTGAGACCTGCAAACACTAGTACGGATTTTATTCAACGAGAGAAAACTTAATTAAAAATTTCCCATGGGGACTGCCTTCTATTCTAGATATTCAAGGCTTTTAATTTAAAGAACAGAATGATTGAATCTTCCCATCACATCAGTAAGGTAGATAATGACCCTTAAAATTTCTTCTAGCATGAAAATTCAGGCAGAGAAAGACAAAGTGAATAGAAACACAGGTGCTAATTCCACCTTCACATCCCAAAAGGCACATTGAGCAAAGATACAATAAAACCAGATAATAAGATAAGGCAGATAAATGGCTTGTAAGAGGAAGACAACCTCTTGAAGTAAGTTTAAATATGTTTTCAGAAGTGTTGTTCCACAAGAAAGGAAGGGAGACTTGGTTTTGTGCTATTGGGTGCACAAGCTAGTGGCTCTTGAATAAACTCAAAAAACACACAAAGAGATGTGGTCACTTGGTTCCTGTTCCTATTCCTCCGTGTCTGTCCTTTTCTGCACAGACACTGTGGCTTCTCCCTGAAATGAACTCACTGCAGGTGCTGCCATGCCATCCTAAGGGAAGGGTGATGTGTTCTGCTTTCTGGGTCCACCTGGCAGAATTCACTGCGAAACAGGGATGCCTCCAAGTGAGATGGAGACACCTGAATCAGCACTGGACACTGCTGTCAGTGTCCATGGCCCCTTTCCAAACCCTCACTCAAGGCTGCAGCTGGCTGCCAAATTTGGAACAATTATGCAAGAGAACTCACTATTAGCCAGGCACGTGGATCTGAGCTGATCTTTTCTTCCTTTAAAGAACAATCCCACATTTCATGTCTGCAGTGCGAAATTATATCTGACACGTAATTTAAAAACCAAGCCTTACTCCAGTAAATGGGATCAAACAGCAGGGCATTTCATTTGACAGAATGGATATTTCTAGTTTTAATATTGCATTAACTTTTCCTCTCCATGCCCCTCATGGATTTTTCATTCTTAGGCAGCAGTGCCTGACTTCTAACCAGAGTTGTCAGTCTGACCAGGATTTCAACAGTTCCCTTGGGTTCAGAGAGGGCTCCTGGAGAGCTGACATCAGCTCCCTGTTATTGTCCATACCTTGTTTCACTTGTGCCAGATGAGAAACTTTGATCTTAGAGGGATTGGAATGACCCCATTAGGTAGAAGTGATACAGGATTAAATTGCCAATAACCACAACAGCTTAGAAGGCTGCTGCCCTCCACCTAACACAGCTTTCAAGAGGCCTGCAATATCACCTCGTGTCTGGGGCCCTGGTAACGCACTCCCAGATTGTGAATCATCTTGGTCTTGCATCTTCCTAGCTCAGCTTACAGGCAAATATCATTGTCTGCCTACACAGCAGGCAGTCTACTACACAGTAGTCTAGACAAAACCTCACTCCCTTGTTTTCCCCTGTGACTCCTGAAAACTGTGCTGTCACAAGGAGAATGTCGAGTAGGGACTTCCTAAGTGTTAGTGTCACAGTGCTAGCAAATGTGAGGTTTTATACTTCTCAGAAGGTGATTAGCTATAATATGAATAATACAGTACCTATCCTAGACACCCTGGATGACAAGTCTGAGTAATTACTCCAGCATGATGCAGTAAAGTGCTCTAGCTAAATGCCTAAGTGCTACAAAACAACAGCTTTTAATTAAAGTAACCAAATATCTGTAATGTTGGGTAAAAGAACTGTAAATTTGAGAATGTTGTAAACATTTTGGACATCAGATAAAGACCAGTCTTTGATCAAAGAATGGAAAAATTAGCATGACAAGAGAATTTGAGGGACACAATCATACCAGGACAGTTTTGTGGAAATTGCATCAGAAAATTGACAAGCCTCACTAACCAGGAGGACCAGAGCTCTGCTAGAGAGTTGGATCCCCAGAACCTGTGTGGGCCTTCCCTACACTGCCAATGCCATGTTATTTGACACTGCCAGGAGAGAGAAGGGGGACCTTCATGTCAGTAAAAAACCAGCTCCATGCTGTATTGACACACATCAGCACTGATCTCGGATCCCTTTACATGACAGATGGTAGTAATTTAATCATGTACCAGTAGATGTTTTCTATCAAGCCTAGTTGCTGTAATTCAATGTCCAAAATGATACTGAGTGTTTTCCATAGGATTCTTTTTATTTTTGACAAAGAGTAACGTCAAGAAAAACGCCTTCTAACTGCCTCTGCCAAAAGAGGGGAAGAGAGCAAAAGAATTGACACCTGCACATGTTGTCTGTGCCTTTAGGGATGAAATTCCTGTTCCATCTGGGTGGTACAACATGAGAACACTTCCTCCCTCCTAAGAAACTCACATGACCTCTCGGTCTTGCCCACAGCTCACCAACTGATTTGTAATGAGTGCCACTTGAAATCATCGCAGCATGTTTCTTCAAGTAATGTATCCTGCCTGCACAAAGCTCATCCACCCCATCCTGCCTGCTCTTGCACCCCTGTTGAAGAGCTTCATCTGCAGCGACATTTACAGTGAATCGAGTTTTCTTGTGCATGGCTCAAATTTGCTTTATGTCTCCTTGTATATTTTCCCTTTGCATCCTTGGACTGTCTGCTTTTTATGGAGGCTGATTTCTCTGCAGATCAAAACCCCGAGCCAGTCCTGTGGAGACCATTAGACTCACTTTAAGTAACCACTTTAGGCACCTGAGCAGTAAAGTGTGTTCAGCCACCAGACATTGCTCTGGGCTCTGGGAATTCCTGGGTCACCTGTGTTAATGCAGCTGGTTTGTTAACTGTGCCCAGTGGGGTGGGTTGTTCAGTGCTTCTGCATTGTCCATTCATGTTTTGAATGTATTTTGCATACCATGGATCCCACAGAAAGTACATTTTTAATCCAAACTAGTAAATTGTACCATGTTTGCAATTTTTGAATCATAGAATGGGTTGAGTTGGAAGGGCCTTAAAGATCTCCTCATTCCAACCTTCCAGCTGGAATAGGGGACACCTTTCACTAGACCATGTTGCTCAGAGCCCCATTCATGACCTTGAGGATTTCCAGTGATTGGAATCTTTACCTGTATTTTTAAATGGAAAAAAAATCTGGATTAATTGTATAAATAATTCTTACTCCTTCCGAATCATTGAGGGGAATTGGTCTCTCTACTGCAAAATCACCAACTGACTTGGCATCTAGTATTATTCCAATTTTGTTCTTCCTATCATTTTCTTTATCCTTGTAGGTATGCAGCAGTTCATTTTTATTCCTTGAGATATTCCACAAAGGCAAGTCCTCTTGAAAATTCATGTCCCTACTTGTTTTGAAGAAAATGGGCTGTAATTAAGTGAAGTTGCATTACTTACAAAGTTGTCATTTGCAACACCAAATACATAAAAGCAAGGGAAATGCATCATTAAGGACATAAATCTTCTCTTCTACCCACCTAATAAATAAACAAACATATTATTCTTATCAGGTACAAAGTACAGCACACTTCATCAAACTCCAGAAATGTAAACCCCCACCTGTTCTTTCAACAGCAGCATTACAATGAAGTGCAGATCTTTCCTTAAAAAAAAAAAAGGCCTAAAACTCTGGACTCAGATTCTTACAGTGGCATAAATCAGCATAGTTCTTCTGGCTTCAGAGATTGAGTTGTTTAACATTTGTTGAAAATGTGACCCATTGTATGTGAAGTTCTTTGTTCTGCTCCATAATTCTCTTTCTCGTTTGGAGCTAATATTCTCCTTTGACTCCTATGTGTTGTGGGCTGGTAGGATCCCATTTCTAAATCAAAACTGATGTCTTCCTAAAGATGTATTCTATATCACACCTGCATTAATTCAGGGCAATTTAGATGGCTGATCTGACTCCAACACCTTACTTGTTCCTTTTCACCTTGAAGGGAGTGAAGATTTTTGAAGAATTCAGTATGATCAGAGGGACTATGGTTAGAAGGCTGCAGGTTGAATCACACTGTCACAGGGTGTAAAGGAGCAGAGAGTTTTGTGGGGTGATTTGCAAGTGTGTCTTCTTTCCTACCTGCAGTCCCTGGGTCCTAGTGACATTCATCTACCACTTTTTTGATTCTTCTCTCTTTGTACAAAGGGCCACGTCTCCGCTAGTCATCCATGGCTCATGGACTTTCTGGCCCTGGTGCCAGTAATAACCTGGCTGAAGTTTGACCTCAGAGTCACACTGTGCCTTAGAAACACAAACAACAGGTTGCAGAAACTTATCGTAAAATGGATTAGAGCAGATTTTTCTCCTGTGATCCCAAATTGCTCAGAGACCGTAGTTTTGAGGAGACACTCCTGAATTTGCCCCCACCTCAATCTCTGTAGCTTGATCGGAGGACAGGGCAAGCTGGTAAACACGCTGTGGGTGGTGGGTGACCTTGGGAAGAGCTTTGGGCTGCTGCTGGACTCACAGTGATGGCATGTCAAGAGGCACAGGAGGCAAGGCTAGTGCAAACACCTGGTCACTGTGGAGCTTGGTGTGAGGGATGCTTAAGAAAGCAGAAAATGCCTCCTTCTTTGCTTCCACAGCTACCGTCAGGCAGACTGACACAACAATTTGTTCCCATCACTGCTGCTTGCATTCTTTGCATCCTTCCTCTCTTTTGGCTCTGTGAAATCACTTCCCACTGTGCATTGTCAGTGCTGGACCCAGATGGATACATCTGCAAATTTGGGGGATTTCTGCTTTAGGGGACAGACAGGTACTGTTGGTACTGGGACAATCCTGGGCCCAGGCCTCTCTGGCTAGCTGACTGTCTTCAGAGACCTTTCCTGGTTAAGGACATGACCCTGGCCAGTTGAGTGAGAGATTATATAACCACAAAATAAGCAACATTTCCAAAATAAAGCTGACATTCATGCTAACTTCTTCAGAAATTTAATGGATGTATACCTCACCTTTCCTATGATGTATACAAATTGCTTGGTGGGGAAACGTTTGGACGTAAATAGCAAAATATATTCTCAGTCCAGGCAGCTCACAGCTAAAGAATTCACATAACAAATTAGAGCAAGTGAAAGAGCTTGAAGACATAGTTAAAAAAACCCCACTGAGTATGATATTTACTCTCAGTAACAGACAATTACTATATTTCTTAAATTCACCGTCAAAAAGTTTAGTTACTGGTAAGTCTGAGCTAAAACTCGTAATTAAGACAGAACTTCAAAATTCAACAGTTAATCATAGAATATTAGAGGAAAGATACTGAAAGGAATAGTCCAAGAACTTTACTTCTTCCATGCCAGGATGTGGGTTTGCTAGCTGGTCAAAAAAGTCCAGGTGGAAAGTTTTTGGGGAGACACAGGGCAGCACAAGGCTCTTAAAAGATCTCCTTATGGATTCAAAGATTATTTGAGAGACTGAAATTCAGCTAATGATTAACTTCTCCTAGAGAATGTGCTACAGGGATTTGACTGGGATACTTCCAGCAAAATCTCACCACTACAGCAAATAAATCAAAAGTGTAATAGCTGTGCTCTGGACTTGTACACACTGACCATGTTTCAGCTGGTGGTCTCTAATCAAATCTGCATGCAGGCTGGAAATGGACCTAGCCCTTCACTCTTCTATTCCTCTTTGTTTTTCCTGCCTCCTGAAAGCTGTTTGCACACTTTACAAACCAGGCTGACAGTGCTATTTTTAAATCAGCATCATTTTGAGTTTCAGGTTTCAAGTGAATCAAAAAGCACAGAAATGGTGGCCTTGTGCATACAAAAAGATTCTGACAGCTCCTGGGGATAAGCTTTGTGGACATTCAGAGAGGCCTGGATGCTCATCATAATGGTGCCTTTTTAATTTTTGTACTCATTATAAAAGTAAATTAAAACAAAACAATAGGACAACTGTGTTTGCTGAATGTGGTGGATTTTAATGAGATTTTGAGCAAACAAACTCCACTCCAAAACAGGTGTTAAAGAACAATAACTGCAAAATCCTATAAAAGAAAGTAAACAACCAGTGTGACTTCGGGTTTCATTTACACATGGGAAAGACAGACTTGCGGAGTGTCATTTAATTGGAACTTTGATTATTAATACAATGTGACATTAACAGCATTATTAGAGGAGACCATGCAGGGTTGAGCTGATTAATGGAGTTGACTGCCCCACTGAGAGCTGAAAGTTGCCTGACAATTCTGCCCATTAATTAGCAAGATGCCACATTTCCTCCCTCCAGGCTCTGCTCCATTGAACTCACAAAAGCTTGCAGTCCTTCTGCAAGTGTTTTCAGATTTTCTTCTAGGAAGTTTTCCTTCTTCCTAAGAGCATCCATGTGAAGTCATATCAACAGCTGTACTGCCATTGAAAAGGCACCAGCAGCAGGACTCAAGGGAATATTGTAACAACCACTTAAGCACATATCCTCAGTGTGTTCTCAGTTCACAGGATCTCATTGTTTCTCAGCCTGTGCAAACTTTGAGCATCCATTATTAACTTCCACAAAGAATCCCACTGCTTACTCATCCTTTCTTTAAAGAACCAGCTGCTGCACCCATGTCACTTGCAAATTTCATTTTTTTTTTTACCTCACAGCAACAGAGGGTGGAAGGCTGCTGTGATTAGGTTGGTCATTTGGAGTTTTAACTTTCTAAGAAGAATATTCCCATCAACAGAATGTCCCAAGAATCAGGAAGCTGCTAAATTTACATAAAACTCCCTTTGATTCAGTAGCAAAATCAAAGATATAAACCCTTATTTATGAAAGTTGCTTGCCATCCAACAAACTAAATCTATCACAGAAAAGCAACTGTGCCTTAGCATCTTCTACAGGGTGATCCCAAGACATACAGGAAAATTATGATTTCCTCTTAGATTGCATAGGAAAGTTCTGTAATGATGTATAAATTAAAATTGAAACTGCCAGGCGTATTTTCAATGTCTCAAAAGAGAAAACTGTCAAAAATAAACAAACAACACAAAGAGACTAGAAGAGAAATTAGATTTTCTGGAAGAGGTTTGGAAACTGCTTACTTTATTTTCAAAACCAGCACAACACAAAGACTAGAAAATAATACAGAAAGAAAGAAAAATAATTGGGCCCATATACCTTTTTTGTACATGCACAGGATGAAGTTGTCTTGAAATCTTGCTCTACACATACAGAACAATAAGCAATCTTTTCTATTTTGCAAGGCTGATGCATGCTTACACAAGCTGCAAATCAAACCAAAATTCTTCATAAACATGCTCTGAATGGACATTGATTTCAGCTGCATAAAGCACTGGGATTTACAAAACACAGCTTTTCCTTTCTAGAAAGTTCTTAAATTCCACAAAGCAATCAGCAGAACTGGTGAAGAGAACTGAAAACCAGTGGGAGGGTTGTGGAGAAGTGTAAGGGACGAGTCTGTCTGTGAAAAGGCAGCTGAGGAAAAGCCACCCAGTCCAAAGAGCATCCTGTATATGATGCTTCAAAAGTGCCTAAGTGACAGCAGAGATCCAGTGAACCTCCACCGGGACATGTCCATGCAGAACTGGAGCAGGAGAATTTCCCACAGAATGGGTTTTTCCTGTTTGTCTGGCTCCTCTATCCTAGGGTGGGTGCAGGCGTACAAAGCCCATGCTCCATGTTCAGACCCATGATTGCCCTGTCAGGCGCAGCTGCTTTGTCAGCTGCAGACCCAACCTACTGCCAACCAAGTTTGCTGCTCCAAAGAGTGGCACTGACTGCACTGGTAAGTGGGACAGTCCCAAACCATCCAGAGCTGTGAGACCCCTGATGTGCTGCAGGGACAGCTGCAGCTGCAATGTGAGAGCCTTACAATAACAAGTCTGGGTGTAGCCCCTACCCTACTCTTGTGCTAAGCAAAGACTCAGAGCTGTAATCTCAAACCATCTTGAACCATTACTTTCACCACTCTGAATGAGGCTCCCACCCTCCAGAAAATTTGATGGCAATTTAGACTCCTGACTCACTTAATGCTTCATTTCCTAAGGTGATTTAGGTGCTTACAGGTGAAGGTAGGCATTCACGTACAGTTTTGTAAAGCACCTAAAGAGACTAAGGGTGATCACAGTGGGGTGTAAGCACTTCATTTGCACTTTTGAGAGGACCATTAGGCAGCAGTGTGTATTTTTAGATACATAAATACTGTGGGAATTTGGGTTTGGAGTGCAGTGGAGCACATGGTTGATGGGAGACCATGTCATCTGTAAGAAATTCACTGCATTTTCCTTTGTTCATAATCCTCATGCAATTGGAAAAGAAATGCAGGTAACTGGCTCCTACAACTTTCACAGACCAATCTACTGTATATGCCTGATTACTCCTTTGTTTCTTTCTTTTATCATCAAGCAAATGAAATCCACAAAAACGGAAGGAATTTCAGCACCTTTTAATTTTTCACAAGCCTTTAAACACAGGCCTTTCAATTTTAAAATCTTCTTTTCCTTCAAGAATACGGAGCTTTTTTGTAGTAAGTTTCTTGATAGTGCTTTCAAAGCTCTTTGTGAGTTTAATAGCTCATTGCTATTTTATATATGGAGAAACTGAGGCATAGGCTTGATAGGAATGTGTACATTTGTTCATCAGACCAAAACTGAGAAAGATGCTCAGGATTTCCAGTCCAGTGTCCTGAGCTAAATTTTACTTACATTAATTTCAGTAAATTCATCACATAATCTGACAGATATAGTATATGACACAAATAAACATTTTTTGTTTTTTAAAAGACCTTTTTTTAAGAATTTGTTGCTTAGGTTTCTACCTCAGTTAGAGACTCTTGTAAGCATACTAAAGACAAAGCCGCAGTTTAAAAAAAACTTAATCACAGTGAGAAAAAACAACTTAAGAGAAAGAGAAGACCAGCCGCAGCTTCAACATATACAGACTGAAGTCTCTGAGGAGGTCTCCTGCATCTACTGGTGTCTTCATTCCAAGCCAGGTGGAATTTGAAAGCCAAAGGAATACCAAGACCCACTATGAAAGCAGCTCGTAGCTCTGAAGGATATTTTATGGGTAGACAGGTTATGTACTGCATAAGGGATGGATAGCAGAAAGGAATATATCAGAGCATTTCTTGTTTGTTTCTTTGTTTATGGCTGGATGTTTTTAAGACAACTTTTGAAAGTTAACTGATAACTGAAAAGCAGACTCTTGTAGAGAGCCATAAGGATAAATTTTCTTTATGGCAATGATAATTCTCTGGTAGAGCAGGGAAAACCCTCTTAGATTTTAATTGAAAGTGAATTCTAGAATATATCTCATGTCTTAGCTTCTCTAACCCTTCAAAGAGACAATATGAACTTCAAGCTGATGATCCCTTCCTCCTGTGTGAACAGAGAAATTAATGAGAAAACAAATGTGATTTCCATCATTTTTAGTGCACTACAAAGTAATGATTTATAGAGAAATGAAAGATGAGATGTCTATAGTCTAGATAACTAGAATCCTGAAATAGCTGAGATGAGAACAAGTGCAGCAATTTTCCACTGATAAGCTAGAGATGCAAAATAAGGTATTGGGTTCAGGTGTCTTTGTGGGTTTCAGCTCCTGAGTTCCACCCAGCCAGTGACAACCTAAAACTAGACAAGGTATTGTGAAGATGTACACCATACTCAGTGTAGATTGATTTTTAGTGTCATAAATGAGGGAACAAGCAACAACATGGAAGATAGCAACTAAAGTCATATGGTTCTTCTCTTCTTTGGGTTGTTTTGAGTCCTAGTTTGCTCTTGGGATAAGACTGAAGGCTCATATCAGGATATGCCTTCAGGTGTGTCCCTACACAATAATTCTGCATACATGTGTCCAGCTCTGACCAGCTTTGGTAAGTCTAGAGGTAATAAAGAGCCAGTTCCATACCTGCTTTTGAAAGTACACTTGATTGCAGCAGACCTTGGAAGCTCATTTCTGCAAGAAGACTTGGAGGTCAGGCATAACCTGGCTTCAGAAGTGCTGTAGGACAGATCTAAATGTCCCGAGAGAAAAACCTCAATTGCAGCTCATGGTTTTGTCACTATAAATTATAAAAACCAAGGTAAAAAATAGGTGGTGATAAATTCTGTCCTTTCAGAATGATGGCTTTTCTTTTATCCTTGCTAAAGAGAAGGTTTTGCCGAAGAGGATCCTGTCCAAAGAGGCCTCTTGTACTTCCCTGCCTCTCTAATAAAGGCAGACCTTGTCTGTCCTTCTGAGACCTCCTGTCTAGAGTTCTTCAGAACCCACAAGAGCAAAGAAAAACCCTTCCTTATCAAAGTGAGTAGAAAATAACAAAATAGCAAAACAAATTGCTGATCCTAAGTCACTCCTGAAAATGTATGGAAAGCTACTCCTTATTTTTAGTTCCTGTCCCTTTCTTATAATGGTTGTGATCACTGATTTATTTGACAGCTTTTTTTACATGGATCACAATAGATGCTACAATGAAAAGTGTCTGTGGCTTGTTTGAGGATCTAGATTTATACCACAGGAACTGTGGTAATAATACCTTTAGAATACACTTGGCCACCAAGCATTGTGCTTCTTTGGATGATATCAGCTAAATTGTGCTTGAGGCTATTTCCAAGGGTGACTGAATCTGAAAGCCAGCTGAAAGGCTTTATTCAATGTGGCATTTTCTGTTTTTGAAAAACTCATTTTTCACTATTCTGTATGAGACCACACTTTCCAACCCAGTGCTTCACTGGTTTGGGCAGTGCAGGGGCCCTCTCTCCAGTGAACTGATGCCATCAAGTCAGATGGAGGAAGCAGTGGCAGTTTTCCTTAAAACTATTCATGACCTTTTCCATGGAATGCTGAGTGATGAAAAGTCTTGTCTTCTCAGACCCAGCTACCACAACTGTTCTTTCAAGGGGTGTTCATGAACTTTTCCTCTCCCTACCTCTCCCAAGTCACTTTGGGCCTGTAGTTTAGGCTTCTGTGGAGAAACATTGAATATTTTAAATATATAAATATATACACATAGATATGCAAGATATGTTTGCTGCACAGGCAAGCTTTTTGCAACCTTGGCCCAGGAATATATTACTTGATTGAACACCTTCATCAACAGCAGTGGTGAAAACTGAGAGAGAGCAGCTTTGGTGGGTTCCTGGCATACAGCCAGGTTCAACCCACTACAGGACTGTTAAATCTCTTCTGAAAGGGAGGAGAAAGCTGTGTTGTATATTTGCAGGTGAGGTGCAAAGACTTGGATTGAATGACCTCCTGTGCAAGGAAAGCCCACAGTAAAAAAACAACTGTAAGAAATCCTCCAGGAAATTCTGAACCACCTAATCAATTTGAACGTGGCACCAAGGATGTGTTCAGCATTTTCCCAGCTTTCCATTGTGTCAGTGGAGATTTGCCTTTCCCAGAACAGGCAGCACATTAGAGACAGGATGGCTGAACCTGCCTGGGTGCCCATCTTCTCAAAAAGCCTTGTAGATTTTAATTTGAGACAACGTATCTCTTTCAATTCCTGTACTAGGGGAAAAATACCTCACATACACCTTGTCTTCCAAGATGACCATTCTCTTCACAGATCTTTCTCCTTTTTGATTGTACTGTCACAAGGGACATAATATATTCTCACTTCATCACATTCTCTGCAACAGTAATACTGAAACTCAGGGATGGATTATTGTCTACCTCATGTTGATCCTGCTACTCTTGAGACACTAATCCTATGGATGAGCATCTCAGTTATCTTTTCTTTAATCAAATGCTGCTATTTTTAGCATGGACACCTTATAACGAAGGTAATGATAGTAGCATTTTAAATTTTTTTGAAACAGCACTGGTGAAGGCTTAGAGATTTAAGCCTTACTGCCGATAAAGAATCAAGTGCAATTGTGATAAGAGAGAAACAAGGGGAAAAATGCAGGGAAGGGTTTATGACTAATTGTAGAAAAAAACAATACAGGTGGAGGAATCCTTAGCAGGGGTGGGCTGAGTGGTTATTTTTCTGGAGGGGATATTGCTATTTAGACCCTGTAAAATTTGTAATCTCTTTTAAGTATAGAACAATGTAATGGGTTGTGGGGAAGACTAGAAAGAGGGAAAGCAGATGGTTGTTGGAAAGATAGTCTGGGAAAACAGGGAGAAATTAAAAGAGAAAAGCGATAATAAAAGTAATAAAGGGGCAGTACTTTTCCCTTAAAATGCATGAAAACATGTATATTTTATGCCTTTGTGTCTATGCAAGGGCCTGTGTTCAGAGCAAGAAAGTGCATGTACGTTTTCTGACACATCTGGAATGCCTTCAATTATCTGTGCCAGTAGGCAAAATAGATAGTATGAGGTTCATTTAAATTAAAGAAATATGAAGTTTGATGAATTAAATATGAAAATAAATAATACACATTGTGCAGTAGCCCTTGAATTTGCTTTGATGTGAAATGCAATTTATTTTGCATCCATTTATTTTTTCCCGTTGGAGCTGCAGGTTTTTTTTCTTCATAACACAGAACCCATTGCAGGAATTGTCAGGAGATAGATATGAGGCTTTTAAGTGAGAAGAGAATTAGGAAACTGTAATCCTGCTATCTCAATCTGTGACTGATTGCTACTAGTACCTTAATTCCACTTAAATTTTTCAGCAATCAAATAAACTGAAAGGTAGCCATATCAGTGCCACAGTCAAGCTAAATGCCAAGAGGCAACTGCTGTTTCTGGACTGTGACATTTCTATCAAAGTCAGCACTTCAGGATGACTGCTGATGGAAGAGGTGACACTGCATTTAGCAATGCATGTCTTTCTCCTCCTGTAGTCATCAGCTTTCTTTAGTTTTAGTCGTGTCTGTTATTGGTCTCAGAGCTGTGTTCTGCAAGGTGGACAGATTACAAGGCAAGGGCAAGGAATTATAGCTGTCAGCATCTAAATAAATGTCTGTCGGTAGAATTGCCCATTGGATTTCTGATGTCTGGCTTTCTACTGAAGTTCCTTAGCAAATTTGGGTTCTTATGAATGCACCTGTTTTCTCCCATGGCTCTGAAAATGGACACATGAGAAGTGAATACTGAAGTGAAGCACTTCCTTACATTTTTAACCTGCTATGATCATTCTCTTTCATACAAATCCCAAGAAAAAGTTGTCTGTAAGGTATTAGCATCTTGATTTGATAACTTCAAAGTGGTGCAGACAAAGATTTTGGTATTTATTTTTTACTTCAATATTCCTTTGACCTCAGACACAGGTCAAAGCTCTCCATTATTTTTTGCAGTTCAGAATGTGCCAGTAAAAGAAAAGAAACCCGCAGGCTGCAGGTTTTCTTCAAGTAAATCAAAAGCACTAGTAATTGCCTTTCATATTTTATTTCAGAAAAATAGTATATTCATGACTCAGTATGGTGCTGTAGACAAATTAATATTAAGGGAAACATAGAGGAAGCTACAAGAACACTGAGAGAAGAAAGCATCTGGGAAGAGCTTTTTCTTTCTCTAATGAAGAGAAAAAGATGGTAATGCCTTTAGATGAAGTTCCTAAACAGATGTGTGCAGAGCTGTACGCAAACTACTTCAAAGTAGGACACAGATGTTGTCTGAATAATTTTCCTAACACTTTTCAATATACGTGCACGGCGAGCGAGGAGTTGCTGTAGTTATCACTGCCAGGGGTGATGCCGGAAATGTTCAGTCTGGAAATTTCTGACTCCAAGCTGAGACTGATATCCAGGAATGAGGGGAATACTACTACTACTCTTTAAGGTAACATTGCGCCTGTTACCTCTTAGTGTATCTTGTATTCATACAAGGCAACTGACTAAATACTGACCAAGCCAGAAGCCTTGGAGGGATTGAGCTGTATCTCCACTCCTAACATGAAGGCTTATCAGAGCAAGTAATTCTACTCAAGTTTGGATTAAATTTCTCTGCATCAGCATTTCAACTATGTATTTTTACAGACATGAACCATTCAGCTGAAAGTAATTTTTTGTGTATAGTGTATCTTCCAAAAGAAGAGACTTGAAGCTTTTATAATTAATTAAGTTTCCCAGTTGCTCCAAGTGATGTATTGTATTGAGTCAGGATGCATGTGTATGTAGTGATTACAAAGATGCTTTGAGCAGGATAAGCTGCACAGAAGCACAACTAGATGCAAATATCAATTACACTTTTCACCTGCCCTGCCCCAACGTTTCTCAATACACTTCCATCTTGTAACTGCAGTATTTGCTATTCATATCTGCAAAAAAGACATCCAAACAAATATTCTTACCTCAGCAAATACAGTGTATACTAAGCCCAAGAAAAAAATAAAGCAGTGTTGGGTATGGAGAAGTCAAGTATAGCATGCCATTTTCTTCATATGCAAAAAAAAGTCTTTGTTCCACATTGTGCATCTTTGTTCATGGGCATTTGAATTGTCCCGCAGTCACACTGGCTTCTCTTGCAAGAGGTCCTCCTCCCTCAATCATTCAGTCTCCTGAGCACTCAACATAGGTACTGTGTTACCTGAGCCACTGATTCTCTTTGCACCTAATCCCTCTAATCAAGTGGGGAGTCAATCTCTTGTCCCATGTAACAAGTAAAAGGATAAAAGGAGATGGTCTCAAGTTGCACCAGAGGAGGTTTAGATTGGCTATTAGGAAAAATTTCTTCAACAAAATTATTGTCTGTGGCATGCACATTCTCTGAACAGAGAGAGACATAATTTTCTCTCATAGGATTTTTCCTGGAGAAGCAGAGAGAAGAAGAGAAAACAATTCTTATCTCTGTTTGCTGCTCCTGTTGTTTTTGCTCAAGTGGAATGTGCTAGGAAAATTGTTTACCTGAAGTGATTTGTCAATTAGATTCTGCTGAGGATTGTTTTGATTCCTTGGCCAATTGGGTCAAAGCTGTATGCTGGCTGTCTGGAGACAGTTCCAGGTTTTTCTTTAATATGTATCTTTTGTATAGTATAGTATCTCTTTAGTATAATATAGTATAATGTAATATAATATAATTTTAATAAGCAATTGTTCAGCCTTCTGAATCATGGAGTCATATACCAATCATTCCCTGCATCGGGGGCAGCCCTGAATACTTTCATTGTCAAGCGTTGGAACAGGTTGTCCGGGGAAGTGGTTGAGTCACCATCACTGGAGGTGTTTAGAAGGCATGAAGATGTGGTGCTTAGTGATATGGTTTAGTGATGGATTTCATAGTGCTGGGATAACAGTTTGACTTAAAGATCTTAAAGGTCCTTTCCAACCTAAATGATTCTATGATTCTACCTAGAAACTTGTGCATCTGTATCATTGCTTCTGGATGACCAAACTCTTGTCTTTAAGCCTACATCATCATAACGACAACAGACAGAATATTCATACAGCCTTCAGTACATTGTTCCATTGATCACAATGATCTGAAGGTATTCCAGATTTCCAATGTATATTTTTCTAGCCTTAGTCAGTATCACGGTTTTGACACCTAGAGAGGCTACCTGAAACAGAGGCTAGACAGTGTTAAAGGAAAAAAGAGAGTATTTATTAAAGGCCTTCAAATGGTACACCTTGGGCAGTACAAGAGCCCGGCCGCAGCTCTACCCAAGACAGATGCAAGATGGACAACTGGTCACGAGTTTTCACACTTTCATAAGTTTTGGTATATTTACATATTGGGGTTAATATGGAGTTAATTCAGGTTATAAAGTCCCATTCTCCCAGATTACTTTCTTCAATTCACTGTTGTTTACACTTTTTGGGCTTGAAGCTGCAATGGTGTCCTTGGTTCTCAGGCTGGGAGAGGATTGTTTTGTCTAACTAAATTGTGAAACACTTTATAGAAAGTTCAGAGTTACACACTAAGGCAGTACAGAATCTGAAAAATATGAAAGCTAAAACTTGAGGCATCAGTTTAACCCCAGCCAGTAACCAAACCCCAGCTGCTCTCACACTCATCCCAGTAGAATGGTGGAGACAATCAAGGGGAGAAAACTCATGGGTTGAGATAAAAACTATTTAATAGGTAAAACAAAAGCTGCACATGCAAACAAAGCAAAGCAAAGCAAAGCAAGGCAAAGCAAAGCAAAGCAAGGAATTAATTCACCACTTCCCATGGGCAGGCAGGTGTTCAGCCACTCCCAGGAAAGCAGAGCTCCAGAACACATAATGGTGACTTGTGGAGACAAACACAAAATTCCCTCCAAATGTCCCCTTCTTCCTTCTTTTTCCCACAGCTCTACATGCTGACCACGATGCCACATGGTACAGAATGTCCCTTTGGTCAGTTGGGGTTAGCTGTTCCAGATGTGTCCCAGTTCTTGTGCACCCCCAGCCTCCTCCTCACTGGTGGGGTGAGGCAGAAAAGGCCTTGACTCTGTGTAAGCACTGCTCAGCAGTAACTAAAACATCTCTGAATTATCATCACCATTTTCAGCACAAATCCAAAACACAGCACCATGAACAGCTAATGTGAAGAAAATTAATTCTAAACCAGCATAAACAGGTATTCGGATATATGCTTTAGCGTCAGAACATTCCCCCATTCTCCCAGTAGGTAGTTTTAGGTCATGATATAGCAACTCTTCTGATGGCCCAGGTACAATGAACATATTTAAGTCTTTTACTAGAAGGCAACATATTCTCTCATTGAAAGAGACTTGCATTTTTTCTTTTAATCTCTTTCAATTTGTCAACAGATAGTCACAGAGTGTTCTTGAATAGTGGAAGTGACAGGCTGTGATTGCTAACTCTTTGGTTGTGTTGCATGTGCCTGAAGCCTCATATGTCTGTTTTGGCAGACAAATAGTTTCATCCTTCCTTTTATCATGCTGATGACTGATAAGAAATAATGCATTTGGTTTAGTGGCAGCTGCTTGCTCTTTCGATGAGCAAGGCTACTAAATTTAGCACCTTTTGGCACAGTCTGAATTTGTTCTCATCCACTCTAAGATAAATGAAATAGAACTGGTAATTTCAGTGTTGGATTTCTTTTGACCTGCAAGCCTCCCACTATTGCAGTCATATCTCAAAAGAAGTTAATATCTTTTTGGTAAAATGGTAGTCTGACCACTTTAAGACAAGTGTCAAGGCTTAATTTTACAATTTCTTTATTGCATTCCACTTAGAAAATGCTAACTGAGAAGGGCAGAAATGAAATTGAGTAAGAATGTATACCTTATTTTTTAGTGGAAAAAATAAGTGACAGAAAGTGGTTTAAACTCTCAAACTTTTTCACCTTTGAAACAGGTATCGACTGCTTCTTTCCACACCCAAGGTTCCTGAACACACACCCACATGGATTGTGTGGCCCAATTTGAAGCATCTCTACAACTTCAGCCAAGAGATGAGGTACTCACCCTTCCTAGGGGACTGTTTCCAGCATTCACAGCCCTTGCAAAGGATCTGGGTCTAGTCAGACCAACCATGCCTGGAAAATAACAGCACAGGCCAAGACTTACCAGGGAATATCTTGCATTTATCCATTTATTTTCATAGCCATGCTCTAGATCTTGAATATTTCTGGGCATACTTAGAGCACTAGATGTAGCCCTAATATAACAGCAAGTAGAATTTCTTGAACAAAGTCGAGGTTCAAGTAGAAAAAAATTAAGAGGGAATGTTGACACCTCTTGCACTCTGAAGCATGCAATTTCTCCTTTGGGAAGTAGGGCATAAAAGCATTGAGTAGCTTCATTCCACCTATGGAAGATTAGGTTATTAGGTGACTAAAAGCCGTGTTGGGGCAAGGTCCATGTGGCCCATGAAGGTTCTTAGCATATTGTCTTTACCCTTTCTTACTCCTTCCATGCAAATGAAACAACTTATTTTTTGAATGAAGAAACACAACTAATCACAGCTATTAAAAATGGATTAACATAGGCATGCTCTCTTTATAGTGTTAAAAATGGATGGTGCTCTGAAGTCCTCCAGAGCATGAAAATAAAATGTCAAGACTTGAAATTTTATCTCAGCTCCAGTTACGGGAAGGAAGCACCAATATTTCAAGGTGCTTTGCAGAACTTGTAGGTAACAGGCAAGCACCTGACACTTCAATTTTGATGCTTTAATATTATGCTCTTGAAAGAATCAACTCTACTCACAAATCTTCAGAAGGAGACTCCCTTTATCCTTGTGAGATCTTTGATCAGTCGTGAAATACTGAAGAGCAACACCATCAGAATAATTTTTGTTGGATGTCTAATTCCAGGCTCCATTGAAATTAATATAAATTCACGTCTCCCCTCTAAAGTGGCTGTCAAGTTCATTGGCAAAAACAGATAAAACTTGCATTGCTTATGTTTATATGGCATTGTATAGGATAAAGTTTCACACATCTGATCACGAGATCTTCATTTGGGAAAGAATGGGATACGTTCCATTCCAAATTATTCCTTTTTAGTGCAAGTCTTGACTTTTACAGGAGAAGACCACTTTGATTTGCTGAGTATATACATTACTGTAAGTTATTCTCTGAGCTGTTTTGGTTATCTCATTCCATTTCCATTTAGTGTGAGATCAAGATACCAACGTTTTTATTTTGTGAAGGCCACTGAGCAATTGGTCTTCTGTTTGCCATCAGACTGACCAAGCTGACAATCAAACCTTACACTGTGAAAGCAAAGACTTTATGGACACATTGCTATTCAGTCCTCTCCTCATGGTGCCAGGAAGCCTTTTAGCTGGATTTCAGAGTGACCAAGTGAGTCGATTTTTTAAATCGTTTTTCCTTTCCCTGTGGGTAAGGAAAGACAATCATGTGTTCGGTAACCTGATAGTCACATCAGAGTCCTGGGTTCAGATTCAAGTTGTATTTCAAATTTGTTACAACTTGAGTCAGGAGGTCTCTTCTTGTTTGTGCCGCTGTTCCTTCTTCTGTAAGTGGGGCAGGTCAGGGAGTGCTTATCAAATTAACAGTATGTAGGGAGAATTAAAGCTAGCTAGTTGGGGCACATTGTTTTGGTATTTCACTTTTTGAGGCTACTGTTATTATTTTTACATATCCACAGCATATTGGTGTCCAATGTGCCTCATAAAACTGTCACATTTCTGGCCAACAAAACTTCCAGAGAAAAATGAGAAGTGATGACTTTGTTTTCACTCAGTACAAAGAAAGAAAACACTGTAAGACTTATTGAAAAAAGACAATATGGGAGCTGTCTTCATGAATACAGAGCATTTTGAAACTGCTTTTTTTTTACCCTTTCTCTCTCACCTCAGTAAAGAACTTTAGGAAAAAGTGGAACATATTTTGAATATGTGACAGTAATTGTTTTCAAGCTTACACCTTTAGTGGGGCTATTAGAAAGCATGTGGCTACACAGATTTATCTAACTTGTTCTGGGCTTTACATTCCTTACTTTGGTGGGTCACGTGTGCTGTCAATAACCTCAGCTGTGAAAACAGGCTTTTGTCTGGAAAATGAAATCATTTCTTTGACCCAATACAGTTATTTTATGCTTGACCATCACTCAGTCAGTTCTACTCTAGCATGGAGTTAATTTGATTATGCTTGTCATTGAAGGTAAGTGGAGTAGGGTTAACCATGCCAGAGGGAAAGTGGGGCTCTAAGAGGAGAGGGTACAGTCAGAAGATGACACCTTTCCAATATTTAAAAATATCCCAGAATATCTGAAAGTTAAAATTAATTTCTCTGCTTGACATATTTGATCATCAAAACTTGGAAGAGGTTTTTATCTCTAAAGTGCATTTTGGAGTTAGTGGATCATCATGATTAACTCACAAGGGGTGAAGAAGTGGGGGAGCTGATTAGGGAGGTTACCCAGTGAGAAGGAAGGGAAGCCAGAAAGAAGCTGGCTGTTTGGTGAGATGGAGGAGGGTGTTTTATACACCCAGTTTGCAACAATGGATGCCTGTGAGAGATGCAGTAAATGTGCTCTTGTTTTTCTACGCATATGAGACTTATCTCCCTGCTGCTGTCTTTGGAAACAGTTTTGTAGGCAGGAATAAGGCAAAAACACTCTGTACCTTACTTCAGCACATGAAGCTGATTTTCTCCTTGATGGCATTGAAAGTTCATTATGAATTCAGCTTTCTACTCTCAGAGCATGCATAAATGAAATGACAAATTCACCACAACCACTGGATATGAATAAGGTCTGGATAATGCTATACAGTCCCTCTGGTTCTGCAGCTGGCATAAGAGGGACTTCATTGCATGCTACCATTAGAGAAAATTTAACTTCTAAACCCAAGTTGGGTCAGCTAAGATTTTCACCATTTTATCAGCCTTCTTCTTGTTTCTTTTTGTAACCCTTGCATGTTGAAAGGTGTATAAGAAACTACTGGTGGAAGTATGGACCAGAAAACAAATTACTTAGGGTGGAAATAAAATGGAGAAGGCAGTTTTCAATACTTCCTAGCTACTTTGGGCATATTTTTTGGGGGGGAGAAAACCATGAAAACAGAATGTAGCTGTAGATTTCAATTTTGAAGTGAATGTTTAGAACTTGTACCTCCTGGTTTTTTGTCTATTTTTCCAAGGATCGCTTTTGTGATGTGTGGGCTATATTTTTAGTTTTAAACTCCCAAGTGATGAATTGAATGGTCACAATCCTTACCTCTGCCCTCAGTTCCCCAGGTGCCTGCTCCTTGAAGTGCTAGAAGACTTGTTGTTAGCAGGCAGAGACAAATGCCCTACAAGGACCACAGCAAATGAGCACTGTAGCATACATGGATCATCTGTGTAGTCAACACTTGCTGGAGGAATAGACTAGAGATGAATGACTTAACAGGAGGTTGGAAAACCTACTGTTGAGTATAAACTACAGTCCTTTCAACTTCTTCTACAACTTTTAAGGAAAAAAGGCCAATGTTTTAAAGTTATTCTTTCAATTTGTGATCAATTACAGAAGAAGCTGGGAGAGGCCAGCGTACTGTGAGAGAAATTGTGGTGAAGATTTAAGCCTGGTCCTGTATTGAAAGCTAAAGAGTTAGAACTGATGTTCTAACTGATAGTCAGTGAGAGCACTTATAAAGCAAAGCCCCCTTTCCATTTTACAGCCTCCTCTGAATTTAACCCTCTTTTGAATACCCTTTGTTCTGTAGCTATAGTTGCCATGCTGAAATCTACAGTCCAACTCTGAAAATTTTGGGAGGTTTCTTGCATCCCCTGCTGAACTATAAATGAGCTGAAATGTAGGTCAGTCTAATTTAAAATTATGCCTGTATAAAAAGTTGTTGCCTGCTGGATGAAACAACTTAAATGACTGCTTTGGCACACTCCTGGATAGACTCTGAACTGTGCCTCTAATACCACATGTTGTTTGAGGTTTTATGTTAATCTTCATATATTTAGCATGATGGCAAATGCTTTCTCCAAGGGTCAGCACTAAAGAACTTTAATGTTTCCAAGTCCAATCTTAGAGAAGAGCATTGTTATCTTGAAAGAAAACATTGCAGGACCATAATGAAATAACTTGTGGTGTAACATTCTTTTCTATTTAAGTTTAGATTTTTGTGGGAGAAGGTATTTGAAAACACTACCTTCCACCAGCCTCCCATAGCCCCAACAGAATAAATCATTCAAACATGCAACAAATAGGAAGAAATAAAAATCTATTATTTTATCAAAGTATCTTTTTTTCCATTTCTCTCAGACAATGGTGTTAGAAAGAAATGAAAGGGAAGGCTGTATCCTAACCTGAGGCTGTATTTATGCTTATTGATGTGCTATTTGCCACAAAAATGGTGCCCCAAATTTAAAAAAACTACATCCCCACTGAGAGAAACAGAATTGACTCCATCATTTGCTTCTATGAACAATTTATATTAGCAAAATCATGTTCTTTTTTTCTCTTGTTCATACCCTCTATTCTTTTCCTGGCTCTCCCAAACACAGCTTCTGAAATGCTAAATCATACTCCCCAACACGAGTCTATCTTTCCTTTCTTACACTCCCTGGAAGTACTTTGAACTAGTCTGGGCAGGACCTTGAGCAACCTGATCAAAGATGGTCCTGCTTTAAGTACAGACTGGAACCAGATGACCTCTGGAAGTCTCTTCAAATGTAAGTTATTCTGTGATTCTAGTAACATAATTAATTAGACTGTGGTTTGGCATTTAGAGTAGCTTAACTAATGGTCAGCTATGATCAGTGCAGGAAAACTCTGACCCCAGGTCTGCATGACACAGCCCAGCTTCCACTTTTCAGACCTGGACTTCACATGTAAATCTTGTACCTTTTGAAAAATCAGCTCTTGAACTGTCTCAGTGAATTCACAAACAAAACCTAGCTCTCAAACTCCAGTCCTTGCTGCAACTGGTACCAACCCAGAAAGAGTATCTCCACACTGATTTTCTTCATGCTCTATTCATCACTGGACATTGTCAGAAAAAAGACATAAAACTTGTGGAAAATGTCCACGCTTTTTGAACCTGCCTGTAAAAAGGCCCACACGAGAAAGGCGCTGCTTTATAATGTGACATGTTTGTTCTAGCTCCTAACAACTTTGGAAATAGGCAATCTATACTACAGATTTCAAGTCTGCATGAGAAATCAGAGTGGGCTGTTGGCAGTGGGATCCAGACCTGCTTACACTGGTAAACCACAGGCTGCTCATAAGAAGATGAAAGACAAGTCTGATATGGAAGCATTTGTATTGACTTCCACTCCAGGGAGGGAAATCATTGCTGGCCCTCCTGCATCTTTCCCATGTGCCATGAAAAGGAGCAGGATGCTGGCAAACCACTGTGTTTCTCATACTTTGGAAGAAGAACACACTTCTAAGTCTGTGCTCTGCTTCACACTTTATTTTCTCTTCTCCTAGCTTAGTCACACTCTGTTTTTCTTCCTGCTGTTACCTAAAGGCCTTCCAGCTGTGGCTGGGACACAGGTAGCTGCTCTGTGCATAGCAAGATGTACAAGGAGATGTGAAGCATGCAAGAAGCTTTCAGAGATGGTGTCAGCATGTAAGTCTGCCTGAAAGAAAAGCAAAGCTGTCCATTAACTGATGCACAAATCAGGTCTGAGGAGTTCTCTCCAGTAACTGACACTCTTCAGACCAGACAAAGGGAACACAGAACACTCTGGTGAAAAGTGGAGAAATCTTCTTCTCTAAAGCCATACAGGCTGTGCATACGATGCACAGTGCCTTACAGGAAGAGAGGTGTCACTGAAGTGGTCCATTCCAGAGGGAACAAACTGAAGTAGTGTTGCTCTGAACAGCCTACCTGAAAAAGCCTGCAGCTGGAGTCATCCTCTGAAATGTGACCTGGTTTTATGTTACAGTGCTGGCTGGCACAGGCCAAAACCATGTCAACATGTATTCTGAATTAAAGGACTAGTAATATTGTGCAAGAACTTGCATTTGTGCCCTAACACAATCAAATAATAGAGAACAGAACTTGCAATAAATAGAAATAAACATTCTACCGGGCCCTCTGGCCATATCCAAACAAAGAAACAAATCTGCTGCAGTTAAAATATAATGCTGTTTCTAAAGGCTTCTTTTGGCTAAGGTTTTTACCCTCAGAGGTCTAAAAAAGAAGGTTACTCCAGCCAGCTCTAATCTCTCCTGTTGCAGGCAGCTCAACATTGCCTCATAGTTTTTTCCTGAATTACTAATCCTGACAAGATAGCTTTCCTAGGCCTGTTGTCCCCAGCATTTTCTGCATGAATAGCTCATTTGTGCTTGCTGATAAATGTGTTCTATGTTACAAGGAGGGCATTGTGAGAAAAGAGAATATCCATAGACAAAAACATGAACTATAGTGTTTTCTTGGCTTTAATCCAAATGGATAAGGCTATTGGAAACCTTCTCTGAACAATCAGTTACCAGATGACTGTCAGTGCCTGCAGCTAGGTCACTGCTGGAAAAAATCACAGAGGCAGAGTCTACAGCTTGCTGCATAAAAGGTATTGGAGACAGTTCATGCTGAAATCTTCTACTCTAAATACCAGGCACAAGAACTTCACTCTTGCAGTTAAGAAGTGACCAGTCTTAGAGGAAAGACAGGATTTCAAGTACTTATTTGCAGCTCTAACCTTGATTCTACTCTTTGGATAGTAGGGAGTTAAACGACATTTGCTCAGACATGTGAAGGGCAGCTTATCTTGACAGGGTGTGTCTGTGATATCTAGGAAATGCAGTGTAGTGATCTGATTTTGCTTTTTAACTGGATGGAGAAAAAGAGAGACAATGGATCATCAAGTGTACCCTTTGTTTTATTTTGTTTTCTTTCAAGAGAAAATCTTTGATCATAAAATGGCGATTCCTGCAAGGCAGAAACAGAAAAAACTTGGGGTTTTTTTTGCCTTTCAATAAGCTGCATTGAACTGGAAAAGTCAACAATTTTTGGAATTTGGTCTGTTTGTTGGGTTTCTTTTCTTGTTGTTGAGAAATGTGTTCTGTCATCATTGTGGGAACTGAGCTGCTGAAAAGCAAGTATTAGAAATCAGGGTAATGGGGCATCACCATTTTTGCTGTGCTGGTTGAAGCTCTGAAGAAAGGCTAGAAATGAACACCAATTTATGGAGGAACTTCACTTGACCTCTTTGCTTGAGTACTTTGTGAATTGAGCTCAATTTCCTTCAGCCTTAAATATGTTTTATGACATGGATATTTTTCCCTTTTCCATGGCACAAAATAGTTCTTTCTTACAAGAAGTTAATTGCCTAAGATGAGATCAGTTGAAAAAAAATCATCCTGAGAACAGGTTGCATTTTCTGTCTTCTTTTCATGTAAGTTTGGTGAATTTTAATTTGTGGCAAGTTGTTGCTGTTGCATAGCAACACTTTCACACACAAAGCAGCCACAAACTCTACATAAATATAATGCTAATAAACGAGGACTGAAGCTAACTAATAGGTGACCAAGTTTACTTTGTAGCAGAAGTTGCCTTTCTGGTTGTATTTTGCTGCTGTCTAATTCTTTATCATTCCATGTCCATTACATTTTTAAATCATTTTATTTAAGTATGGAATGTAAGTGTAGACATAACTTTGATATTCCCTCCTTAAAGGTGCACAGCAGCACCATCCTGGCACTCCAGCAATCATCTCAGAACGTGTTTTGAATCTTCATTAACGTCAGATAATTGGAAATACCAAGGGCAGCTTGTCTGTGACAGGGATGGGTGAGTGTTTTGCAGAGACATTGGGCCATGATGTCGGGCCACACATGCCTCCAGTAATGTCCCTGCTCACTGCAGAGTACTTGCACACTTGATTAAATTATAAGCAATGTCAGAAGCCATCAGGAGATACTTAAATCCTTTGTCTCCTTCTAGAGAACTTGTGCATTTGGCTGTCTGACAATGACCTGCAGTCAGAACTGTCACAGTCCATCTACAATGCACCAGTGGGGTCAAATAATTTCCTAGCCACTGACCCTTCACCAGCGACCTTGTATGGCTTCTACTCAGTAGCAGGAGAGCAGCAGTGCCACCCTCTTCCCAAACATGCTCTGTTTCTCAGTTTCCTCCAGAGTCTAAGTGTGAGATTAGGCTGCATGCCTGGCATCTGCTATGCTTCTCTTGTTGGCATGGCCCAATGGCTAGAACCTTTATTTATCCTTCTCTTTTTTTCTTTTGTGACTTGTTTTCTTCTGATGCTATACTTACATCTGGCTCAGAGCAATTATGGTCACTACAAAAGCAGTATCTGTCCCTGTAATATCACACCCCTGTAAAGAACCTGAGCCATGAGCTCCCAGCCTTGCTGTTCCATGGAACTGTCATGTTCCAAATGCAGAATGAAGCATTTTACTTTACTAAACCTCAAGAAACTTCTGTCTAACCATTCCTCCAGTTTATCAAGAATGACAACTCTACAGTCCAGTGTTTCAAGTGCTCCACACACTTCACCATCATCTGCAGACTCAGCAAAAATTTATTCTGACCCATAACTGAGGTCATAATGAAAATACTACAAAGCATCTGCCCTGCTATTGACCCTCTCAGCTGGTAACTGGCAGTCAACTAGTTTTGAACAGCTGACACCTAAACTGAACTCAGCAGTCTGGGTAGTTTTCAAACATTTTTTTTAAGTCATGCATTAAAACCATATTTCTTTATAAAGATGTTATTTCAAACTGTCAAATGTCTCACTAAAGTCAAGGTGAGCAATCAATAGTTCTCTCCCCTCATCCATAATCAAAAAAAGCAACGAGTTTTGTTGGGACAACTTGTTCTTGGTAAATCTGTTCTGGCTATTCCCAGGGACCTTGCTGTTCCTATTTCTGGGCATTCCTTCCAGAATGGTTTTCTCCATAATCTTTCTAGAGACTGAGGGCAGACCTGCAGCTCCAGGTGTCCAAGGTTTTTCCTTGCTTAAAAAAAAAGAAAAAAAAATCTTCTTTCCTTTCTGTAATCTTAAGAAACTTCTTTGATCACTGTGATGTCTCAAAGAGATAGAGAGTAGCCAGCTCAGCAACGTTGGAGGTACCCCATCGGGATCCACAGGCTGTGTATGTTTACTTTGCTTCAGGGGTCCTTATCTCAGTCTTCCTCTGCTGTGGATAATGTTATTTCCCCACCTTCCTCCCCAGTCTCTGCCCTGGGCACGATTCTCTGGGAAGTCTCAGGGGAAAATCTGTCAGTAAAATGGGGCTCTCCAGATGCAATGACCATTTCAATTTCAATTTTAGGCAAGATTTGACCTTCCCCATCCTCCATACATGCTGAGCTTCTGTATTCTTCCTGGGTGCTTTGACTCTATTTTCACCTTCTGAATACTTCCTTTTCTGGTTTGGGCTCAGTCAGAAATTCCCACTGCAGCCAGGCCACCCTCCTGACACACTTGCTCATTTTCCTGTGAATAGGAATGAACCAGTCTTGGGTTTCAAGAAGCTGTCTTGGAAGACCAGTCAGCTGTGCCAGGGCCCTTTCCCTTGGAATGCTGCCTCCCAGGGAATCCTTGTGTCAGTTCGTCAGTTCCCAGAACAAGCTGAAGTTTGCTTTCATGTAGAGCAGGTTGGTGATGTTGCTGCTGGCTCTCATTTATTGGGAACTTGCATTCTACCTTATTATAATCACTGCAGCTTTCATCATAAAACTGCTTTTTTTTCCTCATCATTTTTACTCTACCCATCTTTTCTGTTGGCTTGTCCAACACATCCATGAATGAATTATCCTTACCAGTTCTGGAAATTTCTGGATCGTTTGTGTCCAGCCATGTTCCTCTCCAAGCATGTGCTGGGTTGCTCCCCAGCTGGTCAGCCCCGGCCTGCATTGTTCCAAGAGGTTTTTCCTTGCTGGATGCAGGGCTTTGCAATGGTCCCCACTGGCTTATTCCTCCCCCCTGCATTATCCCTTCTGAAAAGCAAATACTTTTGCTTCAGAGGTACATGGAATGCTCTCTTAGCCATGGCTACTGCCTTCCTTCACATGCACACAAACCCTGCTGTCAGTGTCCCTCCAAAACAGTTGAAATGGAGATAACAGTAAAGCAATTCCGTACATTCTGATTATGACCTCATTAGCACATTTCTTCCTGCAAAAGAAAATTCTCTTCAGACAAAGAAATCTTGTTCTGGAACAAATAAGTCATTATTTTATTTTAAAAAGCAGTGTAGGGAAGGGGATTTAATTTTAGGAATTTTTTACTATTCCATTTTTTCTGAGAGAAAAAGCAAAGAAAAACAGTAAAATGACAAGAAAAATAGAACAAGAAGAAAAATTGCTGTATTTCAAAGCCAGTGAAAATTAGACTAAGCCAAATGGAAATCATAATTCTTCTATTTCCCTGGTTGCTCAGACATGGGTAATAGGCTTGGCAAAGCATCAAGAAGAACAGGGGCCAAGCTGTGGTGTGTTTAGAAGAATCAAAAGGCTGTTCAGAAGATTTCAGCACACCTCAGAGGAGAAAAGTCTGAAGTTTATCTACAGCTTATTCCTTATGAGGAGGATAAAGGTGAGCAAAACTCATACGATGCAAAGACACTTTTTCATCTTTGGAGGGGAAGCTAAGGCAATAGGGCAGTCTGGCTAGGTACCCTTTGTTTCTTTTGAGATCACATGGTGTGCTTTAAGCCAGAAGTACATGCCAAAATTAAAAGCATGAGCAGGACAATAAGCTTTAAATGCTGCAAAATGTGGGCTGAGGCAGGTGATGGTGAAACACAGAGCATGTAATAGCATGCAAAATAGAAGTCAGAAAACACACTGTGAGTACAATTATCTTCCAGAAGGTGCCTGCCAGAAATTATATTGGCAGAAATTGCCAGGTCTTTCATAGTTCTTGTATGCTTCCAGCAGAGGAGCTGACAGGCCCAGAAAGTTAACATATTTCACATTCTTTTAGAGAGAAACCCCAGGCTGAGAACTTTGCTATCAAGAGGATCTGAACCCCAGGGCCCCATTACTGATGTAGCTTTAGCTGCAGGAGTAGAGGGCCAATATTTTAGTGTCATATGCCATCCTTCCACTATTTCCAAGGTTATTTCACAATGGAAAAGCGTTGTATTTGTTCACACTTCTCACGAAAGTGTGCTGCAAATATCAAAGGGCACAGAAATTATCCTGTGTCAGGAAAAAACAAACTTACACAGTGGGAATCCTAAGGAGGTAAGCAACTGTTCACCAGAGAAAGCAAAGGTCTAGAAGTAGCTTTTGACTTGGGAAATCCCTGCATACCTTGCTGCACAAAACTGAAGCGATGCACTGAGGGAAGGATAATGGCTTACCCAGTTACTCCTTCCTTCCTTCACATGCCACAGGATGACAGTGAGTCCCTGTGGGTTAGTCAATGACATGTTCCTAGGATCATTGCATAAGGGCATTCATGCATGTAAAGACGTTCTCATGATGGAGATAAGTAGACAGTACCCTCTGAAACAGATTAGCTTTGGAGGTTGAAAGTAACCTTGCCATTTTCTAGCAATGAGGTCAGCTGAACATTAAAGTAGCTTACTGAACAAAGAAGTTTGATTGCCTTTGCTTGGGCTCTTTCAAGTCAGATTTGATACATTTCAGAAAGATGTTCTATTTGTTTAGGGGGTTTTTTCGAACTGACTTTGAGGGGAGGAAATGAATTTCTGAGTATTTCAGAGGTCAGAATAATTGGTCAAGGGAGTAGCACTTCAGTGCTTAAAGGATGGGAACTTCAGGTCCATGACAGCTCATTTAGTTTTTTTTTAAAAGCCAGCTTAGTATCATCACAATGGGCATAGTCACAAACTGGTACGGTACAGTTCACACAGGGAGACAGTGACTTCCAGCTGGTCCTGGACAGAAGATAGAGTTTGGGACACCAGAGCCACATAGACCACATCAGTAATATTCTTTGTCCTGCTCTATAACACTACATCCTGGACCCCTTTCTGATCTACTGTTCTCTAATGTCTTCTACCATTCAGATTTGAGTTCTCCTGCTCTTCTGACCTTGTATACCTGAGAGGCTTTACACAAACTACTTTGTTTAATTCAGATCCTTTATGGTATTTTAAGAAGGCAGTTCCTGACAACTGTTCTGTCAGAGAGAGGGGAAGCCTTCTGTTTCAAATACATCACCATTTGAGTATGAAAAAATGGTTGTCTTGGTATAAGAAAAATTGCAGGCATTTGCAAATGAGTTGCTGAAAATTTATGAGGAGGAGAAAAGAGGATGAAAACATAGATACTGTCTTTCAGTTTGTGCCTTCTTTTCCTTTCTCTCTTTCCTCCTCTTCTCGCTTTTTCCCTTTTGGATTATCTGATGTATAAACAGCTTTTACTATGAACTTTGCTGAGAATATTAATATTATCCTTGGACTTTGCTCAACACATAGCAACCTTCCAATAGGAAAGACTGCAGAACTCACAGGAAACTGTAGGGATATTTGGGCTTGCCTTTAAAGTCCTGACCTCAGTTGTTGTAACATGCCACTTCTGAGTACTTTTATTTAATTAGCAGACGATTCATGTTTGGAAGTGACTTCAGAGGTGAAGTCCCATGCAGAGGGCATTATGATAGTCTGTTATTACTGTGTGATAAGGGTACCAGAAACTGCAGCAAGGTCTGCAGTGGAGAGGAAAGGTCACTTTTTCCTTACCAGCAGCAAAAGAAACTGCTGCTACCTGGGAATCTGATGAGTCTGCTAAACTGCAAATCGAAGTATAAGAAAAGCCAGCTGAACACCCTGCAGCAGTTTTCAATGTAGCCCCCAAAACTCCAGCAGCGAAAAAGAAGTTTAATTGAACCACATCCCTAAAGAAGAAAAGATTTGCCAGCACTCGAGGGTCTGCTGTGACCCAGCTGCTCCTGGCTATGCAATGGCCTTCAGAGGATCTGCCACTGAATCCTTGGCCATGTTCTTTAACCATAGGCTGAGCTTTTGTGTATTAGCATGAACATTGCTGAAATTCACTTTTATTCCATTGCCGCTTCACAGTGTGAGCTCAGTTTGAGGTGAACAGAAAAACCAGCCTCTCAAATAGAAGAAATCTAAACAGAAATCCAGGGTCTGTTGTTCTACAGAAGGTACTATTTCTACCTTACCTGTCTTGTTTCTTAAATTCCACCCAGTCTCCTATGGCATCCACTGCAAAGAAGAGTTGCTGGGGTGAAGCCAGGCAGTCTGGGTTTGGTGCCACTGGGGGCTGGTTCCAGCTGCTGAGTGCTGCCTGCAGACACACTGCAGAGCACCTGCCCGCAGCCCTCCTGCCTGTGCTGCACCACAGCATTCCAGACAAGACTCACACTGCACTTTGTCACCCCTGTGACAAAGGCAGCATTACCCACTCGTACTGAACCTACTTTTGGTCCTTCTCACAATGTTCTATTTGCTTTTTGGACCAGGTATACTTTCCTGTGTTTCTTCTTTGTCCTGGGGAAAAGCAGACCTCGCTTGCCCCATACATCATAGTGGGTATCTGGATAATTTGTCTGCAGACCAGAACAAGACTGCTGTCAGAAATGGCTACCAGATCAGTGAAATTAGATGATACACAGCCTCATTTCCCACCTCCCCCCATCCAGTTTATTCTGAACAGATAATCTGCAAGAAAATAGACTTTTACAGTTGTTCCTGAATTTCATCTCACTTTTTAATAAGCTAGACTGCAGCTCCATCTCCAGACATTCACCCAGACTTGTCAGCATGGAATATCTTGGCTCAGAGCAGATAATTCTGTGATGAAAGACGTGGTGGAAAAATGCAGAGTGAATCTGAAGGAGGAATAATTTTGGGGAACCAAACTATAATCCCCTTTCTGTATTTCTCAGATTCAAATTGCAGATGTGCATAATTTGCGTCAAGAGAAGGAAGCAGCCAGAGAAAGGAAGAAAAAAATAATTTACAGTAATAAACAGCAATAACTGCACATCTTAAATATACTTCCTCCTTCACACAGTCACAGAGAGGATTTATTCAAAACCAATTCAAGGCCTAGGACAAATTCTTATTTATCACTCTGAGGGCTTTCCCTGCTTCAGCCCCCTTCCCAGGCTGGAACAAAAGCCTGCTTGATAGGGAACTGCTGTTTACATCCAACCTGTGCTAGGCATCATCCTTTAAATCCATGCTTACACAAAGAATCTCCACAGTCTGCAGCCCTGAACTCTATGTTTATCCTAAACACACACATTTGACTATTTGCATGGAGAAATCCTTTGGAAGACAATATACACAGGTAATGTTGAGTTTCAGAATGGATGGGCAAGGGCGAAGCTATACAGTTTAAATGCATGCTGTTTTCTCCTGTAGTTTCTGAGTGCTATAAAAATGTTTGGTACATACTTGAATGGAAATGTGCCATGCTGTTCTGTAGTGTACCTTGAGCTAGAAGAGCTAGAGGGCCATTAGATATGGTAACAGAGTGCTGTCTCAGCTGCAGACTTCACTCCAGCTGAATTTCCTAGTACTCTTTGATAGAATGACTTCAGATACAATGTACAATTTTCATCTAGAGGTTTTCTTCCACTGCTTTTTTTTAACTTTTTTTTCTTTGCTTTCCTTCCTTCCCTCTCCCTTATGGAAAAAGACACATTTGTCTCTGTCTAAAATTAAGATATTGTCTGTGTGATTCCTTCCTCTCCCTGCTTAAAATCTGCATTCCCAAATTAGGACTGGCATGATTTAATTAAGACAGACATAAGAGAGAGAGAATGCTCCAGAGAAAGGCTAGAGTAGGACTAACTGGAGGAGAACTGTGATTTTTTTTCAATCCTGCTCAGGCATAATCTTAAAGACATGAAGCAGCACACATGCCTACTCAAACAAGTTGTTAGCAAACTAATTGTGCATTACAAGACAGCAGAGCCACACTGTGCTCATTATACTCTGTTTAAAGATGGGTTTAGTGCAGTCAGAAGGCAAATCAAACATGCCTAGACATAAGGTTGGATGGGGAAGATTGCCTCTTTCCTTTCAAGAGGCATAGGAGAAGTAATTTGCTTTAGCATAGTCTGTCTTCATGAAAGACTGAATACAGAGCCTAAGTGGCCTATCTGCTCAACTCAAAGGGGCCTTTGAATAAGAGACTCCTTTTCTGGGTTCTCAAGAAAAAAAGGTGAAGTGGGACTTGATCAAGCAATCCATTCCTCTGCCTAGATAGAGTGGCAGGCAACAAATGGCTAAAGGCAGATGGTCATGCTGGTAATGGATATTTGCCAAAAGAAATTACCCAATCCCAACAACTTTGAGGTGAGCAGAAGAGATTGTTTGAAGAGTATATCCAGGGAGAGCTTCCATAGTTATTAAACATAGACTCAACATGTATGGGAACTGCAAAACTGTATTGGCCATGCATATGGTTAGAACACATGTATGAATATTTACCCTAAGAGACTTAAGGACAGGTATTTTATCTCAGAATACAAATAGCCCAAATTGATGAAAGACTCAAACCATTTTGTCCATGAATAGCAGACATCATGTCCAGCCCTGGTGATACAGCTAGTCTGCTCACTTCAAAAGGATAAAATAATTTCATAGATTTGCATGACCTTATACTAAAACTATGTCAGCCATTAACAGGTTTTAGAATTTCTTTGAGAAAAAAGAAAAATTAAATTTAAAATAAAAAGTTAATTTAATTTAAAAGAAAAGTTAGATTTATCATAGCTGTTTTGCAAGCATTTGGTACATAAGATCCAGTCTTCCCCATTCTAGGTAGCACGGTGATCCTACATGAGGATGTTCATACTCAAAAAGTTAAGCTTTAGTTTGTTAAATTCAGCCATGAAAGAACTAGGAATGTCACCATAAACTATATCTCCCTTAGATATCTTCCTTCTGTACAGTCTTTGGTATATGTGTACTACTTCTACAGTATATTCTGTGGAGGCTACAAAATTCCCAATGGGTATTAATGTAAACTGTTTTATAAGGTGTGATTTGTCCCTTTAATGTAGGCATTTAATGCTGTTTTAGCCATCCTGTGGCATGAAAAATTTTCTCATTTTTAATCAGAATTTTCTCTATCCAGCTATCTACATCCTCACAACATTGGAATATTTGTAGGATTCTTTTACACAAGGTGCTGCATGCAAATACCTGTGCTTACAAAGACATTTGCATTCTGCTTTCTTTATACTCATGGACAGAGCATGTGCAACAACTAGACACTTTACACTGTGATTTTCCTGTCTGCAAATGTACTGCTATGCAGTCCAGGATCATGACTACTCCGGACAAACCTTGTCAGAGACAGTGAGATGGACTGGGAATAGGATTGCTGGAAAGGGTGTGAGCAGGACTGTGTTCATCAGTGTTCCTTCACAGCCTTCCCTGGTACCTCAGGCGGCCGCCCATGAGAGGAATTCCTCTCCTTTGGCCTGATCAATATAAGTCACTTACTGACGTCTCACATCTGCTCCAGACAGGCTCCAAACTGCCTAAATATGGAAGCCTACAAGAGACACTGCCCTGAACCCCTGCTTGTGCAGCTTCCCATGCCACCTGGTGCTCCACAGAGCTGGGAAGTGCTCATGGCCTCACAGTCTGATGTGCCAGTGTGAGTAGTCTGTACGCAAAGACTGCACCCACTATGTTCTGCTCCACTGAACAGCATTCCACAGTGTCTGGTGCTGTCACTATGCATTAAATAGAGTGCCATTAAAGTACTTTAATTACTTATATATTTCCTTAGATAACAAGGAGAAACACGGCAGCCCTAAGTGTACTATTTGTTCCCTGAGAACAGGAGGCAAAACCATTTCATAGCAGCCTCCAGAGGCAGAGGAGGCTGCTATGGAGGAGGAGGATTATAGAAACTTGACAACAAAATTGCTGCTCTACCTGATTCCCAGCCCTCAGCACAAATCTGAGTGTGGATCAAGGGTCAGTCCATTACAATGCTGTTCCCTTGCACAGCCCCTCACAACTGATGGTGGATATCTTACTTGTCAGTACAAATGCTCAGAGAGCCCACATGATTGATGCTCACGGTCTAAAAAGATTCAGTACGTTTTTTTGGTCCATTACATCATTATCGTTCAGAAGTTCCCATCAGATTAAAAACTTCATTCAGAAAATAGGATATGTCCTGTTCTTTCCTCTTTCCTCCAGAAGATTTTGTGGCATAACCATCTAGCTAAGTTGCACTAAACAAAAAGCACAGGGAAAAAAGCCAACAAACAAACAAACAAACCACCCCCCAAAAAGGGACCCAGGCTGTTGTTTAGTCTTCTCTAGTCTCCTCCTTGCTGGCAGAGAACCATAAGGCTTTATTTACAGAACAGATTCTAGACAAATGTGCAGTGTGAGTAAATATGGAAAGAGCTTGTCATCCTGGTTACCAGCAGTCCTAGAAGTCTTAGCATTTGTATACCAGCACATGGTAAGGCTATTTTCCCTCACAAGACTTGGCTCATCATCACCATGATCCTGTCAACAGAAATCCCACCTGTGTAATTTCACCAGACTCCTGGAGACTCTCTCTGGCGCATGGCTGCTGGTCCAGCTAGAGATTTTATTTTTACTGATGATCTCTGGGACCTCCAAGGCCCAGATAAAACTGCAGTGGCAGCTCACTTACTCTGAACACGCACATCTCCAGTTCCCTACAGCAGACTTGAGCCCAGAAGACAGTGCCCCCAGTGTCAGATACCTTTACTGCTGCCCCAAGGTACAGTAAGAAAAGCCCAGTTTCTTTCCCTATCCCTCATTATGTTCTCTTTCCAGAGAGTGCTGCTCAAAACTTTCCAGCTGAGGTTCTTCACCTCTCTAGAAAGAAGTGCACCTGCTCACTTGAGAGAGTTATCCTGCATCAGTTCAGGCTGGAAGGGCAGCTTTTAGTGGGCCCTAGAGATAGCAACCACCATATTCTGGGTACACTGCATACAGCATGATTCAAGCCATCTCTTTGATCTTCAAGAGAGAGAAGAGCAGCTTGAGTTACTTTATCTGACATGGTATATCTGCTCCAGCAATTGAATAGTTAATCACTTTTCAGCAACATGAATTTAAATAGTTTTCACTGAAACATAGTCTTTTCATGGGACTGTGACTCCTGGTTTGGCTTTGTTTTTTTTTCATAAAGCATGGTAGTGCAAAAACATGTCCAAGTAGTAGCCTGCTAAAAAAGCTGAAAACCAGCTGATCTGCATTTAAATTTCAGATTACTAAAGGGCACTTTGTTTTATGGCTTATCATGTGCTAGTATCTGGTTTCTTAAAATCTAGGCATGACAATTTTGAGACGTCATGCAAACATATCAAAGAATTCAGTCATTAGGTCCTGCAGATGCTTTTAATGAGAGACAGGGTTTATAGGACAAGAAGCTTAACACAATATGGGAGTCTTGACATAAATATTTATTTAAAATATTGTGCATATCCAGTCCAGCGAAAGATTTTTCCTGAATGGTTGTGAGGGGAATTGTAACTTGGTGAGCTTCAAGGTCCCTTCCAATCCCAACCATTCTATGACACGATGATTAGCTCAGTCAAACAGCCAGGACACAATGGCTTTGTGTTCTGTTCTAGACACCTGGGTGCAGTGGCACTATGCACAGATGGGACAAAAAGTGCTTGAATAGGACATAGGGAAGCTCAGCAGCAACTGAACGAGGAAACAGCCAAAATGCAAGTGCAGGTTCTTCTTGGTGCCATTTCAAACACTTCTTTCTTCTCAGAGAAGGAGGAGGCTGTGCAGAATCCTCCATGCTGAGCAGCTAAATGTATTTTTCCTCATGAAAGTTGGGGGGAATGAGGCTGCCACTGACTCCCACCCTCAGCTATGGAGTGTAATTGTGCCCAAGGCCAGGCAGCTGCTGCCTCCTGCCTCTAAATGGAAAGGAAGCAATGCTCGTATTTTTAAGGAGGATTTTGACTGAAGCAAATTAGAGCAGTTGCAAAATATACAAATAGAGTTAAATGAGAAGGCTCTTTGATTCTCTTCTTCACATTGGAAGGAGAAGGAAAAGCTGAGAGTCAGCCAGCCAGCTGCAGCTCAGTCTTGCTTTGAAAATACTTACTAAGGCAGGAGGAATTGGAATTAGCTGGAGACAGGAACATTAAAAGCCTTAAGAAGACCAGGCATTAATTACCTATTGGGGAAAGGGAGGATCCATGTCCCATTTCTTCTCAGTTTCAGTCATCCACAGGGGCTGCCTGTCCCTTTCTTCTGCTCTGAGGTTTGACCAAGTAGTGCCATCAGGGTACTGTGCTTGTCCTTACTGACCAGGTTAGCAGTCACCATGAACAAATACCCGTCCCTAAAAGTGCCACACAGCTCAGTAATGCTCCGTTTAAGCTACTCTTACAAAAAGTGTATGTAAAAATACTATATTTTGTAATCTTATAAAATTTCTGTGCTGTGTCACCTTGTGCTGTGTCCATGCTAAAGAGGCTTCAAAGCACTCTGGGAATGGGATATTTGTGCCTTATCCAATGTTTTCTTCACTCCATGGCTAATTTGTCATGCCTGATCGATCTGCCTCCCACTCAGGATGGACTCTGCCTCTTCCTGCTCTCTTCAATTCTTCACTAACACAAACAGAGAAATGTAAGCCTGAGGCCATGGTGAACCATTTTATAACACTGACCCTATATAACCATTTTATAACGCTGACCCTAAAGCAGAAGTGTCCTGAGCTGGTGAAAGACTTCATTGAAGAGAATGTATAGGGAAATGATGTCCACTATGGCTTAGTAAAAAGGAAACCAATAATCATTTAATATCTGATGATACGTAAGTTTAAATGTACAACCTTTTCTTCTCTTATTTATCAGTACTGTTGAATGAGCAATCAGATTTATCATTGAAGTCCTGTATTAAGTTAACACAATGCAAACTCTTTAGTAAATGGTTTTAAATAAAATATTAGTACCTTCTAGCAAAGTGACCTGCCTTGATAATTACAGATATTGGCCTATCAGCACATAAGCTATTTGCACTGACAGATGCCATTTATTTATTTATGCCAAGAAACACAGCCATTTCAAAACAGGAAAAGAGTAGAAAAAATAATTGTTGTTGAATTTTCTTGGTTATTACCCAACAATTCTGCAGACTGGTTTGTTATTGTAAGAAACAGTGAGGCAGATGTGGAGTACCTAAACTATTATGAAAATTTGTTCTAAATCCTAATATTGCTAGAAGTCCCTCTCTTTTTGAAAAAAAAATGTAGAAGTCCTTCTGATCTTTTAATACAAGGTGTTTTCTTACTGCACTGAAAAATAAATAAATATGGAGGTCTACATAGCTTCTTCCCTTTGTACATTGATATCTGATATTTCCTGAAGGTGAGGGCTATCTCATTTCTGTACTGGCAAATCAATATCTCTCCTTCCTTCACTCTTTAATTTCTGTGGCTTTTTGGTTGACCTCTTATTTTTAGTCACAAAGGCTACAAATAGCAAAAGGTTGAGACAAATTTCGAAAAGACACCGCTATGCCTTGCGTTTGGGACCAGAGCCTGAAGCTTCTCTCTAACTCCTCTCTCTGCTGGCTCCTGGAGGAGCTGCTGGATCAATGCCCTCACTGCCAGGGCCATGACTTCCTTCTCTATTCTGGGCTTTGAAAGCTCTGAGGGGAATGTGAACAGACTGCCAAAATTCCCTGCAGAGGCTGGGGTTACACATAAAGTGGCTTCACAGTTTTAGTTCTCTTCCCAGCATGTGCTACATCCTGGTGGATTTGTGACATCTCCTGCCAGATCAGCATTCACACTCCTTTCCATTTTCTGGGAAGCACCAACCTGTGAGCCTCATGGCTGTGCCTGGGAACATCACGGAGCACATCCACCTAGAAGCTCTGCTAAGACACATGGGGAACAGGGAGGTGATTCAGGGCAGCCAGCTGGTTTCTTGTTGAAAATTTCAATGAAAGGTGTTTTCAATTACCATCTGTATGGCAGATTGTCTTTTGTCAAGTGGGCAGTTTGCCTTCCCTCTGTCTTTGAGTGATCACATTCACACCTCCCCTGGGAGGGGGCATCTGCTGATAACAGGCTATTGTATGTCACTGCATGACTGATAAGAACTATAATATCCCATTGTGAGATGCTCTGCCCAGAGGGAGGAGCCAAGCATTGCTACCCAGATATAATCCAGAGGTTTTTGAGACACCAGCATGGCTTCTCCACTGGATTCCCCAGAGGAACAGCAGCTGTCTCTTCTTCCACTGGATCTTTGGAGGAAGCATACAACCTTCTCTACAGGACCCCCTTGCTTCAACAGAACCACACCTGACACTCCAGGAGGACTGCAGCCACATTTCCAATTGGACTGCTACCAACACCCTGACCCACAGGGTGTCAGGTTGGGTTCTGACTCTGTCAGTGTTGTTCTAGTGTACTGCATTCTTTATTTTAGCCTTTTTTTTTTCTTCCCTATTAAAGAACTGTTATTTCCTACTCCCATATTTTTGCCTGAGAGCCCCTTAATTTAAAATTTATAGCAATTCAGAGGAGTGGGGAGGGTTTACATTCTCCATTTCAGGGGAGGCTCCTGCCTTCCTTAGCAGACTCCTGTCTTTCCAAACCAAGACATTTCTCCAAGGGCAAGCCTTGCCTGACCAGCCTAATGGCCTTCAGTGACAGAGTGGCTTACTCAGTGGGCAAGGGCTACAGATATCACACATCTGCACTGCTCTATGGCCCTTTATACGGTCCCCCTCAATCTGATCCTTCTGACCAAAGGTAAGGAGAGACAGGGATTTGATGGATGAATGAGGAATTGGCTAGATGCTCACATTCAAAGGGAATTGGTCAAACATCTTGGTCGCCAGAGTTTCTTCCTGCAGTATTCCTCTGTTTTTCCATATCTGTGTAAGAAATGTGTACCATGACTTCATGTTTTTCTACCCAGCAAACGGAAACAACTTCAGGTCACAGGAAGTAGTCCTTTGACTACCATAATCCACTATATATGTGGCAACACCTTGACCCCTTCTCATAACTTATTGGATAAAAAGAAATTCTTTTTGCCTCCAGTCATCCTGAAAATGCCAGTCTTTTTGCAGGTGCAGCGGCTTTTCAAATTGTAATCACAACATTTACAGAGGAAGCTGCCACAGCCCCTCATTCATTTATATTTTTGCCTTCTGCCCTTTTCCCACTCCATTTCCATGAATTCCTCTTCCCTCTTCCTGTTTTTCTCTCCAAATGACACCAGTCATCTCTCTGTGCCTTATTATGCTCAAGCTACAACTGTTGCAAAAGCTTTTTCCCCTTGTATCTCCTACCATCTGGAACAGTCCTCTTTTCCTGTTGTTTCTTTCTGCCTCACCACTTCTCCATTTATTTTCAAATCTCATCTGAAAACATCTCTGCTCCCATGCCTGTGCCTCCTAATTTCTCTCTCCCTCTGCTATTATGTATTATTTAACTTTGATAAGTACCTTGGGATACCATTTGTGTGAAACAAATTTTACTAAATAAAGCTGTAGTCTACAATCAGCAGAGCTTACCCAAATTATTTGCTTTTCCACTTGGTCTTCAGTAAACAGTAGATCTCCCCATGATGACAACAAACAGCATTATGCTGATAACCACCTAGTAATTGGAAAGAGGAGAGATGCAGAGCTATCTTCCAGGTTTGTGAAGAGCAGAGATGCTGCTCTCTGACAGAGCCCTTGCGGTGGCCCACAACTCAGCAGGAGGAGTAGGAGCAACCCCTGGGATTCCTGGGGGAAGGCAAGAGAGCAGTGCAAAATGTTGTGAGATTGCAAAGCTTATTAATTATCAAGACTCACTGATTAGCTCTGCTTTCCTCAGATCTCATGCACACGTGTAAATACCCAAGGCAGACACCTGGCACGAGGTGCAGATCTAAGACACAAACGGCTGCAACAAAATTATCTGAGCATTGCTGCAAATCAGCTCAAGGGAAGCCAACTGAGGGAAAAAAGCAGAGCTATCACCTGCTCAGCTCAGAATTGCAGAGCCTGGAGAGGTGCACAAAGGCAAGTTTGATGTAATTATGTGGATGATGGGGATCATTCCTTTCTGTGTATTGGCTCTCCTCATCTGCTTTCCTTTAGCTGTGAACTGTTAAAACAACCAGAAGGATAATAATGATGATGATGATGATGACGATGATGACAACAACAACAATAACAATAATAACAATAATAATAATAATAAAAATAATAAAACATATATTTTGGGATACGCAGAAACTTCATGAGACAGATGTTATTTGTCAGTGGCTTTCTCTCACCTGCCCTGGATCCTGAAGGAATGTCTCCTGCATCCCTTGTGTTCTGCACCCACTGTGGCTTACTGATTCAGTAAAAGATAGCCTACCCAGGGGATCTGCAGAGCAAGACATTCATATAAACTGATTAGAAACTACATCTAAATAATAACAACTCCGTTGAGAAAAAAAAAAGTTCCTGAAAAAATGAAGAGTAAAAGAGGCTAAATTTATTGAATAAATAATTCACTATGAATTATTCACTCAGCTTTACCACATAGAGCTATTAAATTAAAATATTCCCCAATTTAACATATAATGCAAACCAATAACAAATAAAGTCAGCAGTGGAGGAATGTTCTCCAGCAGTGGAAGACTGCTATGTAGTTTAGCCACACAAGGATGGCCATTTAATATGCAAACATGTGAAGCCTAATTCATTTCAAAACAGGAAATGAAATCTTGCAATTTCAATGAGTATCAATACAGAGAGGTTCTGGTCATTTCCTGCACTTCATGTCACCATATTCCAATTTATTGCTTTCACTTTGTTTCAGAATTATTTTTTTTAAATTGCATTTCATTCCTTCAATTTATTCTCCAGCCTCTTTGTTTCACTTGGTTTCCAGATTTCACAATTTCAATGATGTGGTGGTTTGACCAGGAAGAAGTGGGAATTCTGGGATGTTGTGGTCAAACCAATGGGTGCTTGGATTTTGATATTGGCACCTGGTGTAGCCAGTGGGTTTTAGGACACACCTCCGAGAACACACAGGGGTTAAAAGCAGAGCTTCAGCCCTGGGAGGCTCTCTTGGGACTTCGAGGGATTTGGAGGTCAGATCTCTCCCCCGTCCAGCCGCTGCTGCTGGGCGGGGGAGGGGCAGCCATGTGGTAGGCCTGGGCCTGGACAGAGATGGGGGTGAGGAGGCCTTGGAGGATGGAAGGGTGGAGAGCAACAAGAGACATCGGGCAGCCATTCCCCCTCCTTTGGAGACAGAGAGAGAGAGAGAGTGCAGCCTGTGTCCTTATCTTGAAACTTAGTAAATATGAGCGGGCAGCAGGCAGCCCGGCTGAGGAGATGGGGGAGAGGGGGTGCAGCCAGGAGTCCAGCTGCCTGGAGGAGTTTTTAACCCCTTTTGGACAATGAAAACCTTACAGAACATTAACACCTCCTAGACAAGTGATAAGAGTGGAGGAGGATGAAGGAAATGAACGAGTGATGGAGGTCTGGACCAGAGAGAGAGAGAGTGAGAGATGTTGAAAGAATGGAGAAGATGGAGTGGCATTTTATGCTGGACTCTTTTGTGTAGCCATGGACAGAGCCATGTTTCCGTGTGATACAGAGACTGAGTCCAGGGGGAGAAATGTCCCAGTGCCAAAGATTCAGTGTGGGTACCCCTCGGCCCCAGGGGGTATATAAAAGATGGGGGGGACAGATGTCCCAAAGGTGGGAAGGTGAGATACTGTGCTTTTCTGGAACTGGACAAGGCATCCTTAAAAAGACAACCCTGGAAGCAGCCCTGATCCCTGTTCGGTGGTGAGAGCACCGGAACAAGGACGGAAAAGGCCACCACGACACATGGAAGGACTCCCTCTCCTCTTGAGGAATTGAAAGTTTGAGCAATCTAAAGGGTGGTGCTGGACCCAGAACTGGTGATTTTGGAGGATGTATTGTATTGGGAATTTAGGGGGGAGGAGGAGGAGAGTGTTTTTTGTGAGGTTTTCATTTTCCTCGTGTTTTTTTTTTTTCTTCTTCTTTTGTGTGTAGTTTAGTAATTGTTTGTGTGTAGCTTAGTTAATAAACTTTTTCTTTATGTTTAAGTTGGAGACTGCTTTGCTTACTCCTGGTCACATCTCACAGCAGACACCGGGGAGAAGGTGTACTCATGGGGGCTCTGGCTTTGCCAGGCCCAAACCATAACAAATGAGTATAATTTTTGCAAGTTTCAGTCCTTGTCACTGCACCTGATGTCATCCCAATCCATTTCATTCTATTCACTCCACTTGCAAATTTCCTCTTTTTTTTAGATTGCATTTTTATTTTGTCATAGCTCCTTTCTAGAGTGTTTATTACACTTTGTTTTCTGATTTCAAGATTTCATTTCCTTTCCTGAAATGAAATCTTGTGATTTCAATGAGGATCAATTCATCAAGGTTTGGTCCATCTCTCTGCACTTCATGTCATCCTATTCCATTTCATTATTTTCACTTCTATTTTACTATTTTTTCATTGCATTTAATTTAATCAATTTCTTCTCCTGTCCCTTCACTTTTTTTCCTGATCTCAAAATGTCAGTGAGTGTAATTTTGGCAAATTTCAGTCCTTGTCACTGCACTCTATGTAATCCAAATCCATTTCCTCGTATTCACTCCATTTCCAAATTTTCTCTTTTTTTTTTAATTGCATTTGATTTTATAATATCACCTTTCCAGAGTGTTTGTTTCTCTTTGTTCTCTGATTTCAAGATTTAATTTCCTTTCCTGAAATGAGGATCAATTGGGCAAGTTTTGGTCCATTTCCCTGCACTTCACATCATCCCTTTCGCTTTTCTTGTTTTCACTTAGTTCCATAATTTTCACTTTTTTTTCCCCCTAACATTTCATTTCTTCAATTTCTTCTCCTGTCTCTTTGTTTACCTTTCTTCCCTGATTCTGGGATTTCAATGGGAATAATTTTGACAAGTTTCAGTCCTTTTCACTGCACTTCATTTCATCTCAGTACATTTTGTTGCAGTCACTCCATTTCCAGAATTTATTTTCAATTGTATTTGATTTTCTCATATCTCCTTTCCAGAGTGTTTGTTAGATTTCCTTCTCCTATTTCAATATTTGATTTCCCGTCATGAAAGGAAATTCTCCACAGACAGAACCCTAGCCCCTAACCGTAAAAAGGCATCATTGGTGGTGGTGGCTGGGAGTGCCTCTAGGGGCGGCGTGTGGGGTGACGTGAGGGGAGGGGACAGTCTGAGGAGGGGGTGGCAGTGGGAGGAGGTTGGTGCTCCATGACCTGTGAGCCTTGACCCCTGACCCTCTATCAGTGAAACAGCAGCTCTGCAAGCCTGACCCTGTAACCCTGAATGGCATCACTAGTGTGGGGCTGAGGGTGGGCTGAGGGCAGCCTGAGGGAGGGTCCGTGCCAGGGGATGGTGTGAGTGGAGGAGGCTCGTTCCAGGAGTCTGAGGATGAGGGCTGGCAGCGTGAGGAGGGTGGTACTGTTAACCCTTGACCCTTGAGCTGTGATCCTTGGCACATGACCTTGACCCAGGCCTTTGACCCCCGGCCTTGGACCACAGACCCTGGACCCCAATGTCTGACCACCTGACCTTCAACCTTTGAACTGTGACCCTTTGACCTTGTGAGCCAGTGACCTTGGACACAGAAACTTCACCTCTGATGTCTGACCCTTTGACCTCTGACTTCTTGAGATTTAATATCATGGCCTTTGATCTCATGACTTCTGACCCTGTGACCTTTGATTTCCTGACCTTTGACCTCCTGACCTTTGCCCTTTGACCCCTGACCTACCAGTGACCTTTGACCTAATTGAGGTAATTTCGGCTTACTTGAGGTCTTTGGAGTCCTTGGTAAGGGTTCCTTGAGGTAATTTTTTATCTTTGACCAATGACCTTTGACTTTTGATTATTGACCTATGAGCCATGAACTCTGACCCTTGACCTTTGACCCTTGATCCATGCTGTTTGACCTCTGACCAAAATTTGACATTTTTTATTTAATAAAAGAGGAAGGAGAAGGAGGAGAGGGAGGGAGGGAGGGGGGGGAAGGAAGGAAAGAAGTGTCTGAAGGAAGGAAGTGTCAGAAGGAAGTGTCGGAAGGAAGGAAGTGTTGGAAGGAAGGAAGTGTCGGAAGGAAGTGTCGGAAGTGTCGGAAGGAAGTGTCGGAAGGAAGTGTCGGAAGGAAGTGTCGGAAGGAAGTGTCGGAAGGAAGTGTCGGAAGGAAGGAAGGAAGTGTCGGAAGGAAGTGTCGGAAGGAAGTGTCGGAAGGAAGTGTCGGAAGGAAGTGTCGGAAGGAAGGAAGGAAGGAAGGAAGGAAGGAAGGAAGGAAGGAAGGAAGGAAGGAAGGAAGGAAGGAAGGAAGGAAGGAAGGAAGGAAGGAAGGAAGGAAGGAAGGAAGGAAGGAAGGAAGGAAGGAAGGAAGGAAGGAAGGAAGGAAGGAAGGAAGTGTCGGAAGGAAGGAAGGAAGGAAGGAAGGAAGGAAGGAAGGAAGGAAGGAAGGAAGGAAGGAAGGAAGGAAGGAAGGAAGGAAGGAAGGAAGGAAGGAAGGAAGGAAGGAAGGAAGGAAGGAAGGAAGGAAGGAAGGAAGGAAGGAAGGAAGGAAGGAAGGAAGGAAAGGTCAGGGGACAGGGAGAGAGTGACATGGCTTAGGTAGAAACATATCGCCCTTCTGAGGGTCCCAACAACATCTCATTGCTCTCCTCCATCTGGTCTTCTGCGTGGTGAGGGTCCTCACCACTGTGGCCATGCCAAAAAGCATCGAATCCAGTGTATAATTACACGTTTTGGGCAGGTGAGAGAGGCCCAGATGCCTCCCTTGCGGGGGGCCAGTTTGACCCTGTCCCTTGCAGCACTGTGGGTCTGTTGCATCGTGCTGCAGTGCTCTGCTGCAGGGTCTGGGGGCCCCTTTGGGGAAGGCCTTTGGTGGGCCATGACACCTCTCTGTCCTTCATGTGAATGCAGCTTCTCCTGGGGGGAAGAGGCCCCACAACTGAGCTGGACTGCACAGCAGAGGATGGACTGCCTCTCACCAGAGGATCTTCCACCCAAAGCCTCTCTCCCTTGCACCCTTTGGTGGAGGAGTGCTGTGATGGCCTTGGCATGCAGCTGCAGTGTGCCTGGAGCTCTAGGATTTCTGGTCTTCTCAATCCTAACCCTAAGCATAACCCTAATCCTAAGCGGAGCAGTAAAATCAGCTTTTTGCTAAGATGGCCAGTACATGGATTGTGCCAAGAGGAAAGGTGGGGAGGAAGCAATAATTGGGCAGTGGGTGTTCTTTTTTTCTAAATGAAATGGACTGAAATCTACTAAAATTATATTCACTGGAATCTCAAAATCAGGGAACAAAGTGAAACGAAGAGACAGGCAAAAAAATTATTAAGTGTAATTGCAAAAAATATAGGAAAAATTAGAAAATTCTGCAACAAAGTGAAAGCAATAAAATGGCATGGGTTGACATGAAGCGCAGGGAAATGGACCAAAACTTGCCAAATTGGTACTCATTGAAATCACAAGATTTCACTTCCATTCATGAAATGAAGGATTTGCTTTCATGAAAGGAAATGAAATCTTGAAATCAGAGAACAGTATCAGTTTGAGACAAGGTTAGGTCAGGCATAGACAAGGTTTGGTCTATTTCCCTGCACTTCATATAATTCCATGCCATTTTATTGTTTTCACTTCGTTTCAGAAGTGGGTTTTTTTAATCACATTTTATTTCATCAATTTCTCGTCCTGTCTCTCCATTTTACTTCATTCCCTGATTTCAAGATTTCAGTGAGTATAATTTTGGTCCTTTTCACTTCACCTCATTTCATCCCAATCCATGTCGTTGCAGTCACTACATTTCCCAAGTTTTTATTTCTTTCCCCCTGCATTTAATTTCATCATGTCTCCTTTCCAGAGTGTTTGTTAGACTTTTTTCTCCGATTTCAACATTTCATTTCTTTTCATAAGAGGAACCTATTTACAAGCATCAGCCATTCAAAGTACTGCAACTTACATAGAGATAGTGCAGTTACTTTTCACTGTATCAAAAATGTATTTGTTTTGGTCTGGCATGTTGTCCACTGCTTGCCTTCAATTCACCCTGCCAGATACACAGAATCAACTCTTCCATCCATCTAATCAGCAATGAATCTCCTCCATACTACAGGGGAGCCTACATGTCACCCCAGGTTTCACCTTCAGTTTTAGATGACAGAAGATGGTCTGACCAAAAAGGGCCATGAGATAGGTAAAATGTAGACCTTCTAGGCCGAGGCTTTGACATACTTTTATTGAACTCTTACAGTGGCATTGACTTGTTTCAAAGTAAATTCCCTTCAGCTAGCTTTAAAGCTTGTTTAAAATAGTCTGTCTTTGGGCAGCCAGTGGCCTTCAGTCCCATCACCTCCTTGACCCCAAGCATGGCAGATGAGCAGTTGGGTGACCTGTGGGCTGCCCTCCTTTAGTCCAGTTCTACCAGATGAAAAACATTATTGTTCAGAGCGAAAACCAAAGCAGTTCCTAAATAAAACTAACTTGACCATCTTTTGTTTTGTGTTCTGGAATATAGAGATGATGTGAGAGTGAGGAGAGCTGTTCTGGAGCAGCCAGGTTAGCAGATCTTCATACTCAAACTGTGGTGTTCCCCACTTAGCTTGGTTTCACTGTATCCCGAGCTAACAAATGCCAATCCTGAAGAAATTTATTCCCTATAAAAATTTCAGCCTTCAGCTTCTAAGTTTATTTAGCTCAAGATGTGGTAATTGTCAGCTCATAAACAGAAGTATACCCTCCAGTACCAATCTACTTAATAGAAGTTTATTGGATAACATTGACCATAATGATAACTAAAACAGATATACAGCCCCATTAAATGAGGTTTAGTTTTCAACAGCCACGACTCTGTCTAGCAGCTTTAGTCTAAGTTTTATCCCCCCTGTTCAGTACTTTACAGTCTTTTGTTCTTTCCTGCTTTTTCTCCAGATTCTGGTGCTTTCTGTGTTGATGTTACAACAGCACTTCAGCTATCTGGAAATACGGCACTAATAAAAAGTGCCTTGAATAAAGGGAACATAAGGTCTCACATCATCATTCTGGTTTCTTGCCTTGATCTCTCTGAGCACTTCACATTCCCCTTGCTGGGTATGCTTTTGCTTAGCAATCATCTTTCTCTTCAGAAATAAAAAAAAACTTTTCTTGTTGATAGACACAAAAAGTTATAACTATAAAAGTCAGTTTGGACCACCTACTCTTAAAGAGAGCATCAAAGCAGTGACAAGGGAAATAGAGCTGGGGAACAAAGATCTGTTCCTTGTTAGTGCAGCTTTGTTTGAAACCAGAGTAACTAGGTGCCTAAATACTTCTGAGGATTGCAGCCTTAGTTGTTTTCCACTCAGCTCCTCATTTTTAAAACACAAATTATTTCCCCACTTCTGTAAGAGGATTTTGAGGATAAATACATTGAGATCATGAGATATTTGGATATCACAGTTAAGAGGGTCAAGTGATTGCTCTGTGTGTTTTCTTTGTTTTCTTATACTGTTTTTGGGTTTTTTCAGTGGTTGATACCATATCTTCAGCCAAGCTATGCTAAGGGAAAATATATTTATATGAAAGCTTCATCCTCATTTTTTCATTGCTGTTTCGCAACTAAAAATACATTTTTGAATCCAATAGTGTTCCCACTATTGTACCCAGATGCTTTCCTAAGTTGTACGGGTAACCACTTCTGTCCTAAATTTCATCAGTTCTCATTAACATCTTGTGACAATGAGATCTGTCAATCACTTTGGTTTTTTTGCAGAAAAAAGATCTGGGCTTTAGCAGTTTTACATATTTTACCTTCCATATTTGCAAACTATCCTTTTATCTTTGTACACAGACCTACCTTCATATCTTCTTTAATTGGCATCTTGGTATTTTCTTTAATCTAGTCCAATCCACTTTGTGAAAACAACCTTTCCTTTGTTTAACTTACATTTGCTTGTCTAATTTTATTTACAAATATGGTGTTACCATGACTTCTGCACAAAGCTCTATTTTTATTCTGTATACTCTGAGGAACTCTAGTCTTCCACTTGCTCATAAACACCATTAGTTTCTGAGACAAGAAATTCCTCAGGTCTCAATACATCATTTTAGACAGAGCTACTGGAACTAAACCACCTCCAGCCAGGATACACCATGTGTGCAAAGAGCACTGTAATAGCTCCAGTACCTTCCTAGCCCATGCTTCACACCCCCTCGTGTCCAGCTCAGCTTTTATAAATCACTGCTCTGTGAGGAACAGGATCCTTCACTGGATCATCCACACATACACTTAAATGCTCTCAGTTAGCTGGTTCTACTTTATGTATCCAGCAACCTCTTCTGACTACCAGTGGGTTATCTGGCTCTAATGCTGAGTGAACATACCCTCTCCTCTGCAGTTTCCATCTGCATCAGGGAAGGGTGAGCAGGAGATCCTTGCTCAGAATGCACATGTGTTCTTTTCTCCTTCTGCAGAATTTTGGTAAGAGGCAGTCACTGCTGGAGATTGTCAACTGTATATTTTGGAGCCAGAAATTCAACTAGTTCCATTGTTTGCACTAAGACCACCAAAGCAAAAAAAAAAAAAAAAAAAAACCAAAAAAAAAACCAACAAACCAAAACCACCCAACAACACAAACCTGAGCTTCTGCTCAAAAGGAGCATTAACAGTCAAAAAATAGAGTTCATTAAAGTGAAGTAATATCCTAAATAAAGCTAATGTACTCTCTCCTGTTCCAATAAGCTTCATGAATAATGGATAAACAAAGCTTCATCTGCTTTAATTAATCTGGTTTCAACATTAATTTGACCCAACACAAAATTAGCAGTCAATTTGGAGCTTTGGTTAGTGAACAGGTTCAGGTTATATAAAGAGAGTGTGTTAGCAGAAAGTGTGTGAACAGCAAAGGGCAGTATTTTATTCCCTGGAGTAAAAGCCCTGGTTAATTAATACACAACTAAGGTGGGGAATGCATTTCCCTTGCCAAAAGCTAACTTTACTCTGAGGCTTTATTTGCAAATTCAGACTGGCACAGATCTTCTTGCCAGTTCCAGAAAACTCCTGAATTTCCTTTAACGAGGAGAGACTTGCACTGATGCAGAAGTGATGCTGCTGCCTTTTTTAACACAGTCCCTTCTTCTGCCATCAGAGAATGTGGCTTGGATCAGCCTTGGAGCTCTGCTCAGTCTCCACACCACTCAGCAAGATTCCTGTGGCTGTCCTCCCCAGCAGCTGGGGGATGCTCTGGCAGAAAGATGGCTCAGCTTTTTCCCCAGCAGTGTTTGTGGCATGGATGATTTAAGACTCTAAATCCCCTAATTTTTTTCATGTGTTTAAAGGATTCCCCAACCAAAGAGGACTCACAGTTTGCATTTAGATTAGCTTTGCCACACAACACATGTATAGAACTGTTTCTGTAGAATAAGATTCTGTAGAATTAGGAGTTAGAAAAATTAATTTCTACCTGCTGGTGTCATGTTCCAACTGTCAGGTGTGAAGTTCTGTTTTGTTTCGTGGTTTTATGCAGAGTAACAGTTACTATTTGAGCTGTTGCTGTATGGTGTCCTTGAGGTAAAGGGACTGATTTTATCCTTTACATGCCTTCTTCATGCAGTCAATCTCAATCTTTGACAATAAAGTCTGGAGAAAAACTGAAATTCAAAGAAATTAACTGCTTTAGATTATTGGTGGCATAAGTAATCACATATAAATTACTTGCTATTGCAGATCTAAAATAAATACTTGAAGGTGATGAGCCCTTGTTTACACTGATGCTTTTGGGAAAGAATTTAAATGAGTGAAATAGTATTATACTGGGATCAGAGGAGTGCAGTAATAAGTTCATGCTTCTTCAAAATTATTTTTCTGTAATAGCATATGATTGTCTTATAAGGAAATAAAAGAGAAAATTTTCAATTTTTAAGAATAATTGTCACACAGTGTCACGTTTTACACATGACCCTTCTTGGTTCAAGTGCAGCAGGGGATGACAGTGCAGAACAGAGCAACAGCATTGCAATCTGAAGAGGTGTCTAGCTCCAGAGCTCCTCAAAAGTCCTATAATGGGCAATTCCATAAGCCTTGCTGTCAACTCAGCTAAGCAGCCTTGAACCACTGTCTCATAGATGGGGAGGTTGAACTTATAACTAGATTTTGCTGAAAACATATCATGAAGAAAAATAAATCACCTGCAAGAGACCTTGTTCTTGGTGGAAACATCCTGAATGCATTTGAAGCAGTGTCTGAGCCTCAGTTGGGCTTGCTGGATGAAGAAAAAAGCAATAGGACTGAAGGAAAGCTATTAAACCGTGCAAGGTGACAATGTTTAAGGGATCCATTTCCCTCTTGATTCATTGCTGCCTCCAAAAAGATGAGACTGAAAGGAAAAGAAAAACTGATAGTTTCCCCTCCACAGATATATGGAGCAGAAGATGTGCAATTCTGACATGCTACTCTACACACACACACACACACACACACATGTATTTGCTTCTGGTAGAAATGATACTCTGCACTACATAATGCTTGCTTGCTTGCTGATTTGTGTGTTTCCAGCTGGTCCCTGCAGATCTTCCACCTGAAGAGCAGGTCTACCATGTGCATGAGTATGGCTGAGGGGCACAGGGAATATTGGGAAGGAAAGAGGAGAAGTTAGAAAGGATTCTTTTCTGAACATCAGGTTGTATATGGGGAGAGCCAGCTCCCAGTAAGTGTAAATTAAATGGGCTGCTCTGTCTTACCACAGCAATCAGAAGGCTATTGCAATAGCCAATGATCAGCAAGGCACAGAGGAGCTGTATTCCTGTATCTAATGGAAAGCAGCATCATGCCTCTTATCCCAGATCTGTCCCACAAAAGTATCCCCCTTCCCTGGAGAAAAACCAGCACAGCAAATGAAACAATGTGAGTAAGTGCTTGGAGGGGCTATTTTGCAATGATGGCCTTATGCAAAATATCCTTCAGCCTTACTTAGAAAATGTCCAAGATTCACATGACACCAGTCAGACAGGATTTAACCCTATTGACAGAAACCACCCATGTCTTCTCCTAAGAAGGAGAAGGTAATGGTATATCTAAGGTTTCAGCTGGTGTTTGCTGATGGTCTCACCAGGCCTTGTCTAAAGAGATCTTCAGGGCCTGTTCAGTCTACCCTTGTTTAATAATGTACAATCTTTAGCCTTTTGTTAGAAAGCTGTGGGGCCAATGCTCCATCCTGGACTTCCTTGGAGCTCACAGAGTTCAGTAAACAATCACGTAGGAATACTTTCAAAACTTCTACTTTTCCTTGGAGTTAGTGTCAAGGGTAAAGGAGGAGATTGTATTGATCTATTATTTGAGAGGTTTGGAGCTACCTGGAAAAATCAACAACCTTTTCCAAAGACCCAAATACTTTCAAATCTGCATACTCATGATGAGTTCCCTGTAAACACCTCTCTTTCAAACAGGTAGTTTTTATCCATTTTTGATGATTTATTCAAACTGTGGCTCACTTGAGACTTTATTACTGTGACATTCGACTTCTTCACCTCGTCATTATCCCCAAGAAGTAATCATTAATGATTATTTACACTAGTCAGATTGCCTTTCTTTCTAAGTGCCTCATTGGAAGCTTTCAGTCTCCTGAACAAGGTGATAACATCAGATGATCCCTTGCCATGGTCTGTGTGCAGGGTTAGCCTGCAGCTAATAAAAGATAAGCTGAGCTTTGCCTCAGTATGTGAAGGCTGAGAGATCACACATTAATTCACATTTGCCACAGGGCAGGACTATGCATGAACAATTGCCTTGACTCAGCTAGTGAGCCCCACGGCCACATTTAAAAATTTAGAAAAGGACCACAGCACATTCAGAAAAGGCACTTGCTGTAAGCCTCCCCAGACAGATCCCCTTATCTTGTGTTTCAGACCTCAATCATGTATAACTGTCCTAAATCTTTGTTATTCGCTTACCTGTGCCTAATTTGTACCTCTGTGTCAGAATCTTCCTCTGGGTGTTTGTGCTTTTTGCCAGTCTGTTAAGGGCACTCCCTCTAAATGCATCTGAATGAATTGGAAGCAGTCTTTGGTGGGTTTATTTTAGGATAATCCTTCTCCTTATGGCAAGTGTGGTTTCTCCTACGCTTATCAAAATTTTTTTTGCAAATGTTAAATAGCACTGATATGAACTCTATACATGAGGTAAAACTCACAAGAAAGGAAGCAGTCTTAGGGTTTGAGGTGATATGGTTTTTCTGGGGACATTTTGGGTAGATAAGGAAAAAGGGCTGGGGTAAAGGGCTAGGTTTAAAGAACTAGGCCAAGGCTTTTTAGTGCCAAGGGGGACATTCCACTTCATGCTCCACAGACAAGGAGGGTTCTGTTGAGGGAGTCACTCAAATCGTTCAGAAACTCCAGAATGGACTGTAGAAAAAAATTCCCGACATTCTATCAACCAAAACTGATAACTTTGTTACGCTTTTTATTAGCCTGTTTAAGCAGAAGAATCCCATGAAAGTGAGGTGGCGAAGCAATAAAGATGCAGAAAAGCTAGGTAAATAGGAAACAGAAAACTGAAATGCACAAAAGGTTAGCGCATTAGATGAGGTATTATGCATCATTTTTCCTTTTACCACACTTAAGGACATGTCAAATGTTTCTGCAGTTCTGCAGACACCTCCAGCTGAACAGTCTGGCAACTTCTCCTTGTCTAGGACAGACAAAGTTTCAAAAGTAGTATGTTCTTGGACTTATGCCACCTTACTCTGATTCCTCCTGGGAGAACAAAGCAGGTGACTGACAAGGATGATAAGACCTTGATATTAAATTCTTGCAATTTCCAGACTTTTCCTAATACTGCACTGGGTTTGCTCTCCTATTGAGCTTCTGTGTCAGTCTCTGGGTCTTAACACTGTTACCAATAATTTGCTTTTTGAATTTTTTGATGCTAACATTGAGATGAAAGTCACAGAATAACATCTAGTCCTAACTGGTGAAGATGGGGGAAGATCTGTACATGCTAATACATCAGCAGAGCCAGTGCATTGTATCTCTGGGCAAAAACCTCCAGCAAATGAACAGCTCTTATGCTCTGCTGAATTACATCAGCAATGCTTTCTTGTTCATGACCTGAAAATTTCTCCCAGCATAGAAATAAGGACAAAATTAGAATGCCACATGCAGTTGTTTAGGCATTCACTTATTGTAGTTAATGCAGTTGTTATTAATGGACATTTCCCAGGATGTCCTAATATACATCTCCCATTCTGTAGCTTGTTATGCTTGAATGTGGTGTTATTTCAGATCCGAGGCCTGAAGCCCATAACCTGTAATAAAGTGTCACCCACTGTATTCCTCTGGGCCTAGCACTATAATGTTTGGTTTAGGACTGAAGATGTTAAGATTTTTCTCCTCACTAGCTCCTGTTGACTGCAATTTCTGTGATTCTCTCCTTATTTCTCCTGCTTGGTATTGTCTTATGAATCCATGTGTACTGAGTCTGGCGGGGAGTGGGTAAAATTTCTTCATAGCAGGCTGTGCAGTGCTGAGTTTTGGATTTGTGATCAAAAACTTGCTGATAACACACCAGCCTTCAGCTATTTTTGCAGTGCTTGTGCAGTGACAAGAATGCATCTTTTACCCACTCTGCCTCCAAAGACTTTGGAGAGTAGGCTGGGTAGTTAATAAATTGTGGGGGGACACAGGCAGGACATCTGACCAAGACTGAATAAGGAGATGCTCCATGCAACATCATGCCATACTCAGCAATCAAAACTCAAGGAGAGGAGGAAGAAAAGGAAAATACTTTTATTTGCCTATTTGGAGGCACTTGTCCTCGAAAACAACCACTGGCATTCAAAGTCCCTGCTTTCCAGGAGGCAGCTGAACATCTGGCTGCTGCTGAGAGAGAAGCGGTGCACAAATTCCTCCTCTGCTTTGCTGGCACACGCAACTTTGCTTCACCTACCAGACTATTTTTATCTTGATCCACAAGTCTTCCCGGCTCCTTTCTATCTTCTCTCCATCCCACAGAAGACAGGAGGGAGGGAGTGGCTGTAGCAGCTTGGCTGCTGCCCAGAGTCCACCCACATCCCATGCCAATACCACGTTTCCACAGGAAACAGCAAATTAGTTGCTCAAAGGCCACTGCCCACTGTTGATTGCAGTAAGTTGTCACAAGTTCAAGCTGATATGGCCATCCCTTGATCTCCCTTTGTGTTTTACACCTAAGATGATTTTTATTTCACATTTATGTGTCCTGTCAGGTGCATGAATCCATGACTAACGAACACAGGGGGGAGTTCAAGCTCCTAGAATTATTTAAAAGAAGAGTTTTACTTCTGTTAAACCAAATATCTATTAATGGGTACAACCTGATTCTGGTAGTCCAAACCATCTACTCCTAAATGTTTCTCATATTTAACTGACACTGACCATGTCAATTGCTTTTAGTCACTGCTGACACCAGGTTTTACTGATAGTTGTTGTGAAACAGTTGATGAAGAACATGTGACAATTCTTGAGGTTCTACTATGCTGATGTTTTTGATGCATTATCCCAAGTGCTTAGCATGGTCAAATGATCAGCAAAATTCAAATGCAATGATTTTCCTTTCTCTGAACTGGCAGTACCCACACAAAAATTCAAGCAAGGGAATGAATGAATGAATGAATGAATGAATGAATGAATGAATGAATGAATGAATGAATGAATGAATGAATGAATGAATGAGTGAAATACCATACTGAGGGCTTAGAAAAGAAGCTCTTCCCTTTTAATATCAAAGCTGGAATTTAGCAAGTTGATTACATGCTTCAGCCTTTTCAATTTTGAGTATGTATTAACTAAAGCCATTTCCTTGGAGGGCCCTGGAAGCCAGTGCATGGGACACTGACTTTTTCTCTGTAAATGGCCATGAATCCCTCTCTTAGGGACATTATCTTTCCTGGTCTCCTCAACCAGCTGCACACGCCCCAGGTTTTCTGCATAATTTGATATTTTGACTAAACCAAAAAAGCATGTTTGCAACTGCCTGTGATAAAAACTACACCACAGTAAACCCAACTACAATTATCCTTGGTCTACTGATGTCCCTCCATTTTTCTGGGGCCATTGTGGTTGCTTTTTAAGTGTGGGGTCAATCACCATCTTCAGTGCTATGTGAAAACACACCTTCCCTGTGTGTTTGCAGATGGATGATTGCTTCTGTTCCAGTGGGTCCTAATGATTTCCACCATGGACAGTGTCTTTGTTATAGAGGTGCTACATGAAGCAGATGTGTATTTGTGACCTGGATAACTCCTCCATCCTTTGAGGTCAGAGTCCAAGAGAAGCTTTGGTTATTCTAGAGGCATTTCAGTCTCCTAAGCATGAAAGGGTACATAAGGCCTTCCCAGGCTATAAGCTTCAAAGTTCTCTTCCCAAGAGAGACCATGAACAATTTCAGAACTGTTATCTTGGTGCTCACTGACCAAAATGGTTTCTTTGCTTATTTTCAAATACCTTGTTAGTTTGTTTTGTTTTGTTGTTTTATTTAGTGTGTTTTGTTTTCTTTTGGAGGTTTTCTTTGAACTGAGAGTAGGCAAGCTTGTTATTTTTCTGTTCACTTAACTTACCAAGATTAAGGCTTCCTCCTCTTCTGGCATCTACCCCATCATACATATGTGCTTAGCTCCACAAGTTTGTCCCTGCCTGCCTGCCTGCCTTCAATGAGTTTAGCACTGCAAACTGCTGGGTGGGAAGGCCAGGGTTTGTTTCAAGCTGCCTGGCACCAGCTTGGCAGGGCCAGGCTCCAGCTGGCTCTTGCAGTTACCCCCACTCTGTGTTTTGGAACATGAGAGCATCTGACAAACACCAATTACATCGAAGACAAATAGCCAGAGGCAGTGCTTTCTTTCGTGGTTCTTTCAGAGCAGATATAATAGGCTATCAGCTGGCAGCCTCTCTAGGAATTTTCCAAGGGGGCTTTACATTTTACTGTGATGACATTCGGGACACTTGAATGCAGGGATCTTCATTCATTTCATATCTCCTTGGGACACGTATTATGCTGTTTGGTGATAGATGAGTGAAACTACAGTGGCTAAAAAGGGAAGATTTCCCCTACAACTCTCTTTCTAAAATATGTCATTCTTAATAAGTAATACAGACGCATTGATCCTTTTGGAGCCTTGCTGCAGTACTAAAAATGTTTTGGATTGAATTTGTCTTCAGTGACTCATGGCTTGATTATTTCCTATTTTGCATATTTTCCAGACCTCACTGAGGAATTTCAAGCAATATAACCCACTGGGTGTTATGGACTTTCTCATAGGAGAGACAGAAAGTCATTTAGAAAAAGCTTTGGACAATATATCTCAAATGCAGAATTGTGACCAAGTTCCTAATTAGTCAAGTGGAATTTTGCCCAGAATGTATCTTTGTAAGAATCTATCCCAAAGAAGAGCAGAAATCTTTTAAATACAAAGCAGATGGATTTTATTAGACTATTAGAGGCACCCCTCCTATGAGGAAAGGCTGAGAGGGTTGGGGTTGTTCAGCCTGGAGAAGAGAAAACTTTGAGGAGATCTTATTATGACCTTCTAGTACTTGAAAGTGGCCTAAAAGAAAGATGGGGATAAACTTCCTAGGAAGACTATTGTGATAGGACAAGGGCTAATGGTTTTAAACTGAAGGAGAGTTATTTAGATTAGATATAGGAAAGAAGTGTAGGGTGGTAAAGCCCTGTCACAAGTTTCCCAGAGAGCTGGGAGATGTCTGTGGAAACATTCAGTCAGGTTGGATAGGGCTGAGTTACTTGATCTAGTTGAAGATATTCCTGCTCATTATAGGGGAGTTGATGGCCTTTCAAAGGTTTCTTCCAACTCAAACCATTATATGATTCATGAATCCCTATACCTTTTTGTTTGTTTGTTTGGTTGGTTGGTTGGTTGGTTTTTTGTTTGTTTTCCACTTGACTGTTTTCAATTTTTCTTGAGAGATATCTACCAAGTTTGGACTATTACATCTTCTTAAACAAGAGAAAACTGTTGTACGACTCTTACAGATATCAATTTCTCTTCTTAAATTTGTCCTTCAGCGAAAGCATTTTTTTTAGATTACTATTATTTTAATTCCAACCCTTGTTGTAGGAATTTTCCTCAAATAAATCTTTGTAGTCCAAGGCTTGTGCTCCTAGTCTGCTCTCTGGAGACTGTGTTTCCTAGTAACCAACATCCCTGTACTGGGAGATCATGCACATTTTTCACTATATCTTGAGAAGGGAAAAAAATCGGTTTTATTCAATAAATAGATTCTGACAGCAAAAGTGACCTAGGCATCAAATAAGCAAGCGAGGAAAAAGTGTGCATACTATTTCTATAAAGCCACAACAAGGAGGGTTACATGGGGTAGTTTGTTGAGGAAAAACTAAAAGAAATGTCAATTATGTATTGATAAATGTTATAACAGAGTAGTTTTCAAAAAGGACAAGATAGCAGGACTCTGGCTTACAACCAGAACACTGTTATAGTATCAGTAGAAACATATTGTTAAAGGCAATTTTGAAGGGAAATGTGAAATATACTTCAGAGGCAGAAGAAAACATTTCTTAAAGTCTGAGAGTTGTTTCTCCTCTCCACCCCCTAAATATTTCTGGAAGACAAAGAATGCAAATTTCAAAAGCAGTTTTACATTTGACGTAAGACATTGGCTCATGGCTTTCCTTTTTCATCTCTTGGGTGTTGTGCCTGTTTTGGTAAGCAGCTAGACATTCTGCTAAGAATTATAGACCCTATTCCTTCTGGTGGAAATAGAGGCATCTGTGTCTAGGTTTCCATGTTGGGACAAGATCTAGGATGATCATGCAAGAGTATTAAACCACTGCATTTACTCCAGCTTACGAGACTTAGCAGGCAATTTTGAGGTATGCCAAATCATTCACTATGCCCTCCACCAGAGTGTTCTGGTTTCAGCTCAGACAGAATTACTTTTCTTCCCAGTAGCTGTCACAGTTCTGTGTTTTGGATTTCAGATGAGAATAATGTTGCTAACACACCAATGTTTTAGCTGTTGCTAAGCAATATTTACTCTAACTCAAGGACTTTTCAGCTTCCAACACCACCTCACCAGTGAGTGGGCTGGAGCACACAAGAAGCTGGGAGGAGATGCAGCCAGCACAGTTGACCCTAACTGGCCCAAAAGATATTCCATACCCTATGACATCTTGCTCTGGATATAAGCTAAGGGGGAAGCTGGCTGGGGACTGATACTGAGGAACAGTCTGGGCATAGGTTAGTAGGTGGTGAATAATTGCATCATACATCACTTTTTTGTATTAAAAAATTACATATATATATATATACTAATTATTATTATTCTCATTGTCATCATCATCATAATTTCCTTTTTCACTCTATTAAGCTGCTTTTATTTCAACCCACAACTTTTACTTTTTCCCAGTTCTGTCCCTCATTCCACAGGGTTGGAACAGGGCATGAATAAGTGGCTGTGTGATGTTTAGCTGCCTGCCATGTTAAACCACAACACAGAAAAAGCCATGGAAGTGTAGGTTTTGGAAAGAGAACACCTCCATTGTTTGTTTTTACAATATCTAGTTGGACAGAACTGTAGCCACAACTTGAGCTCCTGCACTTATTATTATTTACAAACTCTGATAGTAGCAATGTCATTGTTGTTTACAATTCCTTTGACAGTCTACTTTAAATGTGGACCAATAAGTTTTGTTATAAAAGTTATATTTTAAAACATATTTTCCCTTTAAAACTGAAGTGTGAGTCTCTGCAATAAATGTACTTTTCAGTTTTTCAATTGTATTGCTCTTTATTATTGCTTGTACATATGTTAAAACTATGGTCGAAATGTGATCAGTAAATCTTACACTAAAGTCTCTTAAATTTGGAATTGTTTTCTAGCTATAAGGAATGACCCTTGAGAGGAGGAGAAGTTAAATTTAATCTACCTTTGGATAACATTCTACTGCTACATGTAATACAGATAGATCACCAAAAAAAACTGTGCGTGCTTTATACAGACAAAAAAAATCGTTTGCATCCAATTCAGTTAATTCTACAGCAGGGATTCTCAGTCTGTTTTTTATTATGTTCCTGTTTTGCAGATGGATGATTGCTTCTGTTCCAGTGGATCCTAATGACTTCCACCATAGACAATGTCTTTGTTATACAGGTGCTACATGAAGCAGATATATTTTTTTAAATGAGCTCTTTGAAGGCAGAAGCTGAATTCCAACTTGAATGCAGGGCTCTTCTGTCTTCAGCAAGGTAGGACCAGAACTATCTTGTAATCTAACTCACACTTGTCTACAACCAAACAAATGTGTCCTCACTTTCCCTTGCAGTTGGTAATAAGCAAAATGCAGGGATATTGGCAGTTCCACCTGCTCCCTCCAGGGCTTCCAAATGCTGTGCTGTAAGCTCCTCACCTAGATTGACTTCCCAGTTTCTTTGTCACAAGTTTAGGTCCACAAGGAGATGAACCAGTCCAAGTATTCTTGCTTGCCTTTTGTAAAGTTTTGTGGTGCTTTTGGAAAGCTCATGCACAGAACTGATTCCAATTGATTTGAAAAAGAGCAATGCTGGAGGTGAATGGAAAGGTTAATGGCAAATGACAACATATTGATTTGAATACTGTGGCTGTGTTGCACTCCTCCATGCCTTTGATTTCCAGCAGGTATGAGGAGCAGAGAGATTATCTCCATTTAGCACAGCACATTCATGAAATATGCACCAATTTTTGTAACAAACTCATATCTCATATGCCAATGTCAGAAAATACCTGTGCAAACACTGGGAAGCACAAATGGAAATGCTCTGTCACAGGACAGAACTGGCAGTCCCCTGTAAGATGCTGCTGAGAGCATAACGGATGTACTGGCTCCTGTTCTGGACTTCTTTTTGTGAGGTGCATGCAGACAAGTTGCTTCAGAATCTGCTGCCATGGGGATGCTCTGGGACTTCCTTATTACATGAGTTAATCAAAATTGTGTAAAGGTATGAATTATAAAGCTGATTAGTTTCATCTATCTTAAAACTCTCCTCCCATTAAAAAATAACATGCCAAAGGCCTGAGGGACATGATAACCATCTACAAGCTTATTGTGACTGCTATTTTTACAACTTCCTGCATAATGGGGCTCTAGCCTATAACTGAAGTTGTTACCTAGTATAAGCAAACAAAAAAAATTGCTTTCTCTATATTCACAGCTATTAAATACTAGCATAAGAGGAATTATGAATTAAATCTATCATATTCAAGAAGAGTGTGATTAGATTAAATGGGACTGGATGATTTCCAAAATGATATATGAAATATAATGATAAAGGACAGTTCCCTTAGCAGTGAGCTCAATTACTCCCCCCACCCCAGGAAAAGTGGAACCAAATGCTGGAGATGGCTGTTGGGAGTTTCCAGGAGGTTTTGGAAGTAGGATACATGGATAAATAGAAAACCATACAATACATACACAAGCTTTGGCAGCTCTCAAAACTTTAGGGTCCTTCAAAGCCTTCTAAAGGCTTCCTTTAGAGTCACAGGTATGGCTACACCTGCTGACAGTGTATCCCTGGGCTGACTAGTACTACAGAGCCCATTTTTCCTGCTCATTTATGCCAGACAGTATGGATTCACCTAACTGAAAGGCCTCCTATGGAGTCCTAGAAAGCAGAAGTCAGTGAAACTCTTTTGCTTCCCAGGCACATTTCTAGCTTACAGCAAAGAATGCTTCAGACTTTCAATAGGACACTCGGGTGCCTTAGCAGGTAGCAAACTGCTTTCTGCTTGGGGCTCAGAGCAAAGGCAGAGCTGTGTCTTGGTGGCCTGAACAGTCTGCTTTGTTCTGCAGCCAGTTCTGTGTGCAAAGAGCTGTCATGCTTGAGCACAGCCACTGCCACCTGCTGGGTGTGCATGGCCCATTTGATGGTCTGGTGATCACTGATCACTGATTAGAAAAATTGGCCAGAGTGAGTACTCAAGGGGGAAGGCCAAAAATGTTGCACACGCAGCTTATGTGTGCCTGTGCTTTGAGACATCATTGTGAGACAAGCTGAGAGGTCAAAGCCATGGAACTAGGCAGGGTTCCAGGTTACCCAAGTCTTAAGTCTTTTTCCTGTGTTTCTAAAGGTTGGTGGGTAATGATTGCGACAGCATAATGTGTGACGGGTATGTGAATTGCTTTTGGGTAAAAGCCAGGGAGGAGCAGCAGATTATCTTTGATTTTGGCATCAGAAGCAACATTTTTAGCATTTTGCAATCCACTCCTACTTTTCATTACACTCTCTGACCTTCCTAAATCTACTGGGTAGACTTTGGATCCACACATGAACATGAAGGCTCTCTTTCCAAGGGATGAGAAGTGCACTGCCAGATCCACTCGGTCATATGGAATCATAGTTGCCAATGCAATGTGCTAAGCTCTGTTTAGCCCTGGAGAAGAATAAAAGAGAAAATGAGGATGTGAGGATGTGAATGTCCTGCTGCCATGTGTACTTTCACTGCACAGGTGGAGCTCAGGAGCTCAGACCTTTAAATGTGACATGTCTAATTCCCCTCTGCATCAAACACTGAACATCTCAAAGTGATGGCACCCAGCATTCCAGATCACTTCCAAAAATACCAGCTATGTAACTTTCCTGTGCCTCAGTTTGCCCAAATGAGAAAGGGGCAGATGATGTGTGAATGATTAAGTTTAATGTATTCATTTTTTAAGTGCTTGGAGAACTGCAGAAGAAAGACCTTTTATTCTGTGAAAGTTCCGAATGATAGAATTACAGAGAAAGTTATTTGATCTCCTACTTAGGTATGAAATATATTCTTGCAATTCCTGCAGCAATTCCATTGACACTTGGTTAGCTAGAAGGTACTTCCTAGAAAGGCTTTTGAGTGTGATTTAAAGTCTGCAGATAATCACAGACTGCACTATATTTTTTATAAATACTTTAGGGTTAAGCAGTTAATTAGTTAAGTGGAAAGTGGTTAAGGGTTAATTACCTCCATTTCATAATTCCTTAAAAATGTCTTCTTTCCAGCCTGATCTTTATTTCACCTCAGAAGTAAATTATCATGTGTTAATTCGTAAAGTTTTTTCTAAAAACTGTATGGATTTCAAGAGAGGCTATTTCTAGGCCATGAGAAATAGATCACTTAAACAGGAAACAGGGGATTTTAATGTGCTAAAGTTCAAACATACATTATAGTACATGATAAAAATACGCCTGTTGCTTATGCTAGCTACTGTACAATATGGTGAAATATTAATTAGTAAGTTGCCCATACACCTACATGAGCCTACAACACCCTATAATCAACACCTCTCAAGCCACCAAACAGATCAATCATTTTGGTCACCATAAGCAAATTCTTCTGCTTCACCAGCCTTGAACACTCTGAGAAAACCTATCACAGTCTGACATATCTTGATGTACCCTGGGATGTGTTTCTTTCAAAATATGTTCTATATACTTAATAAACAATGTATAATGTCCACAGTAGAGATTCAGCAGTGCATTTCCATCACAGCAGAAAACAAGAAGCAAGGGAAAGGCTGTGTGGGAGGTGTAAATAATGAGTGATGGAAAATTATACAGTACTTGAAGACTGATCTGACCTCTTAACTCTTTCTTTCAGACTTCTTCATATTTTGCTTTTGTGGGGTTTTTCTACTCTTACAAAGAATGTGTAACTAGTCCTGATTTTTTTTTTTTAATTTGTTTGCCACTTTTTTTTAACACCAGTATTCTTTACTTCTTTGGCCTTTTCATTTCAGCATCTTTTTAGTGGTGTTTAGCATACACATCTAAATGAACAGCTGGAAACTATTTGCAAGTGGCATACTCCTCTCCATTGCATCCAGCTATGAATCGCTGGCTCCCTCAAGAGTAGTTACTGAGCAGGTTCATCAAGGGTGTAAATGTGTTATTTGCCTGTATGACTGCTTACCAGTGACAGCAACAGATTCTGGGTAAGCCTGCTGTAAAGATCAATGAAGCAGGAGCAGAGTTAAGAGAATTTAGCGTGAGTCCTGGCAGACCAACAAGAAATAATTCAAAAAGCACTGGCTCTCTTCTTCCTGAGTCAAACAATGTTTTTCTTCCTTTAGGCTTGAAAAAGGACAATCAATAGATCTGGCTTTGAGATGTTTTTATGCTACCTGCACAGCAACTTCTCATCAAGTTCCATGCAGAAATCCCAAATTATCTGGGCTGGAAAGCAGCAAGTGGATACACCATGTTGAAAATAAGATGGTAGTTTGGAAGATTGAGTATCACTATCAGCTTGGAGCAGTGAACAAGGCTGATGGCAATTCTTCACTACAGTCAATTTTTAAGTAAAGCTCAAATATTCCTCCTCAGTTCAAGCTGGAATCTTTCAAAGTAGTTCCACATCTCTAATCTGATGTCAGACTTAGCGACTTCCTAATGATCTTATATGGATGTGTGATTTATGAACATGTTCTCTACTAGTATTGTCCTGATATTGCTGTTCCCTGTATAAAAAATACCACATTTTTTCATCTTTCAGGTGAAATATAAGTTTATGTTCACCAGGATTAAAGCAGTGATCAAAAAAAAAAAAAAAGGAATGAAATATATATCATTATTATGCATGACTTTAATAAACATTCCCAGACCCATTCTGATAAATCATGTTTGACTTCACAAGTCAAGGTGCTCTTTGCAAAGGAGAAGTGTTCTTGGGTGACCCTTCCAACAGATGAAGACAAAAAGGAGTGTTTTGCTGGGATCCTTTCGATGAGCTGTGACTGACAGGACTGAAGGAAGGTGTAAAAACTGAAGTGCCAGCGACAGAGTGTACCTTGACTGAGGGTCAGTGTCCCTTATCTCATCAGTTGGCACATTGTTCTGCCACACCTCTGTGGGAAAGGCTCATCTGCTTTCTGCTTGGAGGTAGTCACTGCTATTTGCCTTTCACTTCCTTTATAGGCACCACATTGTCCATAATTTTCAAATTACATGAATTTGGAAAAAGTCATGGATGATACCATTGTGAGATCTCACACAGGAGAAAAATGGTGTGATATGTATGGCTGGAGTAATAAAAGCAGAAAAAGAAGGAGAAACAGTAGGAGAAAAACATTTAGTTCCTTGCAGTCAAAATTAATAAAAGCACCAATTTGTCTGGGCTTTGGTGCCACTTAATATCAATATTAAAATTTCCAATGAAATGCTAATATTTCCCTTCCATCTCTTCTTAGCATGTCCCCCTCAGTAAATCAAGTTTGTTAAGTAGCAAATATGATTTGAACAAAAACTCTCAGAGACAGAATTTATATAGAGTAAAGTTGACTCAATTTCTCAGTAATGGAGATGAAAAAGCACTTCACTGTCTTTTTGAAACATGATAATGATGCTTCTGTGTCTTTCCCCCTGCAAAAAAGCATTTAAAGCTATAAATACTGGGACTCTGTAATGGAAGCAGGATAAAAAGTTTCTTGAAAGATTTTTCATGGTACACAGGAGAACACAGGGATTTCTTTCTTTTGGGGAGGCTGAGTTCAAATCCACAGGTCGTGCTTGAGAATGGTGCTTACCACCCACTCAGCCTTTGCTTGTTCAGAGCAATGAGTAGCCCAAATGGTGCAACTTTCTGCTTTCTCTGAGAAATTTGTCCTGGTGTAAGGAGGGACTTGCAGGCATCTTAATGCACAAGTCCAGCACAAGTCCGATGTGTTTCCTTGTGGGAAAGGCCAACCAGTCTTTGGATTGCATTAGTGTCAAGGGAAGAGATTTTTCCACTCAGTTCAGCATTTGTGAGAGAATTAAGAAAATTCTAATTAGATACTGGGAAAAATAAACTCCCAATGGAATGATAGTGGTCAAATGTGGGGACAGAGGCCTAGAAGATACTGGAGTGACTGAGCAGCTGTGGAACAGAGACTGAGCAGAGACACCCTACTGACACCCTGCTAGAAGTTCCCCACTCACTGCCTTGCAGGCTTCCACAGAGTATAGCTGGGCACATTTTTATCTCCAAGCAGGTAAATTAGTCATAGGGTTTGTTGACTCAATTCAAAACTGGGACAAGTGTAATTGTGCTCAACACTTTCTTTCTAGAAGTCTTTCCTTCAGAAGGAACTTTTTTGATGCATTTCTTTTTGCTTTTTCTTCCTGTTTTCCCTCCAAAAATCAATGCTAAGTTTTATGATGTCCCATCAGATCAGTAAAATAAAAGAAGCATGTAGGGATATTCATGAGTCTTTATACAACTGATTTTTTGTTTTCCCCACCTTGATGGGCTAAAACCCAGTGAGAAAATCTGCTGAATCATCTTTCCTCTTTCCACCTCTTTGTAGGGAAAAGTCAGGACTGGTGCTCACACTGTTTGCCTAGAGATCAGCTCCCATGCCCAGCCTCCCTCCTAATTTGCTTGCCATTTCTGCACTGTGCCACCACAGTGATGGGGACCTTGGCTTCCAGAGGGCTTGCATCCATCTTTATTCTGAGGATCTGCTAAAAGCTGACCCAGAGATGAAATACCCATTAAGAGGCCATCGACCGCATTTTAGGAATTCACTAAATGCTGCAAATAAAGATATAGATTTTATTGTCAGACTGCACAAACAGGGCCCTCATTGAGATATTGGAATTGATGCTGGCTAAATCTGAAATGGCTGGAAAAATAAGGAAACGTGGAAAGCATCTGGTGTTTGTTTCAGAGATGTGAGAGGAGACCCCGGTGATAAATCACGTGTTGAAACAAATGAGAGTTAACAAAAGCCAGCAAATTGGCTCTGATTTGCCTTCCATGGGAGGATATAGATCTGTGATTCTTAAGAGACCCAGAGGGTCTTTCTCTTTATTCCTTATCTCTACCCTAGGAGCTTTGTCCTGAGGGACATATTTTACACGGGACAGATGCACATAAAATGTGGGGAAACATTATGAGTAAAAAAATAAAATAATAAAAGGAGAGAGTGGACAAAAGATAACCTGTTAAAGTTGAAATAAACAAGAAGGACATGTAAGACATAACATCACACACCGAACTTCAACAGCTCACACGAGGAAAGTCTTGCAAGTGACTGTCAAAAGCAGGCTGTCTGTGACCCACCAGAATGAGAGGAGCAAACATCTGTGATCTCAAGATGCATTGAAGCAAGGTTAATACCAAGAAATATGGCCTGGTGGAGTGTCCAGTTTTGGCTAGCTGTGATGTAGATAGTTAATTTAAACTAGAATAGCCACAGAAACAGATTGCTAAAACACAGGGGGAACACTGAAGCCTTTTCCTGCATAAGCCAGGAATCAAGCTTGGTTTATTTAGCTCTTATTTAGGGCTGATAGAGACTAGTGATCTCTGCCTAGCAATACATCATGTGGATAAACACTGTAGGAAGGGAGTCTGCTGTCTGCCCAATCCAAAGAATATCAATACAAGACCAAATGGCTTTAGAGGATGGTCCCTTGTCAACAGTGGGATGGAGGAAAGGAAAAAACATCATCCCTTGCTTGGTGCTTGATCATTCAATCTATAAAAAGGAATGATGGCCTGCTTGCAAATGATGGATGCAGGGTAGATTAAATAATTCAGATGGCTTTCTGTCCAGCTTCCTCTCTGCTAAGAAAATCGAAGACAAAGAGATGAGGCTCCCTCTGCTCCTCATGCAGCATCAGTTAATTCCTGCATCTCTCCCCACAACAGAGCAAACCACATCTGCTCACTGGCTTTCTTCAAGAAACCCCTGAACTTTGGTTTCTTACAAAAGCCTCTTGTTGGCTTTCTGACACAAACTCTTTTGTCCTGGAGAGCTGAAGAAGAGTCAAAGATCAAATGAGGTCCCATGGGTGCAATACAATTCCCTGGGATCAGTGTTCTTTGTTTCAAGGAGTGTGTAGCACAGATGTGTCTGCACCAACTCTAACAAAAATGACAGTGAAGAAGAGTACCATGTAATGCCAATGTAGCATGATTTGCAGACCCAACTCCTGCATATGTTTGTAAGTACTCCAGTATGTTTGTAAATACTCCAATATTTTCCATTTTCCAAATGGAAAATATTGGTGAACATCAAGAATGCAAGTTCAGCATAAGTATTTCATAGGCAACAAGAAAACATCTTAAAGGAATGTAGCCATTCCAATCTAATATGCTCTAAAATTATTTAAATATCAATTCTAGATATCTCAGAGAGAGTCACACCATAAAAACTCAGCTACCAGGCCAATATGGCAAGCCCTAATTGCAATCTAATTTAAACCATTTAAGAAGATATTTACTTTATTGTTCTCAATACAATAAGGAATAGATACTTGATCAATTCTTTAGCCAAAATGAAGATATCTTTTTAATAACTGTTAGGCTGTTTTCTCCTCTTCTTTATTTCTCATCCATGTAAATCTAAGTCTGCTGCTGTTTTTAATGTAACTCCTGATTCGGACAAAAAACAACATATAAAATTTCTAAAAGAATACCACATCTACCTGCAATATTTATTGGGTTTCCTGCCTCTGGATGGGGTGATCTGACATTGTGATGAATGGATGAAAAGTAGCCTATTTTCACTAGTTCACTGATATTTGCCTCGGGTGAAACTCTGTGAACAAACATTCTATCACTGCACCTGGAAAATCACAACCAAATTTCTGTCTTCAGTGAGAGCCAACCTTGAGAAACCGATTTTTCTATCTAGGATAGAAACGGTTTCCTAATGGACTGATTTCCATCAGGACTTTGATTTCCTTTCCTAAGCCCGTGGCTTGTATAACCAGCAGCATTTGACATACAAGAGCAATGAGGTAATCATGTTGTATGGACATGCCAGAAGAGCATGGTGCCCTGCCTCAAAGGATATGCTGTCAAAGTATCATAAGAAACAATAGGATTTTCACTTCTGAGGCACAGTTAACATCCTCTTTTCCCTACTCATTTGTCAAAAAATAAGTATGGACCTTCAGAATTCCAGAAGGATAGCTTTGCATGCACAGTAATCACGAAAGAATAAATATTATGTTTCCCAGAAATTACCTGTGGACTTATGGAGCACTATATAATCTTATTCTAAAAATCTCAAAAATCTTTAGAGTCCCAAGATCCATGAGTGTCCTGCCCTCTCGTATTAGAGTCCAGTTGATGTGGATACTCAGGTGAAGAAAAAGCATAACTGTGAGTTGTTATCCTTGAAGGAACAAGGAACTAAGTGTGTCTCTTTTACTGAAGTCTCCCTTTTCACTCTGTCTAAACATGGAACTTGCTGGACTGCACTTCCTGAGTTCTAACTGCTCTTCCCCACATTAGAGACTGAAACTAGGCTTCATGGCCGGGTACTTCCAAAAAGAGAAGAGTTTTAAGTGCCCGGCCATTGTAAGAATGCTGAGAAGGAAACCGTCTTTCACAGGGATTATTTCAGGTTGATAGAAGCAGAGTCAAGTGCTGTGATTGGGAAGATTATTTTCTGCAATGTCAATTCAGATAGATTATTACAACACTTCTGCCATAGTAAAAGGATGTACTCTGCATAGTGCAGATTGTTATCTGAGTGGCTTTCAACAGAGTAAGAAAAACTGAATTTCACAGAGGTTGAGGACTTGTGATCTTCATTCTTCAGCATAGAGAGGGAAAACGGGAAGAAGGATTGTTAAGGAAGAGAGAGCCCTGGAGATGTGGAATTCCTCCTGACTCCAGCACCAGTGACTGCTCCTCAGTTTGCTGGAGCAGAAGGTTCTGCCCACCATTATTGACCCTCCCTGGAATGGCCCACATGGCCCTTGGGGAATCTCTGGAAGAAATCAGTAGAAGAAGAGCTTTTGTCAAATATCAGTCAGATGTGAAAGCAGTAGAAATCTTCAGACATCTTGCTTTCCATTATATTTTGTGTGAATGGACAACTGAGCAGAGAAAAGAGCAATGGCCACCAGAAAGCTGCAGACCATCCACTGCTGGGACCAAAGCTACCTGCACAAGGAAGAAATGTGAAATCTGCTGAAATCTGTTACTAAGCCTGACATGTGACACAGCTGAGAATCCCAGTAGAATTCCACAGGCTTTTAAGAAATATGGTATCTTTCATTCTGGTGCTGATAGAAGTATTTGGTTTTGTCTTTACCAAGGCAGATATTCTATCAGACTCAGGAGCTGGGCTTTTCAGAAGCACCATCCACTCTTGTATTATTTTCATTAAAATAGAAAGCACAGATTTAAACTATTCCAGCTGTTCTTTATCTATACAATTCCAGGCAGGCAAAAATTATAAGGCACATCATCCTTTTCTTGGCACAAAACAGCTCTTAAATGAGGTGGTGAAAAAAAAGAGGAGAGAAGAGAAGAAGAGAAGAGAAGAGAAGAGAAGAGAAGAGAAGAGAAGAGAAGAGAAGAGAAGAGAAGAGAAGAGAAGAGAAGAGAAGAGAAGAGAAGAGAAGAGAAGAGAAGAGAAGAGAAGAGAAGAGAAGAGAAGAGAAGAGAAGAGATCATCAAAATTGTGACTGCTCTGCATATCCACACACATGTGCAAGTTGATCTTTTATTCCTGTTCCCACTAGGACCTTCCTTTTCATCCAGTGCAGCTCCCAGACACCTTCATAACTTCACTTCAATTTATTATGTTTGGTTTTTATTTTAAAAATTTGTAAGAAGCAAATTCATAAGAAACAGCAATTAAATTAGCTTGTAAAGCCCCAGAAATGCCTAAAGCTTACAGGCATCCTCCAGCAAATATACAATCACTAACTCTCATTTTATGTCATATTTGAGCTGCACGTCTTCATGCCTGCTCAGGCTCTTCTCACCTCCAGTATAGTGTGCAAAGGCAAATGTACACACAAGCAAGCTGTGCAAACCTTGTCAGCATATGCATCAGTGCTCTCAACCCTCACAGGCACAAGGTGTCCTTTGTATCCTGTGCAACCTGCTTTTCAAAGCCTCATCATTTATCCTGTAAATCTGTCACTGGTGCTTGCTCCAGAACATGCTCCCATCTGTATCCCCTTCTCTGCTAAGCACACATTTTTGAAAGTGTTTGCCTTATTCTGGAATAACAATTGGCTGGAACAGAAAATTAAAATTTACTTGCAGATATTTTCCAGGTGTAAAAATAGTACACAGGGATCTACCCATGTCTAGCAATGAGGTTTTGTGGCCTGTTATTGACCTGGCATTTCTGGTGAGGCATGGGATAGTTTATGGAATTTTTTGGTAGTAGTGAAATGTTTATCAGTTTTAGCCTAAGGGATTTCTAATGAAAAATTCATGCCTAAGTGCATTCCTTCTGATTTTCTGTCTTTGCATTCTTTTAGAGGGCACGTTTACTGCTTGTTTTTGGAATCCCATATAATATCTATCCATCAGATGGCCATTACCCTTGCCTGCTCACTACCTTTTCCCATTGAGTTCATGCTCTTGCAGCATGCATGACTGGATTTTTCCCTGTATTTATGCATTAGCATTGCAGTCATATTCATGCTATTGGATTTCAACATTTGAATCATATTAATTATTTATAAGTTTTAATTAAAAATGAATGCTTCGCGTGCTGTCCTGGATGCTTGCTTACAATCCTACAGATTTGAAATGTGAAATATATAAGTTTGAATTTTCTTAAATTTCCAAATATGCAGACTGGGTGCTGGGCATGCTGACTTTGACTTAGGAACATGGATCAATCCAGTCTGATCTCCCTTTAACAGAAGAATGGAAAGATTTTAAATGGATTTAGACACAATCTCAACATTTTTAGGACCTTTGAGGAATAGTACATTGACTAAAAGTGTCATGGGAAGGCTGGGAATCTCAGTGTCAATGACTGAATGCAGCACAGAGGTGGGTACAACTGATGTGTAATGAATATTTCCACCAGAAAAAAAAAAAAAAAAAAAAAAAGGAAAACAAAAACAAAAACAGAAATGGGAGAGAAATGAGAGTATTCCTAAGAATGACAGACCTCTGTCATCCTTTGGGGAGCAAGAGCTGGGATTGAGAATTGACAGCGCAAAATTTGTCTGCTCTGTGGGAAGCTCTTAGGGAGGGACAGAACTGTTTACAATGTTAAATTGAAATGTTCTCCAAACCCTTGCGCTGCCTGTGTGGCGCTCAAAGATTTCTTCTTCTCCTATAAGACACAGAATGTTTTTTGCTCATCTGAGGGCTTTCTGAAACAGATGGTAAGTCCCAATGTGCCGTGTAAAATTAGAGAGGAAAACTGTCACTAGAAGAGAATGTGCAGAGAAGGGAGAAAGGTCTTTATTAGTGATCTTGTCCTTCTCTTTTTTACTGTAAACCTGAGTAGGCTTCTGGGGAGGACAAGGAGTCACACAGCTCTGCAATTCTGATGAGATGGAGGGTGAGGAAGCAGTTTGGCTCTGGGATCCAGGAATGTTAAGTTGTACCCAAATCACTGGTACTGGCTTGGTGATCCAGGGCAGCTCTACTCACAGGAAAAGCATGGGGTTTGCTGGAGACTGCTGATAGGGTTGGGTATTTTTGAGGTTTTGCTGACATACAGAGTTGTGTGCATGTGACTGTGCACAGGCTGGGAATGTCACCTGGAGAGAACAGCCAGAGCTCCAGGACAGGCCAGTACAGGCACAGGGTACAGCATGTACCTTCATGCAAGGACAAAAGCTTCAATCTTCTACTTCCCTTTAAAACCCTGCATGTAACTAGGCTTTACTCCTTCAAAACCAGCAAAGCATTATTGGCTGTGCCACACAGTCTTTGCTCTCCTCCATAGCCTGCCGTGATGCTTTGACTGGCTAAAGGAAACTTTGCTGGCCAAGTGGCTGCTTGGGTTGGTCAGTGCTTGTCCTTAGGCCTTTTGACATGTTCTGGCCAGGATGAAATGATTCTCTGCAGAGATAAGGATTATTTCCTGCTGTATGGGCTATCCTTTCAGAGCAGATGGGAAAGGTATATACAGCAATATATCTGCAGTGTTTTGAAGAAGCTGCAAGAGAAGGAAATCAGCATCAAGCCTGGTTATAAACAACATCTGGAGAATAAATCTCCATTAAACAAGGTTGAGGAGGAGGGGAAACTAAGGGGGCAGCTAAGTCAAATAGCAGAAAAGAGCTTGCTTTAAATGCTCTCCTGGACAGGCTTATGTAGACTAATTAGCTACCTCATGAGCTGGCTGAAATGCAAGAGCTGGCACTTTTCTGTTAAGCATAATCATAGAAATGTATTTTCCTGACCCTATTTTCATTATATCATCACTTAATACTGCAAGTCTGGTTTTACCTCAGGCTATATTCTCCTGCTCTCAGCCTTAAACCTAGTTGAGGGATAAGGGTGCCTAAATAATCTCTGTGTGCCAGGCACAATCCTCTACTGGAAATGAAATGTTAAATTCAGAAACCAGCCAGGGGCAGGGAATCACCAGGATATTGCTGGGAGAGGCAGCAAAAGCACCAAATCATACCAGATATGCCTGGTAGCTTTCTATCATCATGAGGCTTTTTGGAAAGTGGCAAGCTGTTGCAGGAAGGAATTCAGGCAGCCACCGTGAGCTCTCTACAGAGGATAAACCAGACCTGCTAGCATGGAGAAATGCCTTCACTCCTGCACATCCTTGCTGCACAGAGAAAAGCAGTTAGCACAAGGAATTTGTCTTAAAGCAGTTTTACACTTTAGTGTCCAATTTTGCTCAGGGAGGAGATGCCTGGGGATTTCCAATACATCTGTTCCAAGAGGGAGGGCAGAGGGAAATCACTTTAATTAAAGTAACAGGACCACACTTTGAACCTTTACAATCTGATCAAACTGGAACAGAAGGGGGAAAGGGGGGGAGACACAATGGAAAGGATTTATAAAATATAAATCATAAAGCAGAGAGGAGAGAACATAACAAATGGCAGGCCAGGTGCATCCTTCCTAAGTTGTGCTGAATTTAGCCCGAATCCCTCATGCTTTTTTTCCCCTTGGCCATCTGAACAGATGTCTTTAGCCTTCAGACAAATTATAAAATATGGAGGGAGGAATTCTGCTTGGTGCTGTTGCCTTGCAAAAAAGTCCCAGCTGCTGGTTTTTACTGTGTTTACATCCACTGCTCAGGAACTACAGGGAAAGAATACAGTGAGCAGCTGGGATTTGTAGGGGACAGTGGGCTCTTCTATCAACACATCTACTCTTCTTTTGCTGCCCTTTTGACCTCCCAGTGACCTATCAGCTTTACTTCCCTTCATGTTGTTTTAAATATAGGCAGCAGGGAAATAAAATGCTCTTTTTCTTATGAGTGTTCATTTTCCTACTCCCTGTGTTTACCACCCTAGGAGGAAAGTTAGATTGCAATTCACTAAAAGACTTGCAAACAGAGTGAATTTCATGCAACACCTTTGGCTGATGCCTTCGCTAGGTTGCCCCTAGATTAATTCCTGCTCATCACTTCCATTTTAGCCTCTTAAACTTCTTTTCAGTACAGCCTGCCTTTTCTGAAGACCAGGGATGGAGATTTATGTGGAAACTGGGATTACCAAGGCCATAACCACATAACCTACCAATGCCATTAAGGATCTAGATCCCTTTGTAAAGCTGAACTTCACTGAGCCTGTTTCCTTGCTGTCCCTACCTCCTCATGCCATTGCCACCTTCACAGTTAATGGCTGGAGGGACAAAGCCTTCAGGTCCAAGGGGGCAGGATGACACAGGGTCAGCAAGAAGGGACCACAGGGTTCACTGTTGCAGGATGAGGGATGAACTGTGGCTTTGCAGAGCTCTTGGGCACATTTTACTGACTGGGGGAAGAAATACCATCGCATTCTGCAACTGCAGTTTAGCTCAGACATAAACTAAAGGTGTAAACTTAAAAGCTTCAGTTTCAGTCCTCTACACACATTCCTAACCCAGTTAAAAGCTCTGCCTAAAAGCAAAATTCTCATGCACTTCATCCCTGTTCAAAATCACAGGGAAACCACTAAAACCACCATGCAAGCTGTTCAATGACGTGTTGGTGTCTTGCAGCCTTAGAACAGGAAAGACAATATCTGCACCAGGAAAGACAATATCTGCACCTTTCACTTGCTACAGACTTAGCAGGAGTTTTCTTTTCAGGTTTTGAGAGCAACATATCATGGCAACACATGTGGGAGCCCTTCCTGCTTACATTTCTGGAAGCCCTTATTTCAGTCTCTGGTCACCATAATGTTATCCCTTACACACACACACACAATCAACAGGCTCCATATTTTTGAGTTCTGATTTACAAGAAGATATAACAATTGTCTCAGCCTGGTATCTGTGTCTGGCAGGCCATCTGGTGAACAGGTTGCAAGAAGAATCTTTTCCATATAACTACTTCCTAATTCTTCAAATTAGAATTTTTTTTCCCCTACTTCACCTTGATGAAAAAATAATATTGAGCTCCTCATGATGTTGATCTCAAATGAGCTCTAGTCTATTCATTTCTGCTGTGAAGGATTTATTAAACAGAATGTAAAGGGGAGAACATAATAATGAAGCTTTAATTGTCAAACTCTTTACCTTGTTGCCCTCCTGCACCCCAATGAAAACCAAGAAGCAGCTCATATTAGAAATACTAATTATTTTATAGATAATTAGCTGCAATTAGTCATAAACGCACCTGATCTCACTTAATAAAGGCAAAAGGGGGCAGTGGGAGGGTGTGGGGAGAAGAAAGAACCATTTTTAAAATGTTGAGGTATGCAAAAGCAACAAGGGTAAGAAAATAAACCTACAAATTAGAAGATTTGCAGTGTCAGTTGTAGAAGGTAATAAGGCCGCAGAAGAGGGAGAATTCTAGAAAAGTGATGAAATAGATGAAACTTCAGCTTTATGTAGTGAACTAAAAGAGGCTGCATTTTGGTCTGCTTTCCTATCAGAAGTTTACATCCTTGTGCTTTGTGAATATAATCTCCTCCTCCGCTTTCCAACAGAGTGCTGAATTTTAACTCACTCATTCTGACAGAGGTGACATCAAGTTTCACTGAAATAGCCTTCTCATACACAAGTGCATCTCCCTTGAAGTCAGAGGCAGAGACCCACCTGTGAATGAAAACCCAGACAATCCACATGGAGATGAGTCTTTGTTGGACACCTGGCAAAACGTTTCAGGGAGACTTTGTACCTCCTTAAACTCCAAAGTCAGTGACCAAGCAAGATATCCTTACAGACACAATGCTCCACTTGCACCAGAGCTCCCAGAACTCCTCATTCTCTTTTCTCACTGTAGCTGTGGGTGAGGACAGAAGCAGCAGCCCTCCTCCCTTTGCTCTGTGACATGCAGTGTGACCAGAGGGGTTGGTGGCTCACCAAAGGCCACGTTCACCCCTATGGGTGCTGCAGTGCTGCTGCCAGGGCAGGGGGCATGGCAGAAGGCTCGTGGGGAGCAGACAGGAGCTACACAATCTGTGTGGCTCCCCAGACATGGCCCAGCTCTGTGACTCTGCTGTTACTGCAGCAACTCCCCTTCCACATCTTCTCCCCTCCATACTTGGATGTGTCTTCATAAAGACAGCTCTGCAGCTTTTCTTTTGAGCTTCCCACCCTTCAAAGGAAGACAAAAGAAACTAGAAATTTTCATGGTATCTGGTAACAGGCCATCACCCTGGGGGACTGAATTACCAGTGCTATTTCTTACAGTGAGATCAACAAGCTACTCTGTATATACTTTAGACAATACTTTATGGCCTTTTAAATCAATGTGCTCACAGATCTCTCTCAGCATCACCTATGGCACAAATTCTTTTTCTCCAATTTTCTGTAAGCTGCCATAATTAGATGGATAAGGAGAGTAAACAGTCCATCATTGACCTTCTTGAATGTAGTAGATGAAACCCTGCTATAGAGCATCACATCCCATTAAAAGCTTGCCTCACTGAACACAAGCTATTTCACAGTGACGGAGGTCTTAATAACCATGCCTAAAGGGAAGTTATTATTGGAAAGAAATATCAGGCATATAAGCCATGGCAAATGCATGGATGATGTTAGGGCTGGAAACTCACATCATCAGGTTGTGATCCAGGCCAGCAGGCAGCAGAGCAAATATGCTGCTGGACTGCTGTGCATAATCTCAGAGTTCAGCATGTGTACCCCATGTACACCCCTGACTTATGTCTTGCACGCATGCAGAAAAGAACTGAATTTCATTTCTGCCTGTTGTGACTTTTGCCCTGTACCCTTTCTTATTCATGAGTTTTAACCCACAGCGTGCCACACTGCCAAAGTCCATACAGTACACAGCACTGCCTTACATTCCTTTTTATTCCATATGCAGATGCTTTCGACAAGCCTACGTCCTAGCTTCTTTACTTTGTACTCTATTTTTTTTTGCTTTCTAACATCAATGTGAGGCTTAGTTCAATAGCACAGCCTTGAAAAATGATCTAATTGCTTCTCTGACGCAGTTGACAGACAAAGCATTCTTTAGGAAGGTGATATGGGCAGATTGAGTTACACCAGGAGAGACTGCAAAGATAACCCCCCAAAAAATGCAAATTCTCTCTGCTATTTTTCATAGGACCCTCCTGTTCAAGTGCTTATTATTTTACTACTTTATTAACACAAAAATACCAAATGTTTTCTGAATGTTAGCATGGATGATTACCATTTGACTCCCACAGTCAGGCAGCAAAATATTTTGTTGCTTCTTTCTTGCAAGTACTGACTTGTGGGACTTTTGAGGAAATGTATTGCTTTTGACAAAACTTCCTTTTTGAAAGATTTACATCCAGGATTAAAGCTATATTCATAGGTGGGTGAGACTATCCAAATACAGATCACTTCAACAACCCCATTAGTTCATCATTCATTTAGGATGTAAATACTACAAAATTCTGGTGAACCAAGATGGACAGGGACCTGAAATCCTCTACAAGAAATGGAGGCTTTAGATAATCCAGAATATAAATTCCTCTTTCTTCACTTACCCTCTTGTTCCTAACTCACATTAAAAAAAAAAAAAAAAAAAAAGTATAAACAGAGGGTAAAAATTCTCTATTACTCCCTAAAGATTACTTACCTTAAAATCCAAAGGATAAAATTGTTTCTCTTCTCTTTCTGGCAATTTAAAAGCCTGTTTCCTACTCACTGAGCAGGTGCAGAGGGAGTCAGATGACCACTTAGCTTTATACAGCATTTTCCTCTATTGCAAACAGTAGGTATAGAATCTTGAGTTCCCTATATTTTTGCTAAGTTCTTAGAAAAACAACAAGAGACTCTGTTCCAAAGAATTTCACATATTTGGTGAATACCCTTAATCACCTGTCATGGCCACAAATCTGCAAATACTACAAAATTCGAGTTCCAGCCTTAGACATGTAAAATGGAGCTGGTGTTGCTCCAAATGGTTTGGCAGGGAGACTGAAACATCACGCTGCCCTCAGGGAGTTTCTTGCTCAGTACAGCTGACCATGGTCAGCCAACATTCCACAAGCAGCATCACAGAATGGTTTGGGTTGGAAGGGACATTAAAGATCACCTTGTTCCAACTCCTGCTGCCAGGAGCAGGGACACCTCCCACTAGGCCAGATTGCTCAGACCCCCATCCAACCCGGCCTTGAACGCTTCTGGGGATGGGGAATCTACAACTTCTATGGGAAACTTCTTTCAGTGCCTCACCACCCTCTGAGTGAAGGTGATGAACAATTTAGACTCAAATATGTTGGTGTTATTTATCTACTATTAATGAATAACAAGCACAGCTCTAGAATAAGGACTAATTTTCACAAAAACCCTAAGTTCATAAATTCATTTTTCAGCTGAACCATTTATCCACAAGTGATAAGTTTTTAAAGAATGTATCTGTACAGTAGAACTCGACATCCTAGAAATGCAATAGGACCTTCAAATGTCTTAGTGTAAGCACAAAATAATGGAGTATTTGAAATATACATTGTCTCCTAGTAGTTATTAAAAAATGCTGGAAGTCATAATGAAGTATTTCTGGAAAAATAAGACTTTCAAGAAAGCACCCAAAATTCTGGGCAGCATGAGGTTATGGCCTTCCTAGTAATAGCATCTCTGCCAGTCAGTGTGGACTCTGGATCTACCCTTCTTCTGATTCATGAGTATGCCTCGAGTTAGCTAAGTCTGGTCCAACAAATAAGCCAAACCACAGCAAAATTCACAAATGCTGTGGTCCAAGATGATGTAGGGAAATGTAACATTTAGACGTGATATGCACAAACATGTATGTTTGGGAAATGGAGCAGGGCATGGAATGTGGCTCATTCTTTGGATCTGGCACAGAATCTGGGTATAAGCATGGAAAGGTCTTCAACTGGGAGGGAAGGAGTCAAGGGAAAGGTGGACATGAGAGGGAAAGTTGGGAGCACTTTTCTCCGTGCTACTGTTTTCAGCACTGCTGCAGCTAATTTGTGTTTAGATATGAGCAGCTGTCATCCCTATGCCTTTTACATCTCCATAGAAGTCAATCATGAGCTGGCACATCCCTCTGCTCTCCCCAGGTCTGGCTGCTGCTGGAAAACATTGTTTCAGCCTAGCATTGCAGTTCCTAGTATGCATGGCTTTAATGTGAACACTCAGCAGTAATCTCATATCCTTTCTGTTGGACAGTTTTCCTTGGCTCATCTAGTTTTGAATGTTGCTGAGTTTTAGAGGGATGCTCTCAGTCAGTCTTTAAAATGAGTCCTTTAAAACCCAAGCATATTTGATGTTCATAATGCCAAAATAAACATAAAATGACTTGTGAATTGCTGACATGCTGCACAAAGAAGCAATTTTAAGTCACACAGATCCCATACCAGAGTGAGCCTTATCCTAGATGAGGCAAAGATAACACCAGTAGAAGGAAAGAGAAGTGACTGGGCAGCTTATCAGTTATGATGTAGTATCAGTGGGAGGAGAGCTTTCAGAACATCCATGATCATTAATCTGAGGTTGGAGAAGATATGAAGGTCACAGACTCTTTCCAAGTTTGGTTTTACAAAGAGCAACTAGCCGCAGAAAGGAATGCTGTGAGTGTTGCTCAGCCCACCAAAGTGGTGGGCTGAACAACCAGGTGCCAGGGTGTGTGAAGATGTTGCAGCAGAAGGATCTCATACGAGTTGGAGCACTGGCCCTGTGAATCAAACATGCTCAGGAAGGTGAAAAAGGGAAGATAGAGAACTCATCAAACATCAAGGTTCTCCTCACTCCATCTCTTCTTCTAGATCATCCTTTATTTTTAATTGCCATAACTCATCTGCCAAAACTTAACTGCCATTTCTCATCCCAAAGGACCAGGCATTCACACTGACTCCAGACAGAGCCCCTTTTCACAAAAGATAATGGCAGCGCTTTCAATTCACAAAACTTGCACTCCTCAGTGTGGAGCCTGCCTGCCAGGAGGGAAGCAGGGCAGGGTGTCTGTTCTCTGTGAGCTCGGAGTTCACAGCTCTCCAGACACTTCAGGAAAGGCTCTGATGTTTGCCCTGCTTCTCCTCTGAGAGAGCAAAGTTTCCTCTTGGAAACCAAAGATGGTTGGAAGTGCTCCTCTAAAGTAAGGGGAAGGAATACAATGAAGGGGAAAGGGAAACACTGTCATTCCCTTGGGCTGTGTGTGCACAGGTATGGGTGTGGGTCTGTGGGGGTGTGTGTGTCTTCCCTCCCTGCCCTTCCCCTTCCATTTCTTACAAACCAGGCAGGAACTGGAGAGAGATAAAAGGATGGGGCTTGTCTTTCTACCCCTCCCCTTTCTGCACTATAAATTCTTAAGCAGGCCCAAGAGAGAGAGAGTAAATTGCTTTTTCAAGTTTTATCAACAAGAAAGCAGCCCAGAAGAGTTTCAGTTCAGTGCTCAAAGATTGCATTCATATTTAGCGTGAAGTTTCCAGACCAGAAAACAATTAAATATTTTTTCTAAATTAAATATATATATATATTGGGAGGGGTGATTCCCCCCTCCTAATGGTATAGAATTTGCATTTTGTGGATGTAACTCATATCCCTGATGTATTTCTAAGTTTCCAGTCTCATCTGAAGTAAATTGCCTCCTATAGTCAAGGTTATAATAGGACCTACCCCAACTGGGACACAGGAGGGATGTACCGGACCATGGAGACAGCTCCACACAGAGCAAACTATTTCACAAGACATTTTCCAAAAATGACAATTTGGGCTTTTCAGATATGCAACATGCCACTGAAAAGCAGTTTTTTAAACCTGCTTTTTTAAACCTCTGAAAAGATTTAAAAAAGGCTTTTTTAAACCACTGAAAAGCTTTTTTAAACCTCTGTGGCATAATCCCTTACTTTAGAAACATCAGGTGCTATTTCACAAGTTCTAATTTTCAATTAGTAGCAAAATTGAAAGGTGGGGAATACTGAAAAGAGGACATATTTCAACATGTATGTACTTGTGCTAGTGTGTGACAGAAAATTAGAGAAAAGGAATGCTGATAGACCATATCAGAAAACAACATGAAAGAGAACCGTTTCCTTGAAAATTAAGAATGTATATGTGCAACATTAATTTTTGTCTATTCCCTTCAAATCTGTTAGGTTTTGAGTTACATTGTTCTTTCAGAAAAACTGACCCTCTTTTCTGAAATCTCAGGAGATGCAGGAAGGGTCTAATCTGGTTTTGGTTTTAAAAATGAGCCTTGGGAAGAATTTTAGTCTCTCTGTGATAAAGCTCCATTTAGGGGGTACAGCATGGCAATTTCTGGTTCCTTCTTCTCTATCAAACTGGTTTCCCTCCCCATTAAAGTAATAGAATAAAACTTAAGATGTCCAAAGCAAAGCATATCTCATCAGTTCTTTGAAAGAAGAGCTTTTTATAAAAGAAGAAAAAAAAAAAAAGCTTGGGTTTTTTTTGACAAGCAGGTGGGCTGTACTGCCAGTCATCTTCCCACAGCTTTCTGTGGAGTGAGATGGTGAGACAGCAGCAGAAGGGGCAGGCATGTTGGGGGTGAGCTCACAGCCCTGTGATTATCCTGACTATAGTTTGTGGTTGAACTCTCCTACTTCCTGCAGCACATCCCCTGAAGCCAAAGGGAACTAACTTGCACTAAAGCTCCCAGGAAGCTGGGATGAATAAAGTTCTCATCATCTGCTCCTAAAACCTTAGGCTTGGAATTAAACTCCAAACCTATGCTCAGAGTCCTCCAAGCTGCTGGTTTTGGCTGCTGTCATATTTACGTTGACATTACTATGGCATTATAATTTTAGTAGAACCATAGAATTACAGAAGCTTTGTGGTTGATGAAGACCTTTAAGATTATTAAGTCCAACAATAACACCACCAAGTCTGCCAATAAACTATGTCCCTAAATGTCACCTCTGAACCATTTTTAAATACCTCCAGGGATAGTGATTCAACCGCTTCCTAGGCAGCTTGTTCCAGTGCTTGGCAACCCTTCTGATGAAGAAATTTTCTGGTATCCACTCTAAACCTCCCCGGTACAACTTCAGGCCAACTTCCTCCCATCCTATCACTCATTACCTGGGAGAAGAGTGACAGCCATGTGGCTACAGCCTCCTCCCAGGCAGTTGTAGAAAGTGATATGGTCCCCCCAAGCTTTCTTTTCTCCAGGATGAACATCCTCAGCTACCTCAGCTACTCCTCATGGGACTTGTGCTCCAGATCTTTCAGCAGCTCCATTGCCTTTCTCTGGTTGTGCTCCAGCACCTCAGCGTCCTTCTCATTGTGAAGGGCTCCAGAACTGAACACAGGATTTAAGACACCAGTGCTGATTACAGGCCTGCTCATGTTCAGCTGCTGTTGACAAGCACCCCTTATGTCCTTTTCCTCCAGGCATCTTTCCAGCCAGGCTTCTGTGGAGCTCAGCCCGTGCCCCTGCATGGGCTCACTGTGACCCAGCTGCAGGACCTGGCACTTCAC